>NC_046296.1:21662794-21967637 GCF_004115265.2 Rhinolophus ferrumequinum | reverse complement strand
TCAAAGACCCATTATAACATGTAAGAGGTCTCCCCATCTAAAGTGAAGTTAATAGCTAATTATATCACAACCCTCTCTACATCAGGTTGAGGTCCCTTGGAACCTTGATTCTGAGCAGGTGGAGAACTTACTATGGGGTTCTTATAGCAGGAACATTTTAAAGGAAGGTGACGTTAGGGGAATGCTGGCTGTCTGACTGACGATTTGTGGATGCCTCATGCATTTCGTGAGGACAGCTTAGAGGTATATGGTGAGAATCTTAGAATTTTCTTTCTTTTTCTTTTTTTTTAATCAGTGTTATAGCCTTATATCAGAAAAGCACTTGTACTACTTATACAAGCATTTTCAAAAAACATTGTCTTAAGAAAGCGTTCTCATAATGCATCATCTACACTGAACAGTCACCACTTCCTCAAATGCAAGGAAGCAGACAGTTGAAAAAAAAAAATAAAAAAAGCCAAGAGGCAGCCGTTGTTTATCACGACCTCTCCTCAGTGAGGCCTGAGATTCTTTAGAACAGGAGCTTTGCTTCCCATGACGCAGAGCGGAGTGTCAACTGGGATATTTCTGGTAAAACTGAAAGCAAGGGAAGCAGGCTGCACACTTCACAAGGTTCCAGCCCCCCGGGGGCTGTGGGTGGGGTTTCGTGGGGGTTCGGGTGCCATCCTCAAGTCACAGATGAATGGACCTTTCATCTGAAAGAAAGGAGGACCCAGGCTGGGAAATCAATCTCCAGCCGAAGATTGCCTGTGAAGCAATCATAAAGGGGAACACACACACACACCAGCTAGAGGGAAAGATCGAAAAGGCAAGAAAGGTGCGAATTGTGACTAACTCGCCGCTTCAGCAGCTACTCAACGGAACCAGAAGAAAAATGTCCCTTAAGTTGCCAAGAAACTGGGATTTCAACCTGAAAGGAGAGGCTGGGAAAATAGGTATGGTCAATGTCTTTTGGTTACCTTTGTGGCTCTTCTACTTGAGCACCCACCATTTGCATGTTGGTCTGCAGGGAGCATAGTCTACTTGAAAATGGATCTTGGCCAATCTGGGCTTGGGGGAAAATTTGCATTCAAGTTGATAAGTTGGCTCAAAGTTCCCAAACACTGGGAGGGGGTTCTCTTTTGTTTGGAGGTGGCGGTGGAATGGAGCTCCCTCGTGTGTGGGTTCTGGGGTATGTTGGATGGGCTAAGGCTACAGATCACACAGAAAACTGTGAGTTTTTCTCTATGTAGCATGGAAGTCTTGTTTGGACACTCATCCATATTTTGAGTGGTTTTTGATAGGGGCACAGAGGGTAGATAAAGTCTTTTGAAGTGTTTGATCTGTGAGTAAACTCAAGGCGTCCCGTTTTGTGAGCCCATGGGGTGTCCAGGCCCTCTCTGTGGACTTAAGCTGAGGTGGGGTTGCTTGTAGCCAAAAGTGAACAATGAGGACGAGACAGGAACATGGAAACATTTGAGGGTATAATAGACAATTTTAGCTAAAGGGACAGAATGGAAGGGAATTTTTAGATAGAGGAGTTGAAAAAGAACAGTGTATTTTAAATTAATTATCTTAAAGGATCCTGGCATGTTTTTCTGAGATGTTGTAGCCTTTAATCCATACCTCTTTTCGTTAATGATGATAGTGACACATTGATTTTATTTATTTTTATTGTATTTTAAAAATATTTTTTATTAGTTTCAGGTGTACAAAACAATGTACTAGTTAGACATTTATCATTTATACCCCTCACACAGTGATGACCCCCTCCCCCATCTACTACCCCTCTGACATCGCATATAGCCATTACATTTCCACTGTGACACATTGATTTTAATTTGTTATATAATTGTTATCATGAATTTGTTTATGTGGGTGTCTTCTACTATTAAGTTAATCGCAGTAATTTAGGGTAAAACAATTGGCCCCAAAGTGATTCCCTGTGTTTTATACTTCTACCTATATGATGAGTTTGATATTCCTTGATATTAGACGTAGATAAGTGCTAAGGTGTTTCTAATGACTTGCAAAAGTTTCGCTTGGAACAAGGTTTGAACTTGGGCTTTTAAAGACAGTTAATGTGCTGCTAAAATAAGTGGTCCATCGCAACGTCATGAAACGGTGTATTAATATGTAGATCTGAGAAAGGATTTGAAAGAAAATCGAGAGTAATCAGAGATGCCATTTATCTTGGTAACGAGGGAGGATTAGCAATCCTAGTCCAGGTTGGAATCACAGCATGCTGAGGTCAGTTCAGAGAGCAGGTAGTGTGCCTACCTCTTCCATAAGCGAGAGATTCTTCTAATTACTGTTGGCACCACTATATTTGGCTACTGTTTGTTCTATTATATGTGATAAAAATTTGTTTTAGAAGTAAGATTTCTATGGTTCCGTTCCTTTGAAAGGATCCTGCTTCTGTTTACATGGGGTCCTTCTATCCTCTCACCATTTGTGTTTGTCTTACTCCCCTTCTGTTTAAAAATGGGAAATGTGAGATAATGGATGATTAAATGATTGAATGGTTACATTTTTTCCCCCCAGAGATATAGGGAATTACCCATTAGAGCTCAGGTTTGTATATTCTCAGACCCGGGATTAGGTTGGGTCGATTTCATGGGTCGATATTTCTTAAATCATGGTCCTGGGGAAAGCCCATGTCAAAGTCTCCTCAAGTGGTTGCTCAAAATGGAAATTCCTGGGCACCATCCTCGTTTGTGAAATCAGAATCTCTGGAGGGAGGCCCAAGCCTGTGCAATTGGACAAGCACTCCCTCCATCCCACTGAGGAAGAAGTCCCGCTGTAGGGGCTGCGGCCTAAGTGAGTAGTCTCGGAGAGTTACTCTCATCTAGCATTGAGCATGGTGCTGGGTCCTACTGGGCATGTGACGAATATTTGTTGTCTGAATCAATGATTGACTACAAGCAGATGATACTGTTTAGTATAATTTCAAATAACTACATAATAAAATGTAGAAGAGCCCTTGCCATTCTCTGTAGCATTTTATAAGTTTGTCATCCTGAGAGATTGGAATGCAGCCAGAATACTTTTCACGAGTGTCACATCAATGAGAATTCAGATGACAAGCTGACTCCTCCCAGGGGACAGACTCATGGACTCAGAGGAACTCTGATCCCATCTCCCGCACCCTGTTTCTATATGTGAATGTAGGAACGGGCTTACCAATAGGTTAAAGAAGCCCCCTATTAAGAAGACATGTGGAAGCCAATGACCTGTGGTTTTTCCAGCCTGGGCTAGTGAGGAGTAGATCAGGATTTCTCAACCTGGATACTGTGGCTATGTGGGGCTGGAAAATTCTTAGTGATAGGGTCTGCCCTGTGCATTAGAGGATGTTAACAGTGGGTTGGCCTCTACCCACTAGATGATAGTAGCACCCCCTTACCACCACCAGTTGTGACAACCAAAAATGTCTCCAGGCATTGCCTGATGTCTGGGGAGAGACTTCTTCCCTCACTGAGAACCACTGGAGTAGATAATCACCTAAAGGATGGAATTATAAAGTCGCTTAGGACCGGAACCCAAGTATTACCTCATGACTCACTGTCTAGGTCAATTTTCAAGAGGCTCTAAGATAAAACTTCAGGGAGATGGGCAGTAACCTAGGGAGGATGCCAGGTTCAGCACTTTCTTAGGGAAATAGCAAGAAACAATCCATCATGTGGCCCAGAAAGGGGCCCCAGAATTTTTTTTTCTTTTTGCGATTTGTGCAACCAGTTTCCCCTAAATCTTTTAAGTGCTGAGCCAGGGCTGACATGAAAGTGAAAGTCTCTGAGAGTGGGAAAGGGGCTCTTTACTGTACTTCCACCTCAGAGACCTGGGGAGGGCCCCGCTGGATGGCAGGGCTGACCTGGAGACCACCACCCTGGGCCTGGCAGTGGTGGAAGAACTTGAGAACTTGACCCTGGCCATCTTGCATGTGTCCTATTATGGGGTAGTGGGGAGGAGGAGGGGATTAAAAGAAAGGGAAATGCAGAGCAAACAGACTTGACTTGAGGTAGAGCCAAGAGCATACATTTCTTCCTTTGATCCTTCATCATCTTCAATTTTAGTCCAATAATTAAAACTGTGACAGCTGTCTACTGTTCTCACGCACTGTTAGGCAAATCTTTCACTCTTTCACATATTTGTCTTTCCAACTCAGTTGCAAGCTCTGAGGTCAGGTTCTAGGACACAGCATCCTTTCTTGCACTGTCTGGGGGTCAGACACATCCAGTGCTTTGCATGTAGGTGGTCTATGGAAACAGCATTGACCAGCCAGGGAAAGCCGCCTTTGCCCTGTGGTTTGGGAGCATTTAGTTGGAAGATTGCTGGGTGAATTTCACAACCATCCTCATTGTATCCAGTCACATTTCATTTTTTTCTCAGTTTCCTCAAGCCAGAATAGGGGAAAACAGGCCCTAGAGAGCATGTGATTCTGAGATACCTAATGAAAGTGACTATGGAGGGGAGGTTGTTTTAACTTTTTTCTCTCTGAAATTTAATGTTGAAAAAAAATATTCAGAAACAAAAATTCATTATTTTAGACTCCCAAGTAGTAAAGTGAATAATGACAGTAGTGGAGGTTGTTTTTTTTCCACTTGGTAAATCATGATTTGTTTGATATGGATATTAGTTCTGTCCCTTAGAAAATCAGAGTGAAGGGAATGAAAACATTTGTTACTTGAGACCTTTGTAACTAGACCAATTTTTAAAACCATAAGACTTTATGCAATGTAGGTTATTATTCTCATTAAAAGAAGTCATATTTGAAAGTATAGTTTTAGATAGATACATGCACAGAGAGGTCTATAGATACACAGGGATAGAAAGAATCCAATATATAAAGACGTCTATGAGTCAGTAAAAATGATTCAAAATGAACAAACAACATGAGCGGACATCTTAAAAGCTAGGAATAATACTGCCAGTAAACATATGGAAATATTCTTAATCACAATAATTAGGAAATGTAAATTAAAAACATAATGATATACTTTTTCTCACCCACCAAACTGGCTAAAACGAAAAGGCCTGACAAGTCCAGCGTTGCCTAGGATGTACAGCAATAGGAACTTACCTTCACTGAGGATATAACCATTTTGGAAAACTGTTTGGCATTGATTAGTGAAATTGATGATGTGCAAACCCACAAAGCAGCCATTTCACTCAGGAGACTGTCCCCTGGAGCAGCTGTTGCTCATGTGAACGAGAACAGATGTACGGAAGTTCCACAGCAGTATTGCTGTAATAACAGGAGGCAGGAAACAACCTAAATGCCCGTCAATAATAGCACGGAAAAATAAAGGATAGTATCTATAAAACAGAATGCTACCTAAGAGCAAAATGTAATTGATTATAGTGATACATTTGAGTGACAGTGAATAGCAAAAACAATACTGGGCAGAAAAGGGAAGTTATGAAAGAGTGGAATGAGATTCATTTGTATTAAGATTAAGAGCCACAAATATATGTGGCAATACTATAAAGAAAAACGAGTTGACTAATACAAAATTCAGGGTGAGTGTTACTTCGGGAGGGGAAAGGAAGGGAAATGCATTTGGGAAGCTTCAAAGGTACCTAACGCCAGTGGTAGGTACATGAGAGTTTATTTTATTATTGTATGTCAAATGAACAAAGAAACGAACATGTAAATAAACCCTCAAAAATCTGGAAAAATGTACACAATTTGTTAATAGTAGTTAACTAGGGGTGAAGGATTTATGGGTAAGATATACCCACACCCATATGTGTTATTATTTTACAAGTATTTTGCAGGCTTTTTATAATGAAACAGTATTCGTTGTGTTAATAAAAATAGCCAAAGCTAAAACGAATTTCAAAGCGCTTGGCCAGGCACGTTGGCACATGTCTGATAGGCAATGCAACTGTAAAACCCTTGTCTGACTGCAGAGTTTGGAACAAGCTAGAACCAATACCTGATCACCTGTAGACTTTCTGGGCATCTGTACTCAGGATACAGGTTTTCTTGAAAGAGTGACATAGCCCCACAGGGACCAGGCCAGCCTGCTTTAGCGTAGTTCTCACTTTATCTGAACACTGGAATGCTGGTTCTCCAGGTTGGTCTTTATTCGGTGTTCCGCTTTGCCAGACTTACGATGCCCTAATCTGGACCAGCCTGTGTTGTGGACCAGATGTAGTCTATGTGCTGTGGCTGAAGCCTTGACACTCCCTGAGCAGCTCCTGGTCCCTGATAGATAGAGGTCCTACATGTACAGGCAGAGTTAAGGACAAGCATATGCCTTCCTCAGACAGTGAACTCTGACACGGGGCTGTGCCCCTCTCAGGGCCCATACCTGTCTTTATTCCTTGTTCAAGAAAAAAACGTCTGTCTCTATGTTGTCATTGACTTACCTTTAAGCATAAATTCTTTCCAAAAGGTGTATATGCCTCCTGCTGCCCAGGCTGACAGCCTCCTGGCCTCTTGGGGAACAGGGACGAATGTCATCCTAAACAGCAGCAGAGTGGTGACAGGGGGGAAATCAAAATCTCGTTTTCTGCTCACTCGCGGGCATAGTCCTCCGTGCAGACACTAGGCAAGGTTGACTCAGATTCTTCACTTTGTGTTAGATTGGGAGCTAGAGGGTACTTGGATTGGCAGAGGTGAACTCGGTGGCTCTCAGTAAATGTGTCTCTGCAAATGGGTTTAGAGTGCGACGCCACATGGTCCTGGCATGGTATATACAGAGCCCTACGTAGGGCTTCCAGACACGGTAGTGCTGCCACTGCTGGCTCTCAGTTTACCTATAAAGCATGAGTGCAGAGCATCTAGTAGGAGAACCCTAGGGAGACCCTGCCTGTCGCCTTCAGAGCTGGAGCATGGTCCTTTGGGTAACGAATGCCCGCTGTAGGGGTGTTGGAAAGATCCTGGGACTGATTGAGAAGAATAAGTTGATGATGATGGTTCCTTCACACATAAGACTGCTTGAAAGAAGAGAAGTATAACCTCTCATGAGGTAGCACTGTGGTTGGGTAATTGGATACAAGAGAAGGGAGTGTGTGAAGAGCTAAAGGGAAGCCCCAGTGATGGCCACAGCAATTGAGACCAAAGGACACCTGTGGAGAGCCAGGAAAACACCACGGGAGATCCATGGGGAGGCACAGGCCAGTCAGAGGGGCTCCATCCAGAGAATAGTATGTAAATTTTGTAGACTCCCCGGATGGGAACTGAGATATGTAAGTTACAAAAAGAGAAAATAATTTACAGATTTTGTCTTATGCTTTGCTCATCACCATTTTTTCCCGTTTTTCCCCTTTGGAAGCTTTCTAAAAAACCCTCCAAAAAAATCACCTTACCAAAAAAACAAAACAAAAAAGTTATACCCATAGGTCTGGCGGCCAAATATAAAGGCAGTCCTGCTCTCTGCTTCTTTCTGCAGGGCTTATAGGCTAGTGGGGCACCAACAAGGAAACAGTAACCAGATATCGAGAACAGCCTGGGATGAGAACAGCCGTGGGAGCCAGAGGAGGGCAGCTACGAGTAGGAATGCTGGTCCCACCAAGTCTAGCCTGTCACTGTCATTCCTTTTTTTTTTTTTTTTTTTTAAGGATAGAAACATGTACGTTCCTCAGTGAATCCATCTTTCTCACACTGGTGTTCGTGTACACAGCCTCTGCTTCTCTGGAGAAGAAAAATCTTTGTAATTTGGTATAACTCCTCCTTGTGAAGGGATTAAACTAAAAGTCCGTACGATCTGGCCCCGCTCACCTGCCTGCTTGACTCGCGCACGCGCGCACGGACTCACACTCTAGACCTCAGTCACATTTCACCTCTTTTGGTTCCCTGTTCATTGACCTGGAACCCTCTCTACTCAGGGTCTTTATTACCACCCCATTCCTACCCATGCCTTCCTCACAAGTGTAGACATCTCGTCCTCTCGGTGTCCCTAAGTCTGCACATCCCTGGACGGAGAGGATAGTTATCCTTTCCCAAGCTATTTAAACAGAGAGGCATATAGCTCTAGAGACTGTCGACTTCCGTTGAGGTGAGCTCAATGAATGCTTCTGAACTTGCATGATATGAGTCAATCCTACCAACCGGCTGCTTGGTTGTTGAACAAAGAAAATAGTCGTTAATTAGTAACATGCAACACCAGGACTCCAGGCCCTCCCTGGAGAGAATAAACTCTAATTGCCTGCAAAGGGCACGGACAAAAGACTGTCTAAGGGACGAATTGCCCGTTGACTCTCCTTGATAGGAAAGTGGGAGGGCAGGAGGGCCATGTAGTACAGAAAAGAATGCATGGACTTGGGACCCTTCTGCTAATTTGCGGTGAATCCCAGGGCAAGTTGCATAACTTAACTGTTAAATAGGATTAGCATTGCATATGTTGAGAGGAAGAAAACATTTCGCGCACATAATACATTAGGTGCTCAGCAAACACCAGTTTCTTTTCTTAGAGATAATCTCATATCTCACCTCAGATCAAACTACATTACCTTGGCACCCTCACAGCATGGGCTTACTGAGTTCTGTTTTAATGTCACAACCTCATTTTTTAAAAAAATCATTACAGCAAGGATTGATTTAATGAAATTTGCTCCTGATTTTGTTGTAAAAATGAGAACAAGGAATGGACAATGCCAATGACAGTCCCTTGTGTAAGTCTGTGTGAAAAAAATTTGTTGAGCATTCAGTGCTCAGAAATACTATGTCTCTTTTGAGGGTCTGCCATGCTTCCTCCTTTCTGGTAAGAGAGTTGTGTAACTTACTGTGTTTCTCATTTTGTCTTGGCTCACAGGAAGCTCAGAGCTACATTGAAGCTCATTCACAACTTTCACCCATTCAACTATCGCACCTATTTTCCTTTGTCTTTGATACCAATGTATGTGTTCATTGCAAATAAGTTTTCTGTTTGAATATTAAAAACTCCATTAATTTTTTTATTTGAAGAAGAGCGTGTAAGTATATGCATTATATCAGTACACCTCTCCTCAGATAGCCTATGGGTAGATTTCATACTTACTAGTAGCAATTGGGCATTACAATTTTTCTAAGAATGGTGTTCAAAGAATACACCATTCTTTTAGCTCATACATGAACAGTTCTACTACCACTCACATTTTTCCCCTGGAGTTGCATTAAATGATAGTATCTTTAGAACATTGACGCCTACCATTTCATGTCATGTCATTCATTCATTCATTCATTCACTCATTCATAAAACATCTATTTCCTACCCTCTATGTGATAGGTCCATTTAAAGGAGCATTCTTGATGTTGTACTTCTCATGCTGACAGCACTTCCTCACCTACACCTTTGTCTTTCTGAAAAAAAAATGTGTTTTTCAACTTTGGTGCCACCACATCTTCTCCATAAGCTGCAAAGTGTCAGTCACCAGAACTGTGACTGACTCACCAGAACTGTTCACTTCCTCGCTTCCTCCCTGTGCTACTCACCCACTCCTAAAATGTGCACACATAGGTCTTAGTTCTAGATGGGACTGGCGATACTTTACTGCTGGACCCCTAGCCTACGGCTTCTGAACCTCTGGTGTTGATTCCTTGTTGGTTTGGGAGTTTCCAAGTGAAAGAGGAAGTGCTACTGTATGAAGATTTTGAGGCTGATATAGAATTTTTTTAAATTTTAAAATAATTTAATAAATTTTACAAAAAGAATTTTCTGACAGTTTGAACTAGCTGTAATAAAATGAGCCAACTATACTTAGTATGACAGTCAGAAAGTCAGTTCAGAGTCAGATTGACTACATTTGAATCCCACCATCACTAATTACTAGCTATGTGACCTTAATCCTCAGTTTCTTCATCTGTGAAATGGACACATAATGCTAATCCATATGGTTATTGGGAGGATTAAAGGAGATGATTTTTGTAAAACCATAATATCATCACTGCTATGTGCTTCATAAACATCAGTTGTCATTATATCACCACTCTGGGCCTTGCTACCATGTACGTATGATATCAACTCCTTCTAACCAAGTCATTGGTGAAAGCTGCAGCCAGCAGTGCTAGGGTTTTCTTTGTCTTGACGCAGTTTAGTTTTTTTCTTTTCTTTAGACAAATGGTCCTCACAACATCCACTGATTTGCTTTCCTGTCCGTCCCTGGCCCAAAACAATCGCGCTGGTCTGTAGCTGACTGGCTATGTCTTGTTTCTACTCCTCTTACCTCCAGTGTTTGAATGTGCTGTTCTCCCTTAATGCCCATGAATTTTATCAATCATGCTTATGTAGCTATATGAGTTTTCTTCTTTTTTCCTTTTTCCTTCTTCTTTCTTTTTAAAAATTTCCTCCCTCTCCTCTCCTCTCCTCTCCCTCTCCCTCTCTCTCTCTTTCGCCATTGCATTCCTAAGTCAGTAAAGGGCCTGACTTGTGACTTTCCTATAAGATTAATGAGGAGCTTCCGGGAAGGTCCCAGCAGAATGTCTGCTGTAGAGATATCACCGTCTCTGTGCCGTTGTGAGGGAGAAGTTCCTCAAACTTCCCTTACTTTGGGTGGGAAAAGAGAGACTCTGCATTGTGCACTGCCTGGAGGACCCTCCCCCATCACTGAGGAGCCACTTCCCTCAGAGCTGCTAATGTCTCCTACTGTCCCATGTAGTTCTGGCCACAGAAGTGAAGTTGTACGTTGTTTGTTTGGGCCTCACTAGCATCAATGTTTAATGTCTGTGGTCACTTACATATGGGTTACAGCAACAGTAAACTGCTAGTGTTTCTGGTTTACTGCAAGAATCCTGCATGTGACTTACTATTCATTTTCAGATCCTTATTTTTAGATGTAATTGTGAGGAAACAGCAGGACCTCTGAAATGAGACTCCCTGTCTCTTTTTGGCCTCAATTTTACTGTTGCAACCCAATGGTTCCTGTGAGTGCATTTTTCCCCTCTAACTGTCCTTCTACATTTTATTCTGTGTACTGGTCATTATAACCCAGAAACCCATTTTGCTGGTGGGTGAGAAATCTCACCATGCACACAGCCCAAAGTTATGGTGATAATAGGACCAAGTACAGTTGTCATCCCTGGTCCATTCTCAGCCCAGGTCCTTCATGCTCTGTTCTGAGACCTACTTGCCTTCTCTTCATTTGGCACCAATCCCCTTCTGAGCCATTCTGAGTTCTCTGGCTCAGCTAGGGTGACAGCCTTTCTGATATGCCTCTGACTCAAGGGGTTCCTGAGATATGAGACTGTCAGTACGAAAACCAGAAAAGTCATCCTAATCCCAGCACTCTATATCTGAGAAAACCAGGTATTTTGAGAAAATAATGCCATTATTGTGATAGGTGTTCTGTATATCTATTGAATTGAATTTCTGGTGCAATCACACAGTTTAGGCTAAACTGATACTATGGGAAATTTTCTTAAAACCTTGAATTGTTACGTTTGTTTGTTGTGTTTTTTTTTCCAGTACCCACAGTGAGAAGCCCTTTCAATATTTTTCTTCTGCTTACCTGAATCTGCCATGTTATCTTCCTCCACCTGTGTTTATGACATTTTTTAATTTTTGCTCATACTTTCTCTGGAAGCCTTGGGAGCCATACATGTCAGTCATATGGCAAGGTACTTCTTTTCAGAATCACACAAAATTCCTGCCCTGTGGAATCTATATCTGGCCCCAAGGTTTGCTATTCTACTTTCTGGATTTCTTTTTTCAACTATACCCCTCCTCCCCATCACTATGGCCACCAGCACCCATCTCCTTCTGGAAGCCTTCCCAAATTGCCCAAGTAGGATTAATCCCTCTTTCTTCTGTGGAATTAAACTTTGCTCACTTTCCTTCTATTCTGGTTGATACATATTTATCAAAAACCTACAATGGGCTGGGAACGGTACAAGCCTCAGGATGTAAGAAAATAAAAATGATTAAGATCTTGACCTCAAGCAGCTCACAGTCTCACTGGAGAGACAGTGAAGCAGACAAGTGATGTAATTGCAATTGCGACATTTAAAACTCTGACACAAGGTTTGTTCTATAATTAAAGTTTCCTTGCTCCACTTGAGCTATACTCTCTAAATATCTACAAGGGGAAAGCTTTAACTTGTTAATTCAAGTCTGTACTCTCCAAAAAACAACTCAGGTTTCCAATCCCATACTGCTATTCTTACTAATAGCCACTAGAGGGAGCCCGCAGACAATGCTAAACTGTTTTTATTGTTTCTCTCCAGAAAGCCCTGGATTTAACCAGTCTCCGGTCAGCACAAAGTTATCCCCACATCTCATCCTTCTGTGGCCTGAACTGCCCAGCGTTATAATAAAAGTTAGTGGTGATTTAGTCATCTTTGTGTCTTTACAGATGAAAAGTGAGGTTCCACATAAACAGTTTCTTGAAAGAAAACACACATACACACCACCACCACCACCACCACCACCACCACCACCACAACCCCCAACTCAACTAAGAAGCCAGATGTGAGTTTAGTGTGTTCAGGGGATGTCTTTAAGAATACCACCTTGAAGTCAGATAAGCGGATTTGATTTCCAGCCCAGACTTTTATCATCTCTGTGACTTTGGGCAAGTAGTTTCCTCAGTTTTCTCATCTGAAAAATGGAGGCAGTAGTCCTGCCCACTCTATAGCCTTGTTATAAGAATCAAATAATGTGAGTTCGTCAAATAGCATAGTGCCTGACCACAGACCGTTGTTTTGTTATTGGTAGGCTCTCTCCTTTGATGACCTCATCTCCAACAATACGTCCTCTCCAAACAGCTCAACTGCTCATAATCATAAGTCAACCATGTCATCCCTATAATTGTATCATCTCTGAAACCTTCCTTCTGGGTTTTCCACACTGTGACCACCACACCCTATGTGCCCACTCTAGCAATTCTCTGATCTCAGTGAACTACCAATCCACAGGTGCTACCACTTTTTCACTCCCAATCATCCATTACAGCCTCTTCCCCAATAGATTCCTAACACCGACATTGTAGAACTGCTGAACGAATACCCTTGAATTCTCTGGCCTCTCTCCCACTATCATAACCATCTGGAAACACCCCTAACCCTGTTTGAACCAATGAGCCACCTTCTCGGTGCCTATACCTGGGCAGCCGAGCATGGCCGGGAAAAATCAGACCACTGAGCATCTTGGACTTAACTTAAAATTTGTAACCAATACTATTAGGTAGACATTCAGCAGAGCCAGACAAGCCTACTCTGCCTACCTAGTAAATTTACTTTCCTTTTCCCCCTAAAGCTACTTTTTTTCCTCCTCAAGGTCTTACCACCTTCTCTCGCCATCACTCTCACTTTGATATTTCATAAAGAAAAATATGAGCAACTGAATGAGAACACCTTGTTTTCCTGCCACCAGGTGCCTTTGTTTACCCACATCTTCACCTCCAGTACTACCCTTAGCTCTAGGCAATGAGGGCCCACATCCCGAGGCCCAGACCCTAGAGGGTCATGCTCTGGTCAGGCAAGGGTCAGGCTCCGGCTGTATTCCTCCTCACAGGGAGATGTGTCTGGCCAAGGGGATGTGCCCACCTGTAGTCTGTGCCTTGCTTGCCCTTCTAGACTGCCTGGGACTGTGAAATTCCCTGCAGGACAGAGCTATTTCCAGGGCCTACACAAATGTTTTCCTGGGTCCCTCCAATGGTTGTTCTGTAGGTGGTTGACTGCAGGGACACCCAGAACAGAGCTTGGATACATGGACTGATGTATGTATGTGCATATGTGTGAGGCCTCTCATTCTGAGCAATGGAGCTGGAGGTAGGAAGTGTAGGGCATGGGCTACCGAATGGGGCCTCCATGTATTTTCTTGCCACAGGGTCTGAAACGTCAGTGGTGGACCTGGCCAGTTCTCATTCTGCAGTCAACCTAATTAGGCATTGGTGTGTGCCACCCCTCCAGGAAGGTTGTCATCAAAGTCACTAGTGATCTGTACCTTGGCAAGACAAGTGTGAGTCCTCTGTCCTCTGCTCACATCTCTACTCTGCAGTGTTTGACATACCCAGCCATTTCCTCCTTGAAATAATTTCAAGGCTTCCTTGATACCACACTCCCTGGCCTCCCCATGCCTCACGGGCCACTCTTTCTGAGTCCTCTCGGGAGGACTCTCCTTCTCCACGAGACCTCTTAACTTGGAAATGCCCCAGCAGAACTGGCTATAGCATTTGCGGGGCCTGGTGCAAAATGAAAATATGGAGCCCCTTGTTCCAAATTATTAAGAATTTCAAGCTGATGACGGCAGAGAATTAGGCCAAGCACAGAGAGCATCTATGAGTGGGGCCCAGGATGCCTGCACAGGCTGCACGTCTGTGAAGCCAGCCCTGGTTGCAGGGCTCAGTCCCCTTCTCTTCCCTTCATCCACCCTCACTCACTGGGTGATCTCATCCCTTTCCATAGCTTTCAATTCCATCTGGACTTTTATACATTAGCCAACCTCCCTGCTGTGTTCTAGACTGCTCAACATCTCCACTTGGATGTTTCATGGGCTTCTCTCTCCTAGCACGTCCAACACAGAATTCAGAATGATCTTTCTTCCTACCCCTCCCCACCCAGTTTGCCTGACCTTAATAAAAGGCTCTACTATTCGTCAGGTTGCTCGGGCTAAAAACCTACAGTCATCTTCCATTCGTCTTTTTCTTTCCTATCCTGCATCAAATCCACCAGAAAAAATTTCTGGTTCCATTACCGATTAATGTTTCCAATATGATGATTTCCAGTATCTCTGATACTATAAACACCATCACTTCTTGCCTACTCTACTGCAGTCGTTTGCTAACTAGTCTTCCTGCCTCCATTCTGGTCCTATACCCTATATTCTCTGCAACATGGTGACTTGATATCTTCAAAAATAGAAGTCAAGTTATAGCATGTCTTCTTTAAAACCCTCAATGTACGTGGAATGAAATTCAAAGCAATGGTCCCAGCCTGTGGGATCTGACCCCTGCCCTTCTCTCTCAACCTATCTGCCACTCCTCTGCTCCTTTCACACTGTCCTTCAGCTACACTCACCTTCTAATTCCTTAAACATTTGGTTCTCAAGGCTACCTCAAGGCCTGTCTGCCTGTGCATCCCTTCCCCAAATCTTACCATGGCCTTTCCTGCACTCCATTCCGTTTCAGTTCAAATATTATCTCTTCAAAAGGTTTTCCCTACCACCTAACGTAGCTCCCACAACTCCCATCTCTCTTTATCCCATTATCTTACTTTATTTTCTTCATGACATTTTTTGTAACTGAAATGACATTCATTTGTTTGCCTGTCTATGGTCTGGAACCCCCACTAGACTGTAAGCTCCTTGAAGGCAGGGTTTTGTTTCCTTCACTTCTAGATCATCGTACCAAAAACAGTGTCTGGCATACAGCAGGTGATCAAAAAGATCTGCTCACTTTCCTCCACCCCAGAGCAATGAAGTCAGTTAAGGCCAACGTATGTTTTTTGTTGTCCTTATTAGGGTTGAGCAACAGTTTGGTCTAGAGAGGCAGTTCTGACTTTCTTGTGGAGAAGGAAGTCGGACTTTCAGTTTCTGAGGTTAATTTGGAACAGCATGTGGGTGACTGAGTATCAGCTATTCTTGAGCAAGTTCAGGACCTCAGTCAAAGTCTTCTTGATGGCGGAGACTAAAGTGTTGTCAGAGTTCCTTCACTTCAGACTCAGGGGACTGCAGGTGCATGTTCATCAGCCTGCTTCCCCTCCACCTCTTCTCTTTAACATTGGTTTTATCTTTAGCATCCAGGGAGTTCCTAATCCAGGCGCAAAGTAGCTTTACTCAGGAAATACAAATACAAAAGTTATACATCAGTGTTGTTGGATGAGCAGTTAGAAGTGGAAAGCTAAGATAAGAGGTGAGGAGCAAGACAGAGGACGCATGGAAGAAAGACAGAGGGAGTGAGACAGAGGCACTCAGATGGAGAGGGCTGGGAAAAGGAGGAGGAACAAGTGGAGAGTGTGAGGTAGGTAGAAGAGGAGCCTCCATGTAGGTGTGCAGTTTGGGAGGATACTCTTCAAAGCCTTACAAGTTGACTTTCACCAGCCACCCATCAGCAGTCAAATTGAGCTTATCAGCCACGTGTTCAGAATGTAAGTACGCCCTTAGGCAATTATCGATGACACAGCAGGCTGTGATTGTTACTCTGGACTATGTTACTCAAGTGTCATTCTACGTTTTCTCTCTTTGGAGAGACTGGAAAGCTGAAATCCAGGATTTCTCAGACTCTCTTGCAGCTAGGATTCTAGAAATAGATTACATTCCTCCAGTTAGATTCACTCATATGAAATCTGGAAAGTGGAAGTAAAGTGCAGGCATCTTCCTGTGGCTCCTTTCTGGCTCTTGCTCCTGGCGTGCAAACTCGGAGCACATGAGGCATCTGGGCAGCACAGCTCCAGTGTCCACTCTCCAATGTCCTGGGCATGAGGATAGTGGCAACAGCCACTGTGCTGGGGTCTTATTTGTGGTATTTCCCCAATGATGGCTTCCCAGGTGGTAACTCCCTGAGGGAATCAGGTCTGTATTGCTGTGGGAGGTGTTCTAGGGACTTAGCACCTACTCCTTCAGCTCCTCCAAATATTTCATAAGTTTATTAACCACCTACGATAACAATAATTCTTGTAATAATAATAATAATAATAATAATAATAATAATAATAATCCTTATAATCCTAATAAGATCATAATCCTTGTAAGGTAGTTTCTACTTCCTACACTAAACTCTGATGAATATATTGGCTTATGTCACCATTGCAAAGTTTGCGTGCAACTCTTATCTTCTCCACTTGGAATGGCCCATTTTATAGACTCCTTCACCAGTGTCTCTGACACCATTGGCACCTCAGCAGTCAGTTAATGCCTGGGCAAATTGTAACCCTCAGGGACACACTTCCGCTGTTCAAATATTCCACAAGAATTTCACCAACCAGGAGGAATATCTCCTACAATAACTCTAGCTAGCACTTCCGTGGGTCCTTCAAAGAGACAGAGTCATCAGTCCAGTGGCCTTTCATCTCTAGTTTCTAGTTGTCTTTCTCCATGCACCCCCTTTATTGTCCACTCCTCCCTGCTCTATCATGTTGCCAAGATCTCCTTCTCAGGGCTGTCTGTATAGATGTGTGACCTGTGCATTCACACAGGGACCCAAACTCAGAAAGGGCTGGAGTTCGGTTTAATGCTTTGCTGTCACCATCTTGAAAGTCAATAATTTTTGCCCAAGGGGACCCATATTTTCATTTTGCAATGAAAATATCATCTACAAATTATGTAGATGACCTGAACAAAGTTCTCCCACCTTGTATCCCAAGAACTGGGTCATTATTGAGCTAGTCCTTGACTTCAGGACCTTTTTCTACTATAAATAGTGCACACCAGACCTATTAATTCTATCTCCTACCTCTATCTCAAATCTGGCCACTTGTCTTAACTCCATTTCAGGTCCAGATTACACTGCAAGCCTCCTAACCATTGCCCAGCCTTCAGTTTTCATGGTCTTTTACTTAGTCTCTGCCAGTTTCCCAGTCCCTGCGTGTAGGGATAGTTTCACCGATCAGAACAATCTCTCCAGGACTCAAGGGAATTATGCGAAGTTGGCATGAGGTTCCTGAACTGAACCTCCCTTACCCCCCTTCTAAACCATTGATTGTTCAACTTGACTGACATCTGGGGAGGATTTTAAAAACTCTGCTGCTTAGACTCCACTCCAGAGATACTGGTTTAAGTGGCAAGGGGTGTAGTCTAGGTATTTGCATTTTTATAAGCTCCCAAGTGACCAGATATGCAGCAAACCTGGAGATCTGCTGCCCTGAGTGCTGCCACAGCAGAATGGCAACTCCTGTGTCAAGTTGGAAAGGGGACCAGAAACAGTGATTCCTGAAATGTTTGGTGTTGTGTTACTTCATTTTCATTGTTTTGAGTTTTGAAATTTTTTCTTCTCTAGTAATGTACATTAAAGCATTCTTTATATTCCAGAGTACAGCTTTGAGTAATGTACAACAGTCCATGAGGTGAAAAAAAAAATAATGTTTTAGTATGTTGCTGAAATCAAAGGGTGAAAGTTTTTTTGCTTATGACATGTGTGTGTGGGGGAGGGGACACTAACAATAGCTATTGATGCTGGAAAAAGGGAAGTTTCATCCTTTGTCTCCCAGCAAGTCCAGGTGACACTTATTTCACCTGATCTAAACATGAATTGCTTATCGAGTATTCTAGAAGGACTTGCTTTGGGAATAATATTGCAGAATCCAAAACTTGTAGACCACTTCCAATTCTCTCAATAATTTTCACCTGCACACAGAGTCTCATTCCATCCCCAAAGTTTAAGGACGCTTGTCCTTATTCAGAGCCCAGAGAAGATGCAGGACTTGCTTATGCTTGCTCGGTGAGTCGGGGTGCTGACCTAATCCCAGCCAGTCTTTTCACTCCCAACTCAAGCCTCACTGCTGGTCCGCCAGGCCTCTGGACAGGAACTCGGAGGGGTATGGGGAGGGCCAGGAAAATTTCAGGTGTGTAAAACAAGAACCCGATATTAAGGGTGAAGAGAGAGGGTGTAGGATACACAGCACGGACACATATGGCTAAAGAGCCACATGGGCATTTGGCACATTTTAGAGGATAGGAAGGGCCTTATTATCCTCCGATTAGTATAGCTTTCCTCTTCCTTCTTTCCCGCCCACCCCTGCCATCTTTCCTTTCTATTCCTAATGACTTCAGAGCAGTTTATGATTATCCATACAATACCCAACTAGCACCTATATCAGGTCAACTTCAGTATCCTTCCAGTTTGTGCCCTGGATTGGCTTCCGTTAGCCCACAACCCTCCTGAGGTTGTACAAAAAATGATATGTGTACGCGCAGATCCTCAAAAGGGTCTGCAATCTTATAACGGTTAAATCCTCTCGTTGATGTTCCCAAGCAGAGAAAAACCCCTCAGTAAGGAACCGTCTGATAATTAGCCCAGATGTAATGTAATAGGCATTTGGCGCCTGTTCTCCGTCCCGCCTCTCCTGCCCCAAAGTATTTTCTGGGTGTTGTGTGTAGAGAGATGTGGAGGAAAAGATAAGGCTGAGTAAGGAAACGTCCCATGGTTCCCTAGTCCACAGTCTTTTTCTGGTCTAGTCTTCCTGGCCAGAGCTTATGCGATGATGAGAACTAGCTGGGAAATTCCTGGAACTGCTTCTTATTGCTGAGCTGCAATGCAGGTCCTGGCCAACTGTGGGACCGCCTCCTGTTCCTTGAGGTGTAAACTGAAGCAGACCGGGGCCACCAGATGGCAGCACATCAGCAGGGGCTGGGATGGCTTGGTTGGCGCAGCCAGACTTCTGGAACTGCTCTGGCAAGCTGAGCAAGTTCATGGCCGCCATCACATTAGCTTCAAAATAATGTGACCGTGTGGGTATAATAGATGATTGAATTTTGGATCCCACTTATTGTGTTAGGGTAGGGATTTATTGTGCTTTCTATCATCTCACTTGGTCTTTATATCATAAAGGGGAAGCGGAAAAATTACCTTCCATACCCTGACAGCTCTAAAGGGGTACAACTTGATACTGCTGGAAAGAAGCAAAACTTATTAACTCATGAAATCAGCCTTGCAAAGTATGGAGCATAAGTTATGGTTCCATTTGTACTGTAGCAGTGTAAATATTGCAAACTGTTCTTCAAGGTAGAAAGGAAAAAAAAAGAGAAAGATTATGAATTCCATTTCAAGGAGGGACTTGCCATTTCTGCTTCCGGGTGACCTGAGGTCCACAGTTACTTGTTTAATGGTAAGCTTCTAGAAGATGGGTGGTGTTATTATCACTTTACAGATAAATGTAATGGGCCTCTTTGGGTCTGTTCCCCCCAGTTCCTCCTCTGAGTGCTCCCAGCCCAGTCTCCATGGGTGGCCACAGGCTTGGCCCCTGTAACCCTTCCGCTTTGGACAGAGCTGACTGGAGTATGCTCAACATCTGACTGAAGCTGCTATCTTCTTTTCTCCCAGTCTGAGCTTTATAGAGAATAGGCATTTGGAACTGAACCCTACAAATCATAGGTCACTGAGAGGAAGACCCTTAAACTCTACTAAGAGCTCAAAACTTGCAAACTCTACCTTGATTTCTACTCATTCTGAGCCATGATTTTTTTCAAAGCTTTCTTAGAGTTTTTTGAGATAATATGTTATCCTTAAAAATAATTATACACACATGCAGACTCATTATCTCTATATGCACGTGTGTGTCTACATCAGGGTTTCTCAACCTCAGCACTATGGCCATTTGGGGCCCAGCAATTCTTTGTTGTTGGAGGTAGTCCTGTGCATTGTAGGGTATTTAGCAGCACCCCTGGACTCTACCCACTTAATGTCAGTAGCAGCCCTTCCACTATAACAACCAAAAATATCTTTAGACATTGCCAAATGTTCCCCTGGGATAGGGAAGTAAGACCATTCTCAGTTGAGAACCACTCATCTATTTATCTATCTATCTATCTATCTATCTATCTATCTATCTATCTATCTATCATCTATGTATCTACCTATCTTTCTACCTATCCAACTATCTACATTAAACCAGCTTGATTCAGAATCTGTTTCATGCCAAAAATTGTTGACTCAGACAATGAGAAAACAGGGAAAAATTACATGAACTGCCCAAGTACGAACACAGCAAGTTATCAGCAGAACCAGGCCTGGGTATTAGGTCTCTTGAATACCACCCAGTGGGCTTCCTACTGCTGTCCACAAGAGAACTCCTTTGCGGGGTCTCTAACCGCCCTGACTTGCCAACACTGTGCTATCCCTTGTGCTAAAACCCAGTGCCACTGGAATTAGAAGATTGTGTTTATGGAAGGAAACACCCTTGGCTATATTCCCTTATTTGTTTGGGACACCAAAATGAATAATCTGGATGAGGAGCAGGGTTGGACTTTTTCACAGGAGTGTGGGCTTGTTGTTGGGGATGGCATGCCCTTGGCCTGCGCTAGTGCCCATCACAGGGACACCCTCAGCTAACTCTGGGGTCCTGCTCCCTTATAATCTGGGGAGATTTAGCTTGATATGCTGGTCCTCCCCCACATTCTCACGTTTTCTGAGGCCACAGACCTCACCTAAGTCACTGTAGGCTGGTAGGTGTCACTTTTGTACCATTCAGAACTTGCGTAAGCTATGGAAACTTTTGAAGGTCAGGACAAGATGAGACCATCACCCAGTTCTGTGTAACAAATGTGTAATAAATGTGAGCAGATGAAAAAAAAATATTTTGAAATGGAAATCTAGTAAAATTCAGTCAGTTTGATCTGCAGTTATATGAGTTCTGGCAGATGCATAGAGTCATGTGACAACCATCACACTCAAGATACAAGACAGTTCATCACTGTAAGGAATTTCCTTCTACTGTCTCTTTGTTTGTCAACCTCTCTTCACCAGCCCTAACCCTGGGCCACACATCTGTTCTCCGAACCTTCAGCTTTGTTTATTCCAAAACATCATATAAATGGAATCATACAATACATAACCTTTGGAGTCTGATTTCTTTTACTCAGCAGAATGCATTTGAGATCTATCCATGTTTCTGCTTGTATCAATATTTTTGTTCTGTTTATTTGCTAACTAGTATTACAGTTTTGCTTTATGTTTTCTTAATGACTAATGACATTTAGCATCTTTTCACTTGGTGAAGTGTCTGTTCAAATATTTTGCCTATTTTAAAAATCAGTTTGTTTGTTTTCTTATTGTTGCGTTTTGAGAGTTCTTTATATATTCTGAATACAATTCCTTTGTCCGATATCTGATTTGGAAATATTTTCTTCCAATCTGTGGCTTGCTTGTCATTCTCTTAGTGTCTTTCATAGAGTAAAAAGTTTTTATTTTGATAAAGTATAATATTTTTCTTTTGTAGATTGCATTTTTTTATGTGAAGAGTTGTTTTTGATAATCCCAACCCAGGATACTCTATGGATATCAAGTGTTTCATGAATGTTACAGACTCTTTGAGCCTCTTATTCAGCTCTTGCCTGCAATAGTTTGCAAATATTTTCTTTCATTTTTCCTCTGCAGCACTGCCCACGTGAACACACCCACACACTTAAGCATTACAAACACAGATTTCCTGTGTCACTGTGAACGCTCAGCCTCCCTTTCCAGGCCTCCTCCCAAAGATGACAATAGTCACATTTTCCAAAGTGTTTTTTTATCATGCAGGGCAAAGAGCTGAAAGATTAGAATAGTCAGTGCAATTTGTATGGCTGAACACTCCAGAATGTGATTCTGGATCCTCTTTCTCAAAATTCTGCAAATAGAAATAGCATTCTGGAAACTCATCTCCTCAAAAATACATTTGTCCCTGGTATCACAAAACTCATGCTCTATGTCAATGGAACTTAATGTTCAAGTCAATGAATCAGGTTTTCTATTTGTATTTTGGAACATCTTCCTGTATGTTAAAAGGAAGAGATGCTTTCAGGAGCTGCTCTTAAATCTGGGTACAGCCCCCTCTCACTTCTCTTAGGTTTGATTTGAAGTCAGCCATTTCACAATTGGAACAATAAAAAATGCCAGGAAGAAAAGGAGAGAGGGAAAAGGCAGAGTTGAAGGAGAACAAATATGATTCTTGAGCACATGAAGTAAATCCTTACCATGTTTCCCCAAAAATAAAGCCTAACCGGAAAATAAGCACTAGCATGATTTTTCAGGATACTCATAATATAAAATAAGCCCTAAAGCATCTTTTGGAGCAAAAATTAATATAAGACCCAGTCTTATTTTGGGGAAAATACGGTAGGGCTTATTTTATATTACGAGCATCCTGAAAAATCGTTCTAGGGCTTATTTTCCGGTTAGTTCTTATTTTCAGGGAAACGGTATTTCCATTTTTTATTTCACATTAAAATATTACTATTTCTTTTCTAAATGTGCCCCATGCCAGTTTATTATAAGATAGGTCAGTTATTTTATGTTTGATGAATCTCCATTTAGTGCACATACTGAGTTTAGTGAAATTATTCCACTAAAACAAAACCCAACCCAAACATTGCATGTTCTTTTTCACCTTGAAAGGGTCTCTTATGCTATAAGATGTGCCAGGCCAGAGGCACATCTCAGAATTGGGAGTGAATTCTGTGTGTCACGGTATCAGTCACAGAGTCACCCATTCGTGGTTCCCCTTCTTCCACTTCCTGTTTGTCCATCTGTGCTTCCTGCTTCTTCAGCTTCTGCACCCAGGACTTCAATGTTTAATTTGTTCTTTAGTGAGCATTGGCTAAATGCAAACACAAGGATAGCGAAAAAAGAAAGAAGAATGATGTTCTTCTAATTCTTCTCTGAGCAGCAAGAGACTTGGGGTGGAGGCTGTGAGAACCGTCAAGGGGTTGTCAACCACAAAGAGACATATCAGGGCAGGGTCTGTCTTTGACCTCAAGAAAGCCCAGGTCAGACAGAGGCACTACGGTTGCTCACGGATGCATACACACTAAATCCTAACATTTTTGCGAGGACCTTGGGCGATAAAAGGGAAACCCCCTAAAGCATTTTTTTTCAGACAGCTGATATATTTGACAGCTCCGAAGAGGAAACAGAACTGCAGGATGTCAGCAGCAGATTCGTAGAGGAAATCCTGCATTCTGCACAACCTCACTCAAATGCTGTGAAACACGTTCTGAAGTGAATAGAAACACTGGTGGTAAACGACATAATTTTATGACGAAGTAAATTCTCAATAATTTCCCACAAGTCAGTAATTCTAAGCAAGCCATTGACGTTGATTATTTTTTCTATTTCATGATGTTTCATAAAATTTAGAATGATTTCTTCTGTCAAACCATAACAATTTTTAACAGCATTGCAAAATGTCACAGCAATGAAACCTTTCTCACATTCCACAGCCCTCTATTTTATGATACAGTAGAAGTGTCAGAAATTTTCTGCCGTGTCGTTTTTTGTTTCTTTGAAGTATCTCACCTGGACTTCATCATTTCTCCTTACACTGCTAAAACACCAAACACTTGGCCTGATTCCTAAGAACCTATGATTTTTCTAATTTTCAGTCGTTGAATTTTCAGGAACATAGAGTGTCCTCTCAATTCCCTCCTACTGGTTTGAGATAGACATTCTTTTTTTTTTTCAATTAAAGTTTATTGGGGTGACAATTGTTAGTAAAGTTACATAGATTTCAGGTGTACAATTCTGTATTACATCATCTATAAATCCCATTGTGTGTTCACCACCCAGAGTCAGTTCTCCTTCCATCACCATATATTGGATCCCCTTTACCCTCATCTACCACACCCCTCCCCCCTTACCCTCTGGTAACCACTAAACTATTGTCTGTGTCTATGAGTTTTTGTTTCTCATTTGTTTGTCTTGTTTTTTTTAGTTTTTGGTTTATATACCACATATCAGTGAAATCATAAGGTTCTCTGCTTTTTCTGTCTGACTTGTTTCGCTTAGCATTATACTCTCAAGATCCATCCATGTTGTCACACCTGGGCCTATTTCATCTTTTCTTACTGCTAAATAGTATTCCATTGTGTATATATACCACAATTTCTTTATCCATTCATCTATCGAAGGACATTTTGGTTGTTTCCATGTCTTGACCACCGTAAACAAAGCTGCAATGAACATTGGAGCACACTTGGAGATAGACATTCTTAACACCTAAGAAAGTATTCTTCTATTCTTGATAATTAATTTTCTAATATGAATCAATATTGAACTTTATCAAATGTACACTTACAATCTTTTGAAAACATAGGGCATTTTAGTTCTTTTACTTATTGATGTACTAAACCATTTAATAGTTTTCCTAATATTAAAATATCCTTGCATTCTGGGAGTATTCTAGACACTTGGGAGAAATCAGTGATGAAACAGAGGCAAATCTCCAACTTTGTGCTTTGTAGGGTCTATTTAAAATGGTCCTTATCAAAGGAAATAGGAATTATTCCTCATTTTTCTATACAGACTGTTCAGTTCCTCACTGCTTCCATTGTGAGTTTCTTTTGTGTGTATGTGGCAACTAAACATACATAGTTCTCAGTTTTTCTTTTTACAGCTTTATTGAGGTACACTTTATATGCCATAGAATTATTGCAAGTGTACAATTCAATGATTTTAGTAAATTTATAGCATCATGCACCAATCAGCACAATGAAGTTCTGAAACACTTTCATCATCCTAGAAAGTTCCCTCCTGCCCATTTGCAGTCAATCCCTGCTCTCTTCCTCAGACCCAGGCAACCACTGATCTGCTTTCTGTTTCTATAACATTGCCATTTCTGGGTGTTTCTTATATAATGAATAGTAATACACTGTCCTTTGCATTCAACATGATGTTTTTGAGGTTCATCGTGTTGTAGCATGTGTCAGTACTTCATTCCCTTTTATTTCGGGGTAGTGTCGCATTGCATGGCTATACCGCATGGTGTTTACCCATCCATCAGCTGATGGACTCAGGATTGTTTCCATGTTGACCATTATGAATAATGCTAGTGTGAACATTTGCATATGAGAAATTTCGTGGACATGTGTTTTCACTTCTCACGAGTAGATTCCCAGAAGTGGGATTGCTGAGTGGTATGGTAAGCTTATGTGTAACTTTTTAAAAAGTATTCAGTTTGGGGAGTATCTCCCCCTCTGTTCACGAAGAGTTTCTTAGTTTTTCCTTCGTTTTGAGGTAGCCCCAGGTTAGTTGGAAAAGTGCCCCCTACCTTCGCTGGTACGGTGACTCGTTTAGGAGCCGGCAGGGCCACCATTTTTTCTCTGGCCGGACTTTCAGCACTTGGGGTAAGCTGGAAATCACATGCCCAGCCAGGCCTCTGTTCTGTGAGAAGTGGCTGTTGGCGACCCATCTGTTCCTCGTCTCTAGGGCTGCTGTTCCTTTCTAGGAACTGGTGCAGATTCTTCTTGGGACACAACCTTTTCTGGGGCAGCTGTTCCTCACATACACTGAATTATCAGTTGGTCAACTCTTTTCTCAGTCCAGCCCTGCCCATCGTACATCTTCCAGAAATCCTCCTCCCAACAAATAGCATCCTTCTTTACTTTTACTTTCATTTCACATTTCTTTATTATTTATTATTATTATTATTATTACTACTACTGAATTAATTATTTGGTCATTTCAATGGAAATTTGGAAATGGGACTGTTACACCATGAGGTCATACTGCCAGGAATTCCAGGTGGTTATTCCTCCATGGGCACCCTCACGTCTCCCTCTCCTGCTCCCTCCAGCAGCCACACTGTCCTTTTTCTTTCCCTAACACCAGCTCTTTCGTAGCCCCAAAAAACATGTTCAGGTTCTGTGGTTTCTGTGATGTTTTGACTGACAGCTCCAAGCTATACTGACCCCTTCTTACTCTGAGAGCTCTTTTATTTTCTTTCCCAAATAAAGATTCCCTCATGTCTGCTTCCCTTTCTCTAATTGTATACTCTGCATACATTATGATATTAGTAGAAACTGCTAATATACAGAGAACAGAAGAATTTGGAGGGGCTGAGAAGGACCTTAGCAAGCATCTTCTTCAACAACCTCATTTTATATATGTAGAAACTAAGCGCTGGAGAACTTATTTTTGTTCATGACACTAATAATAAGTAAATCTATTCCTACTTTCTATTTCATAAAAGACATTTATATATATTGTATCCTGCTGGCACACAATTCCATCAGGCAAAAGAGGATGATTTGCCCAAGATAACAGAGGTAGCTCCTGAAATGCTCTATTTCAAAACTTTTGGACTTCTCTTTGGTTTAGATTCTATAAATTCTTCCTAAGATTGGGACAGTTTCTCCTCAGTGATTTCTTCTTTCTTGACTCACTTGAAGTCTTAAAATTTTTAGATTGGGAGACTTGGCCATATAGGTCATTGAACAGAAAACTGACATAGAGCTTTTACAAATAACTTTTGTTTTCTTTATAAAAAATGACAGCAAATAAAGATGTAAAAATTATCCATAATCCTACCTCTCTGGAAAACAACCAGTCTGGGGTGAATCTTGCCATTATGTTTTTCTTTGCTACACCACGTATGTATTGTGCTTCTTCTGTAACAATATGTATGTGTATGTGTAGTTTTTTCTCACAAAATGGAGTCACCCTGTATATACTATTTTGAAATCAGCAATTTTTAATCTAAATACATAAATTCAATGTGTTCCCATGCCATTATAATCTAATAAAACATCATCTCTAAGGCACATATTATTTTACTTTATGGCATAGCATCCTTCATTCAACCAATTCCATGTTGTTGGACATTTAATTGTTTATACTTTTTACACAATAAATGTAACAGTGAGTACCCTTATAAAGAAACTTAATTACATACATTATTATCTCTTTACCTAAATTACTAGAAGACCTCCTTGGATGAAAGGGCATGGATGTGTTTGCAGTTTTTCATATATAGTCTGATTCAGAGCTGGAGGGATATATCCAGAAGATGATGTCTCCGTAATACTTGGGAGCTGAAGTATTACTCCAGAATAAATCAGCCATGTAGCCTATTGAGCCATCAATGTTTGAATAATAGTTACAGTGGCTTTTGTCTTTGTACCTCTTACCCCGTGTTATTACTGGGACCTCTCAGGGCATCTTCTTTGGGCTGATGTTACAATTCACAAGCACTCTATCCAGGAGTATGTCAAACCATCTTGTTTGATTAAAATCAGCCAGATTATGTCTTTCACCAAATCCATTTTTCTTAATCAATTAAATGAATGCATCTCTAGAGGCATTTGTTTTTTGTATAGAACTGGAGTCCTGCCTAGTTGGCAAATTAAGTTAGACACGTTGCAACTAAAATAGGATTATCACACAAAGTAGTTGCCTGAAAGATGTTTTATAGGTCAATCAAAAAAAATTAGATTGGGAAATGCCTTCAAGATGCTTTATTTACATCCTTTTATTTTACAAATGAGGAAATGAAGGCTCAGAAAGGCCAAGAGAATCCCGCAGCTGGTTTGTGTCTGATCTAACTTGAACCTGGATCTCTTGGGGCCCAATCAGATACACCTTTCACTGTACCATCCTGCCTCTCTGCCACAGGGCCAGGGTAGCTGGTGGTCTACCAAGTGCTGGCGGTTTACCATGCAGCAGTGGTAACCTACGGACTGTCACTTCCTCCAACTTCTGTCAGTGCAAACACTGATAATCAGTCACTCCCTTCTTTCCAGTGCTAGGCCTTGGATTCCTCAGACATTACACCCAGTCAAAAGGAAATGTCATGGAAGACAGAGCCTCTTGGCCTTCCTTGCAGCAGCTGTTTTTCAAGGTGGGGCTGTCCACTCCTCCTTTCCCTACCCTGAGGAATTACACACACACACACACACACACACACACACACACACAAACACACACACACACACACACACACACACACACACACACACACACACCATCACCATCAACAAATCTTTGAATAAAAGTTGACTTTACAGGAAATACTATCCATGACTGGAAGCCTGAGGAGTCTCTCCGTTCTTCCCCTTCATTAACTGATAAAATGACAGTGCAGGGGAAATGGAGGGGCAGGATCTGTCCTGGAAGGAATGTGTACGTGTGTGGTATAGCATCTGCATAGTATCATTCCGCTGTGCTCAGAGGAATAACTAACAGGTCTGGAAATGCAGGCCTGGGAAAATGAGCAAGTTGAAGTTCAGGGCGATAGCTGATGTGTGAAAAAAAAAAACAAACCCTAAAAGAATCTATTTTTAAAAGCCTAATAGAATGTTGAAAAAGAGTTTTTATGACTCACACATTTCAAACACCAACATAGAGAATAAGTATAATGACCCCCCCATTTATATCTATTATTGAAATTTAGCAATTATCAAGATTTTGTCAATTTGCTTTGCTTTTTCCTTTGTCCTTTTCTTTGCTGAGATATTTTAAGGCAAATCCAAGACACTATGTAACTTTGTTCCTCATGCTTAAGCATGCATCTTGAAAAATAGGGACATTTTGTTTTTAACCACATTGCCTGATTACTCCTAATAAAACTAATAATTTATTGGTATCATCTATCCTCTATCCATAATCTAATTGCCTCAGTATTTAATAGAATCTTTTTATTGGGTTGTACAATAAGAGAAACATTATGATTTGTGTGTTAAGCCCATGCACTGCAAGAATTGTTCATTGCTCACACTCTTAGTAGCATTGTAAGATTAAAGATCACTATCTCTGAAAACCAGTGACAGCCCTAGGGACAGCCTGGAGTGACATCTGTAGGGTGGGTAATGACTTGTAACCTCGTCAAGGCCCAGTGCTTGGTCATGGGGCCAGTTCCTGAGCATTGCCCTGGCTGGCTCATTGCTGGGAAAGGCTGGGGACACAGAATTCATTCGGGCTTATAAAATACAAATATTTCAAGGATTCCAGGACGCTATTTATTTATGATTGCTAGTGACTAAGCAAAACCTTTTCACTAGAACAAATGACTAGCTTTGGCAATGAAAGGGTCAGTACTCCTCCTAAGGCTTTAGCACACCACAGTCCTGTGTGACGCCAAGTCCTTCCTTAACACTGGTGTCTGGGAAGCAGTTAGCTTTGATGCACCGTTCAACAACCACACTGGCCACCCAGGGTGCATTTACCGGCCCAGTTGCCAAATCTCCATTTCACCTTGAGCTGAGGAAGAGGCAGCCCCAGGCAGTGTTCAGGAGGAAGCATTCACAATTCTGTAAGTTTCTGGTTATTATGCTTGGCTTCCTGTTATGCAAAGATAGGCAGAGGGGGCCAGTGAAGTGTTGCAACCAAGAGAGACATACACCCACAAGGAGCAACTGCCCTGGAAAGTCCTAAGAAACATGAAAGCTCCAAACCTGCACCCCAGAGGCACCCTAGGTCCAAGAATTGTCCAGAGTGCAGAAGACCCTGCAAGCCTAAGAAGAAACAGAAAGCCAGTTTTCGCTCTCCCTTCCTTCCTCCCTGTCTCCACCCCCTCATCTTCTCTCTCTTTCTTTGTTTTTCTCTCTCTCTCTCTCCTTCATGTTGTTACTGAGACCACATTTTTACCTTTTCCTGCAAAAGACATAGCCAAATGGGAAAGACATGTCTTTCCCAAAGCAGACTCTGCTCTTTTAGGTTGAAATACTCACTGGTCAAACAATGTAAGACATTCCCCAAGTTATAGAATATGGGAAAATGAAATCTGCATAATTCCTGCATTTGGAGGCAGGCAATCAGGGAACGACTCAGCTATTTCTTTGAATTAGGTTAGTAAATTTATCTCATGGGCGAGTGTCCTGGGGAAGCCTGTGTGATTTACTCCCGGGTGCACAGAACCAGCCCCTTTGCTGTCCTTAGTCCTACAGTGTGTTGCCCTTGGCAAGGGACAAGTTTTTCCCAAAGTTAAAAATGAAACTTAGAAATAAAAACAAACTCCAGGACAGCGATCACAGGATAAATTTAACCTAAAGCCTAAATACCAGGTTTCGAAGGTAGAAAGACTCTAAAAGTTCCCCACCACCCTGAATGACGGGTGCTTTAAAATGGAGGGCAGCTGGCCTTGGAGAAACAAAAAAAGGGATAAAGAAAGAAAGGTTGGAAGTTCTGAAGTTAAAAAAACAAAAACACCACACCTAATTTTCATCAATGAGGGCCATCTTCCCATAGCGTGATAACTGGACAGACCGAGGATTTGCATGTGTGTGGTGTGTGGGGGACAGTGTGTGTGTGTCTGTGTGCAGGGTGTGACGACAGGCCTACTGTTTCACGCAGTTCTCCAGCAGCTCCCTTCTCAGCTGTGCTGGGGTGCCAGCTGCCAGCTGCCGTGTGACCTGAGCCCTGGGCCTTAGCCTCAGGTTAGTTCTATGTTCCTCCCTCCCACGCCATGACCACATTGGGCTTTGGTCAGCATCCTTAGGTCTCTTCAAATGACCTTAGGCAGAGAGTTGATAAGACATGGCAGGACCACCTAGTATGTTCATTTTCCGTTGGGTGTCAGCACAACCTCCGTGATGGGCTTGAGGTTTCAGTGCCATTGCTTTGTCACTTTTCTTTCCAAGGCCTGCTGAGCCTTGCAGAACGTACATTGAATAGAAAAAAGTAGCACAAAGTTGTCTATGCATAAATGAAGGCAGCATGGGTGGAGGCTGCGGCAGGGGTCTCATGCGATAGATTAAGAATATTGGCTCTGTTCCCTTTCCAGAGGAAGAGGGGCGCCGTCTCTCCTTCATTGTCTAACCCTGTGAGTTATTACACATTGATTCTCAATGTAGATGCCTCTCTGCCGCGAAGATGCATGCTTTTCTGATGTCTGTATGGCTTAGGTATGGATATTGGGATTTGAAGTCAGATCTCTAGCCATGTAGCTGGGACGCATCATTTATCTTCTCTGAGCTTCATTTTGTCATCTGTAAACGAGGATGACAATAGGGTGCTTACCACAAAGAGTTAACCTGGGTGTTAAGTGAAACTAAACTTGTAAAGTGTTTGCATTGTGGTTGACACTTGGTAAATACTCTGATGTATAAATACATTGATGTGTACCATTATGAACAATAATTATATCAGGAATCATGTTTTCTACTGGCCACTCTGCTAAAGTGGGCAAAAGTAAACATATCTAGAAATCCCACAAATAGGTAAACTGGTCAATATTTGTTGCAAATATAAAATCCTGATAGTGCCTTACATTTCATTGAAAGTGTTTATTTTATTCACTCAACAAATATTCAACTGGCCAGATGCTCCTGTAGGAGGTGTGGTTAGACTGGTGAAGAAAATCTGTAAAAATCCCGCTTTCTGATGGTTGAGCTTCCATTCTACCTTCTTCATCAGTGGTATTCTCTTCCCTTTCTGATTTTACCAGAAAGAAAGTCTCAGCTAGATGTTAATCTCTCCTTAATACTTTGTGGTTCATGATTGATTACTAATCCCCCGCTTTTAAACAAGGAGAACATGACAGGACTCAGACCCATCATGAAACAGGGCTGCGACCGAGTCAGCCATCGGCAACAGGGGGCGGTGGAATGCATTTTTGTGTGCCAGAGTGCACAGTAAATATTTGAAATCCCACAGGTCCTGAGTTCACTAAGAGGGTTTCCTCTATTTTTCAAACCCTGCCCATTACCTAACACCATGCCCTGTAGATCGGAAATGTCCCATACATTTTTCTGATTCATTAATTAAAGGGATAAGAAAGACAACTTTCTTTGTTAAAGAGAACCCATTTTATGAATCTATTATTTGAACATTGTTTTCTTTCCATGTAATGCGCATGTGTTCTCTCTCTCTCTCTCTCTCTCTCTCTCTCTCTCTCTCTCTCTCTCTCTCTCTCACACACACACACACACACACACACACAGTTCCTTCCTCTCTTCATTCCTTCCAATTAACTTTTCTGAGCCAGACACTGGAGGGTCCTTAGGATACTGAAAAGAATAAGGACTTCCACAGGGTTTGGGGTTGGAGGGGCTCAGGGAAGGCAGCCTTCTCCATCCCCTCATTCGATGCAAACTGGCTGAGTGTTTACCATGCACCAGGAACTGTGTTGCGTTCTGGGATATACGATCAACCGCCACAACCCTGCTCCCAATAGCTCGTTGACCCCGGAAGCAGGGAAGCAAGTCAGAGAACAAGGTGGTTGAACAGGTAGGGAGTCACGTACTGGGCATGATGAGATGGGAGGGTGTACTGAGAGTTTTAGACTTCCCCAGAGTTCTGGTATTGTCAGGTAAAGCCTGTGGATTAAGAAGTTGGGGCGGGGGGAGAGGTGCAAGGGGAAGCCAGGACATTTGAGTGACATGGACATCTCAGATCTGAAAAGTAACACAATAGATGTTCAGAAACCAAAGAAAAGGATGAGCACAGAAAACATTATTAGCACGAAGGGGAAGCATTTTTGACTTGAGGCTATGGAGATAGATACAAGACAGAAAAGATTACTATTTTCCTGGGGACTTGAAAGCGAGCTTGCACTAGGTCTAAGTATGGAAGAAAGAAAGTGCAGCAAGAAAACCCATTATCCCCAAGAGTTTGGGGTTGGAGCAGGGGACTGCTGCCTCGAAGGGGAATGAAAGGAGACAGTCTGTCATACTGTGCCCAGCAAAGACACAGGGTCAATTCTTGTCCATTCACGCTCCTGGGACAGAAGCTGTCCTTGGGGAGCAGATGGTGCCTTTGGGTGGAGAAATAGGCTCCTCTGTCTCTGTGTGGATGGATGGAGCCACACACCAGAGTAACATTTTGATGAGAGGAGCACCAGCTGAGTTTCAGCCCTACTCACCCTTTCTGCCGAGACCCTTGTACACTGCATACTTACACAACCCTCCATGTTCTGCAAGAGGTCATGTCACGTAGGATGTAAAGCACCACTCAAAAACAAGAGGTCCTTTTAAAAGAAGGGTTCAAGTTTCTGATCTCAGTTTTCTCTCTTAGAAAGATATGTTTGACTCCCAAGGTGAGCTGAAGTCACAGTGGCCTCAGAAATAAACATCTTCAGGCTTTTATTGTATGAAGGAATAAACACCTTCAAGCTTTTATTGTATGGCTGCAGTTTATAAGGTGCTGGAGCTATAAAAAGGTTTTTAAGGGCAAGGACCAAGTCTAAACGCTCAGCCAGTGTGCATCGAATGAGAGGATGGAGAAGGCTGCCTTCCCTGAGCCCCTCCAACCCCAAACCTTGTGGAAATCCTTGCCTCCCACTGCTCCTCGTGCAGCCAGTGGCTGAGGTCTGGTGGACTGTGTCCCAACCGCCTCTCCTATTCATCCTTTTCCCACTGCCACCATCCTAATTCAGGCCTCTGGATTTGCACCTGGAATATTGTACAACGTCCAACTAGTCTTTCTTTTATCCTTTTCTTTCTCCCTTTTCCTCCTTTCATCACTTCCCTCTTTCATTTCTTCTTTCTTTTCTCGTTTAACATAAAATCGAGTCCATAGTATGATAATAATGCAAATAATAATTGCCTCCATTTAATGGCTATGTTCTAAGAGGCAGACATTGGCTGGGGCCTGTGCACTTTTCATTATTAATCCTTATAGGATGGCCACCCCACCAAGTACATATTATTATCACAGTTTCACAGCGGAGGAAACTGACCCTCAGACAGAACGGCTGCATGTGTAGAAGCCCGTGCCATCTGCTACTTCACCCCACCTGCTCTTTGTCAGGCACTGTGTTAGGCGCTGGGTACACAAGGATGAACAAGGCCAAAGCATCAAGGCACAGCCCCCGTCTTAGAGCACTATGGAGACGGTTGCAGAGTAAGAAAAAGGACCAGGTAGAAAGATAAGAGCTTTGATGGGCATTTGTCCCCAGTTAAGGAGAAACAAAGCCCAAGAAGTGACTGAGTCTAGCTGGGCTGAGAAAGGTTCTCCTGGGAGGTATGGCCTGAAATATGTCTTGAAGGTTGAACAAGTTTTCCAAGAGATTGAATTGGGAGTGAGTGGGGATGGGTAGGGAGAATATTCCATCAGAGGGAATAGTATATCATCAAAGATAAAGTGCCAGATGGGTATGGAGAAAGAGCAGGAAAGGCAGTAGGAAAACCACAAAGGACTCTGAACCCTGTGGTAGGACGTCACCTTCATCTTTCAGAATGAAGGTGTTGGAGGGTCATCCGAGGCTTTTAGGCAGGAGAGTAACATCAGATTTGTGTCCATAAACAATGTCATTCATGGACTGAAGGTGAGTCTGGTAGGAGGGAGATAGGTCAGGGACCTACTGTATAAATCCAAGGAGAGGATAGACGGGTGCCCAAAACCAGGTGGGTGTAGAAAGGAAGGCTAGATCAGGGAGAGACAGAGTTGTTGATTGTGATGACCGCAGGAACGGGGCAGCTTTCTGATCTGGTTGGTTGGCTGGGAAAAGGTCATTCACAACACATCATAGAGACCAGAGGAGATAAAGGAGACTTGGGTATGTTTGTTGGTGCAAAGCAGGAGAACGATGGGAGATGAGGAAGTGGGAGGTAAGTTTGACTTGTCGCATGGTGACCTTGAGATTACCAGTGAGGTACATGCCGGCAGTTGACTAGATGGGTCTGTAGCTCACCAGAGGGTTTCCGGGTTAAAGCCATATAAATTCTACTCTCTGTTTAAGTTCATTTAAACATGGTTCCCAGACTAATGCTCAGATCAACATATTGAGAAAATACCTTCAGTGGTTCCCCAAGGTTTGAATGAACTATTCCTACCTCACCCAAACATTCAGAGCCATCTAAAATGTAATCTAAACTGAGGCAAAGTTGAGAGCAGAAATATCTCAAAAATAGACCCTAGAAGATTTTGTGATTATTCTGAGGGGTTGTGGTCAGAAGATGGGAAAATGAAGAAAGGAAGTGATAACGCTTCCCAAGCTGACCTGTTTATACTTCCTTCTTTAATTTTCTCTTGCTCCAACTTGGGGCAAAAAAGAGCTAACTTTTACTGTGGAAACAGCATCCCTGGGAATGTGCACTTCTTCCATTTCTGGCGCCCTTACTCAACCGCAGACTAAAATTCAGCATGTGCAGTACAATTATATAACTTGTCTGTATTTTGTCATGGGCCTCCCTTACTAAGGTACATGAAGTACCCTATTACCTCTCAGACAAAATTGAACTTCTCACTCTTCCACTTGAAGCCACTTTTTCTCTGGGTCCTTCAACTTGATTTCTCTATTTGATGAAATGTTTCCCCACCTTTATGGCCTATTTTGTCCCATGCTTAATAATGATAACACTCAGATTCCAGAAAGTGCTGAACGATAGAACTTTCTGGGATGATGGATGTGTTCTCTATCCGTATTGCCCAATAGTCTAGCCAGGAGCCACATGGAGCTACTGAGCACTTGAAATGTGGCTGGTGTGACTAAGGAACTGAATTTAACTTATTTTAATTCATTTTCATGTACATAACCACTCACAGCAAGTGGCTACTGTATTAGACACCATGATGCTAGGGGCTACTCTTTCTCTCTCTAGTAAAGGGTGGGTTTCTGATTTCATGAGACCCACATTTCCTCCTTCCCCAGAGTGTTCTGTAAATACTTAGAAACTGCCTTCCAACTTCCCAACTTCCCATCTTGCCTCCCTGGTCTGCCTGCAGCCCCCTCTCCAGCTCACAGCCTGAAATCCTTCCTGAAAGGCTGGGAGGCAATGATTAGCTCACAAGTGAAGCTCATCAAGGTTATTATTTTCATTATGAGGAACAGCTCCATTAATAGTAACAGATTTCTTTGTTTACTTTATCCGGGAACAAGTCACACCCACAAAGAAGAGAGGTCATTCAAAGGAACTAACAAGGAAAGTTAGTCAAAACCAAGTGAAACTCAAGGCCCACCAGGCTTTCTGCAGTGATATCTGAGTTACCTCACGATGCGCCTGGCTGATGAGCAATGCTGAGGGACAAGGTGGGAGCTGGCTGTGACATGGGACACAGAGTTCGCCTGCTTAGTCAGTCACGGGCTCATGAGAGCCCCAGCTGTCATCCATGTTTGGGTCTAATTTCAGCAGTACGGAGGTTTGTACTGAGTCATCCACACACTAACTTATAACACATGACCCAGTGGTCATAGTCATGCCGCCTACGCTGGTGATGATAACAGGCACTCGAGAAACACTAGGTGGATGTATGGGTTAACAGTATCATTTCCTGAATATAAAACACGGTGAGTGAAGGCCTTGGCCGTATGCAGACAGACAAGGTGGCTGCCTACGTGCCACAGGGGCATCTAAACTCCTCTTGGCCAGGTCAGAAAACATTGGATCCCCATACCTACCCCTGCCTTTGCCAGACCATTCAGCCATGCACAGATACTTCCAAGGGGAGGTTTTGGTTTTTGTGTTCTTGCTTTTTCCCCAACAGAACACAAAACATTTCCCAGAATGAACCATAGATTAGTATCCCAGCAACTGTGCTGAGTTAATGCTCTTTAATCTATGGCGTCTTTTTGGCTCCTGCTGCCCCCATCCCACTTCTTCAAAGCTGTTGGACACTTCAGTTTCTCTGATCTCCTACAGTGGTTCTCACTATTTCTGGGGGTCTGGGGAAGTGGGGGGGCTAGCTCATGAGACCTGAGTCCCTATAACCACCAGGTGGCACCTGCCTATTTCCCTCTTCTCCTGAGGCTGAGTGAAGACTCCTCCTATGTCCTTGCTAGGAGGGGGGTCCTCCCTCCCATGTCTGATACGACTTCTGCTGCATGGTCACAAAAGTCACACCGGGCTGGGTGACACAGAGGCTACTCAGGTGGGGAGAGTCCCCATGCATCTGCCAGGCTTCCTCACTCTTTCATTTTCTCCGGAGATCGTGTGTGTGAACCATTCTTTTCATCTCTGCCTACAACTTGCCCTCTTTATAGGATACAAGTCTTTGCAAGTTACATTCTCTGACCTAGAGAGACACAGAGCTTTATACAGCTCTTCAAATTCCCTCCTCCCATCGTATTCCTGCCAAAACCCTGCTAACATTCCTTCAGATCTTCTTCACAGTCTTAGAGTAAGTGACCAGCCCCACTGTCCTGTGAGTTATAGATACAAGAGGTCTTGAAGAGAGCAGTTAACTAAGGAGCAAGAGATAAGAAAATTTTACCCGGGGTGCAGGACACACGGATGTATAGCAAACCCTTAATAAGCATACTGCCAAACTGTAGTCAAAATGTGAAGTTACTTGTTACTACAGCTGAGTATGTACTGTTATGATGACGTCTGTCTAACAGGAGATTGGATCAAGTATGTCTTGCCCCCAGGTGTACAATATAATATGACCTCTCCAGTCCCTGGTGGGAGGTAAGGGGTGACCGCAAGCTGGCACCTGGGAATGAGTGTATGTGACAGGAACAGACACGTAAGGGAGTGCAGTTAGGGCAGAGTCCTCTTCAGACATTAATACAGGGTTGGAGGGTGACACACACAAATAGGGTGATAACTCTGGATAGACAGAGGATGCCAAAAAACAAAAAAGGATACACATTTTAAGAAAGGAAAAAAAACTATTAAAACTATAATGATGTATAATAACAAAAGATGACGACAAGTCACATTTGACTTCTGCAATTACAAGAGGTGCTCAAAGTGGTTACCATCAGCATCTAGATACTTTTGATTATGGCAAACTACTGCTTAAGCAACGTTGACCAAAGTGCCCACCTGTATACATTTTTTTGGCACCTCCAGTAGTTAGAGTCAATGCCATATAAAATTCTGATGTTGGAATGTATGCCATGGACATAAAGTTTGAAAACCACACGTCTAGAAGGACATAGAAAGAAAAGAATCAAAAGCAATGGGAAAAGTTATCAATTCAATACACTAAAGATAGGAATGAAGATAGAAAGCTTGGTGATAGCGCAACATTTTGAAATAAAGATGGAATCTCCATGCTGGCAGTAGTAAGTCAAGTCATCTGTTGATAAAATTTGTGAGTCACATTTGCTTTCCTTAGACCAGGGACTGTGCTAAGTGGTTTGTGTATGTTAGCTTCTTTTATTTACACAACAATTCCATAGAGTAGGTAGTATTATTATCCTAGTTTAACAATCGAGGACACTGAGGCTTAGAGAAATTGCATAAAGGACCCAGGGTCAAAGTGCCAGGAAAGGAAGAAACTATCTCTAACCAGGTGGGATGCAATGGGAGAGAGTGGAGGTGGCTTAGTTCAACTACGTGGTGAATTCTGGGGAGCGTCAAAAGCTGAATAAAGGGATGATAAAATGGAGACTTCCTCCAGCAAAGAGAGGAATGCAGACACAGGACTGGCAAATGTGAAGAGAGTAGTCCTGGATGCGAGTGACCACGGAGAAAAGCTCTGGACACCTGGCCCCGATCCAATGGCGGGACGAACTCGTGTAAAAACAAAAGCCAACTACACAGTGCAGTGATTCGAGGGGTCTGGATTAATATTCTGCTTCTGCGTTCTGGCAGATTTCTTTTCCTTTCAAATGCTTGTGTGCTGTGAGCCACATGAGAGGGACAACCTGACTGAAACGGTCTAGGAAAACGGCCACAGGAAGGTCCTTAGTCCAGTATAAATGGCTGTAAACACTCCTAGCAGGCGGGGGCCAGAACGGCCCTCAATGACACGCCACAGGAAAATTCAGGAGGAGTCAGCTTCCTGCATGCTGGCTGCGTGGACAGGGGCCAGGGGTGCAGGGGGTCTGTGAGGGCAGGACTCTATTTGAGGGTGAGGTCATGGCGGACGCATCAGCTCCTCCTCGCGTGAAGAATGCCCGGCCGCTTCCTGAGCCTCCGCAGCTGCATCGGACGCACCCTGAACCCTCAGAGCGCGGCATTATTTTCTCCTCTCTTTTGTCAGATACTGACTCCCACGCAGGAAAAAGGAAGCACCTTTTGTCAGATGCTGTGGCCACTTCCTCTTCAGAAGGCTCCAGCCAATCTTTCACTTTGCAGAATGAGGGGGCCGACCCCAGCGGCCGGACTGCCTGCGCCCTGGGCTGCTGGCTCCTGCCTCCGTCTAGATCTCGGTTCGGCCTCATCCGGAGCCGGCCTCTCGCTGGGTCATGGGGGACTTTCTCTGATACGGATCTGGACCTGTGAGCCGGACTTGGCTGGGGCCCCACCCGCTGCTCAGCCCCTTCGGGGGTTCCTCTCGCACCTCTCCGCCCACTCTTTGCACACTGCTTCACATCCCTCAGTCAGTCTGCCTGTTTGTTCCTCTCCATAGCTCGGTCAAGGAGCGTTATGACCGGCGAGCAGATGGCCTTTCACCAGTCGTCCACCCCCAACCCGCTGGAAAGGCCTATCAAGATGGGCTGGCTGAAGAAGCAGAGGTCCATTGTGAAAAACTGGCAGCAGAGGTACTTTGTGCTGAGGGCACAGCAGCTCTACTACTACAAGGACGAAGAAGACATGAAGCCACAGGTACTGGCTGGGCCCTCTGTCCCCATTACTAGTTCTCTGTCTCTCTCTCTGTCTCTCTCTCTCTATCCAGGCATGCAGGAGGTGGGTGTGGAGCCCAGCTAGATGGCATACAAACTCACAGGGGCCTTCTTACTTGAACTAGACTCACACCCATTTGAGAAGAGGTCACTCTCTTCTTTTCACTATTTTCTAGATATATAACCCAAATTGCAAAGATGACAGTGTGATCCTCCTCCAGGAAGCCCCGAGATGAACATTGTGGAGCTTCCTAAACGCAGCTTTAAGTCAAGGCTGGCGACGTGGTCTTGAGGGTGACACTGAGTGTGAAGGCACAGAGAGAGATAGTGGATTTGGTTATAGGAAAAGTGATTTGGGGCTTCCATGTATTTGTTTAATCAATATTTATTGAGCATCTACTATATGCCAGACACTGTTCTGGGTACTTGAAATAACCCAGTGAGTAAAACAGATAAAAATCCCTGGCATGTAGAACTGCGAAGATGGGTGGAAAGGCAGAGAATAAACAAAATATATAAGGAAAGTTATATGGTTTATTAGAAAATGACGTGTTCTATAAGTAAAAATAGAATGAGTTAAAGGGGGGTCAAGTGTTTGGGGAAGGTGTTACAATTTTTAAAAGGGTCGTCAGAATGATTTGATGAAGAGGGTAACATTTGAGCAAAGACTAAGGAGGAAAGACAAGTAATCAAGGGGATCTCTGGGGAAAGAAAACTGTAGGCAGAAGGCACAGCCAGTGCAAAGGCCCTGAGGTGGAACATGTCTGATGTCCATGAGGAATAGCAAGGATGCCAGTGTAGGAGAAGCAGAGCTAAGGAATGAGAGAATCAGAGGGGAGGATGAGGTCAGAGAGCTGGGGGTGGTTGTGGAAGGTTGGAGAACAGATAGCAAAGGGCATCGCAGGCCACTCAAGTCATTTGAGTGTTTACTCTAAGGGTGATGGAGACATTCCCAGGAGAAAGGGAACATTCTTTAACGTATGTTGTAAAACGATGTCTCTGTCTTCTGTATTCAAAAATAGATGCAGGACTGGAGGGAGGAGGCACGAGGGTAATCTAGATGAGAGGTTATGATGTTTAGAATCTCAGTGTGCTGGAGGAAAATGAACAGATTCCTCATATACTTTAGAGGACAGCAGACAGGATTTCCCGATGTAGTGGACGGGACTAGAGAGGGTTTTGATCTTAAATCTTGGGCCCAAGTCTTTTTTCCCTGCGTCAGTGATTCCTCACAGCCATCTTGGTACACCAGAGTGCGATGGAGACTGTTAACAATTCCCCTGGGGCCCCAGGTATTAAACTCTGTGTCTCAGGACAACTAGTCACACTATCTAGACCTCATGTCTTTGGAGGTAGAAGAGTGGACGTGGCCAGAAGGAACTTATTAGGGAAGACAGATTCTAGAACCTTCTGGGGTCAGAAAAAAAGCCCCAAGAAGGTTGAGGATATTGGGGGTGCATGGCAGGGTATATAAAGAAAGGAGACAGTCATTTTGGAAGAGACCAGTTCTCTTTAAGGCAGACTCGAGGATCCGTGAGGTGTCGGCAGCATCTGGTAAAGCAGGCCCTCTACTTAGAGCTGTGAGTGTCTGTCACTGCAAAGGCTGCAGAAGGGCCAGAGACCCCACCACAGATGGGGTTCTTGGTCAGTGTCCTGTGCATGGTAACCAGACTTCCTTCGCTTTGTGAACCATCCAGACACTATCATGGCCAAGCAATTACAGGCGAACATGATGGTGAGTGGTGCATTTCTAGCCGATGCAAAAAGTCTTCCCACCTGCAGAGAGTGAGGGAGATGGCAACAATGTGTGGGCCTCCCTGAATTAGCAGAAAGGACAGCTTGGTGCGGTTTACTCCCACGAAGTGTAGAGGGTGAGAGGGTGAACGGTACCTTATCTCCAAGCTCATGTTCTTTTCCTGGCTCTACTACTGTCTGGCCATATAATTATTCAATTTTTCTGGATCCCTCTTTCTTTTTTTGTAAAATGAGACAATCATACCTGGCCTTCATTTGTCACAGGATCAAATGATATGAAGCAAGTGTAAAAAACTGTTTTGCAAAAGCATAAACTGAAGAAAAGGGGTTAATTAAATTATTGAAGGTCCTAGCTTCTCTCCCGTACTTCTGGAGAAGGAAACCCAAAGTTCTCTCAGGATTACATTAGCCTGAGATAATTAGGTAAAGCTGCTTCCAGGATGACAAGCATGGTTTATTTTGTAGGAAATCTATTAATATAATACATCAGATCAATAGGTCGAGATCAATAAGTCAAATGAGAACAACCACACAACCCCTACATTGATGGTTGAATAAAGCATTTGATAAGATCCGATACTCATTTCAGATATAAAAAGTTGTTTTGTTTTTTTTAAAAAAGCTTTTAGGAAAAAATTAATTTCTTAGAAAGAATATTTTACTTTATATGGATATGCATTTTTTTTAATTACAAAAGCTATATGTATGTGCATGGTAGGAAATTTGGAAGATGCAGAAAAGCACAAAGTAGAAAACAAAAATATCCCATCAGCAAGAAATAGAAAACCAAATTCTCATTTCTTTCAGTTTTCTCTGAACATAAACATTTATAAACTCATCTGTTCTAAGTGCAAAATTGACAGAATAATATTCTTTAATTAAAAAAATTAACAATATGTCATGAATATTGTCCCTTATTAAATATGCTACAATGTAATTCCTAATGGTGGCAAAATAATCTATGGTATAGACATTGTATAATTTATGCAACTAATTTCCTACTGGAAAATGTTTGTATATTGTTATTACAAACAAGAATTAAGAGGACATCCTTGTAGACTTTTCATATATCCATAATTATTTTATTAAGATAAAGAAAAATCTATTCAAAATAAAATAATTTTATTATTATTGTTTAACATTATTTTGGGAGTCACAGACATTGCAAATATCTAGAAATGGAATGAAAGTTACAGACATGAGCTAAATCTGGGGGGAAAAGTAAAGGTATATTTCTACACTATGTTTTACACCACTTATGATTCTGGATGGATTAAAAACTTAAATGTAAAAAATGAGTTTATAACAATCCTAAAAGAAAATGCAGTTATCTCCATAATCTTTGGAAGACAGGTGTTTTTTTGAACATAGCAACAAAAACAGCACAAGAAAAAGACTAATTTGTGTAAATAAAAATGTCTATACCTTAAAAACCAACAAAATAAAGTGAAAGGCAAATAATGTTTGGAAAGGAAAAAATGTTTATATACAATATTGTTTATAGATTCTTTCAAATCTACAAGAAATAGCTTAATAGAAAAATGGCACAAATGGACAATTTTCTCAAAAATGCTGTGACCAAAAAGCATATATAAAAAGTTTAGCCTCAGTAATAAATAGAGGCATGCAATGTAAGCTAATGAGATACTATTGTCCCCTTATCAAATTGGGAAAGATTTTCTAGAAATTTCAGTGTTGCTAAGGACTAGCGAACAGGAATTTTCATGAGCAGCTGGTGGAAATGAAAATCTATACCACCCTTCTGGAGGGTAATATGCCTTTTAAAAATGCAAACCCTTTGACCCTGAATTTCTAGTTCTAGAAATTTAACCTAAGTGGATGATTAACACTGGCATAGATTATTAAATTTACCTGTGCAGGTTTTCACCACAGTGTTGTTTATAATAGTGATATGAAAACAATGCCCAGTAGTAGGGGCTAAGTTATGTCAGAGAACTTGTATGTGTCTATGCAACAGGATATAACTCAGCCATTTGATGCCCTAAATTAATACTTTTTGAAATTGAAAGATATACATAATATAATTGTTTTGGGAAAAAAAGCAGTTTACAACAGAATATGATGTGTATACTAATCCTGTTCTTGAGGGAAAAAAATTGTGACTATATTTTTGGAAAAAGGCTTGGAAAGAAATGTACAGAGGTATTAACTGTGGTTATCTCTGAGTACTGGAGTTACACATAAGTTTTAATTTTCCTCTTTTTTGTCTACTTTCTAATTTTTCTACAATATAAATTCATTGCAAATTTAAAAAGAACACACATGCGCACACACACACATACACATACACACGGTACCTACAAAACTCAAAAAACAGAAGACACCTCAAAAATATTAGAGAAGTCAGATGAAAAAAGGCTCTCAAGTGTACTGATGATGTGTGTGTAAATTGGTGCGACTTTTCTAGAAAGCAATTTGGCCAGATTTCCAAGAGCCAAAGAAAGTTCGCACTCATAGACCCAATCATTCTGTTTTTAAGAAACTACCTAAAAGAAATAATATGCTATACTCAGTGCTATGTACAATGAGAAACATTGAACCTAAGGAAAATGATTACATAAATTATAGAACCCTAATCTATAGAACCCTAATGATGGACTCCTGTGTCTGCGCTTTCATGAATCTTGGGTCCAATAGAAGGGTTCGAGAAGTCTGTGCAATTTTATTCTCTGAGTTCTCAGAAAGGTCTGTCTAGCTCTCACCACATATGCTCTGTAACTCAATGACCTAGCTTTTTATAACTCATTGCAAAAGGTTCTTTGTGAGGGAAGTTGTTTAAAACAGAATCTTACCAAATTGCCTGGAAGTCTCTCCTTGAACAATGATGGTTTTAGATAATCCTGGCTTCATTGTCCCATTGTCTCGTCTCCTGCTTTCGGTGAAGTTACCCAGGCAGTTGTCTATGGGTGGTATGCTGGTAAATGTTTAACAAATGTCTCTCTGGTGGGGAAGTTAATTTGGATGCAGCATTTGCCAATTTCTGTGGTGTAAATACTCCCACCGAAGCTGATCCAAGCGACCAACATGACATCACTGAACACGGGCTTGAGAAGAGATTCGCAGTAGCACAATGTTATGTAGTATTTTGACCACACAGATGGAATAGATGTAAATAACCACATGAACAGAAATCACAGTCAAATATAGTACATAATTTGGAAGTGATGAATCCTACATATTATTTTTCCTTTATTTTTAGTATAGAATATTTCATTGTAAGTTATTATAATTTTACTTTTTAAAATGGCTCTGTTTAACAACTGGCTCACAGAATTCCTGAAAATGTAACAGTTCTCCTGAGCCAGTATAAGTGGGTTCTGGCAGACCACCGTCCCATTGCTCTCTCATACTGCTGTAGGAATTGTGGCCTCCAGCATAAATCTTGCCCTCCTTCCATCTTTGCACAGAGTCTACCCTAATCAACTTGCCAAGTACATAAAAGTGCCCATGGGCAACTTAGGCCCTTCCTTGTCTGGGACAGTTCCTGCTGCCCATCAGTGTCACCACCTCCACCCTCACTAATGTCTCTTTTACTCTTTCCTCCTCTTCCTCTCTCCTCTATTCATTTATGATGTTCAAGACTCTCTTGCTCAATTTGAGGAAATAGAAAGCAATTTGTCATTTATGCCTTGGTGTGATTAAGTTTAATTCTGATCATGACTTCTTCCAGCAAGTAAAGGGGATTTGTAAGTAAAGCCTTACTTGTAATTCTGGAATCCCACTGACCAAGGTTTGAATCATAGCTTTCCTATTAACAAGCTTTGTGATCTTGGATCAGCTAGTTAACCTCTCTGAGCCTTACTTCCTCATCTCTCCAATGGGGAAAATATCAGCCCATCCCTCATAGAGCTCTTGTGAAAATTAAATGTGATAATATGTTCAGGGCATTTAGCACAGAGCCTGGCACCTAGTAACAGTTCAATAAATGGTATTTATATATTTTGTATTTTCTTTATACTATTTTTAAATGAAATAATTTGGGGTATTAAATACTAGTTTGGAGAGGTACTTAGGAGAGGCAGGTACCCCTGAAATCTCACTTTCTTTTCCTTCCTACCAGGCAGTATTCTCTTCTATCTAAAAATAACATGACCTTTTATTCTGGTACCATAACTCATGCAAATTAGCCCAGCAGCACAGCCTCAGGGTCATTTTTTCTGAGGCCATAGATATTTAAAGATGTGGATGGGTGGAGGCTAGTTCTAAGTAATAAAATTAGAGACACGTGAAAAAATGCAGAATTCCCTTTTATAGACTTTTTTTTCCTTTTTCTTCTCCTTCCCCTTCCCTCTCCTCCTACTTCCCCTCTGTCCCTCCTCACCTCCCTTCTACTCTTCGCCTTTCCCTCCTCCTCTTCTTCTTTTTCTTCTATTCTCTTTCTCCTTCAGCCTTAGACATTTTTATTTCTAGACCCTCAAGAAACATTTATTCTTTGAGGCTCCTGAGCTGATCTGAGAGTTCCTTAAAACTCTTGCTTTTGTAGCTTCTTTGTTGCCAATCTCCTTCATCCGTACTTGGTTCTGGAATAAAGACACACACGTCTATTCTATACAGCTCACAATCAGACATGCTACCTCCAGTAACCACTGAGATGTAAATGATGAGTAACTAACTCTAGTACAAATTAACTCTGTCCCCTCATGCAGTCACTTAGCCTTTCACAGTGTTGGTTTCCTCATCTGCGAAGTAGAAGTGGCAAATCTTGCCATGCTATTGCTATGAAGCTGTTGTGAGGATCTAAAGAGATCCTGCATATGACAGTGCACAGTAAATGGTAAAGCATCAGACCTACCCATCGTGGAAGTGACTTATTTTTTCTAATAACATAATCAGGTATAAGAGGTCACATACCCTACTGCACCGTCTCTCCCCTCCTCTAGGGATCCATGATCCTCCTGCCCACCTCCAGGGGACGTTAAGCTGAAGGGTCCCTACTAAGACAAGACAACTAGGATGGTGAAGAGCACAGGCTTTGAACTCACTTCTGAGATGAATTCGCATTCAGCCACTTACGGTGTTTCCCTGAAAATAAGACTTAGCCGGACAATCAGCTCTAATGCACCTTTGGAGCAAAAATTAATATAAGACCCGGTATCGTATTATATTATATTATATTATATTATATTATATTATATTATATTATATTTTATATTACATATTATATTATTATATTATATTATATTATATATTATAAGGCTGGGTCTTATATTAACTTTTGCTCCAAAAGATGCATTAGAGCTGATTGTCCGGCTAGGTCTTATTTTCGGGGAAACATGGTACTACCTCTGTGACACTGGGCAAAGTATAGAACCTTTCCGATGCCCAGTTTCCCCACTTGTAAATGGGCAGGATGATACCTTGCTTGGAGGATTGCTGGGAGGGCTAAATGAATAATATATTTAAGGTACTTAGCAAAGGGGAAGACCCCATCCCCTAGAATGCTAGCTGTGGTTCAGTCCTCAATGGCCCCTCTGGGAGCCCGGCAGATAGTACGGTCCACTCAGGCTCAGCATTGCCTTCACAAAGATCAGGTGTCTGGTTTCGCCAGGAAGTTGGGTTCTTGGAAAAACAGGAGGAAGCAAGTGTTGATGAGGGCGCCGTCTCAGCTCATTCTCCTGTCAGGACCTTGTCCTTTTCTCTCTGGGCACCCAGTTTGCTCTCACGTGGCTACCACCTAATTTGACTGAGGCCTGAATAGCAGAGGGTCCCATTCAAAGCTAACTTTCCATGCTCTTCTCCACCTATTCCACTCCCCAATCCCATCATTATCCTATCTGTCCTCCAACTTAACGTTAGTTCATAGGAGATAAAATTGCTGACTTTTGATATTTCAGGGTTGTATGTATCTACCAGGAAGTACAATCAAAGAGATCGCCGTAAACCCAGAAGAAGCGGGGAAGTTTGTCTTTGAAGTCATTCCAGGTAGGCGACAAAAGGTGGGACAGATGTGCATGACACTCCCGTTTTCCTTCTGGATCCTAGAAGTCAAAGCTATATTCAGTGAGTCTGTCAACAATTAACCAACCAGCCTAGTAAGAATACACAGTAGCTCTGTATAGAGTTAATAAACCTATACTAGCTCAATAACTAGCAAGTGGACTCGGTGGGTGCTCGTTTGGTTCAGTTCCGTAAGTATTTAATGAGCGGGGACTTGGAGTCAGGTATTCCCACTAGGCTCTGGGACACCGATCTGAAAAGTACACTCTTTGCTGTTAAACAGAGTTCAGCCTAGAAGGTGAGTGGGACATTTAACATTAACCGTTAAAATGTAAATTGAACCACGTGAAATTGCCATTTGGTAGGTGGAAAACTGTTAACAGTCACGTCTCCTATGGTTCAACATGACCTAATGAGAAACGACAGCTCCAACTTACGGAGCACCTAGCACATGTCAGGTGCTGTAATTCACCTATTGCACATGTTAGCAGCACCCTGGAGGGCGCTTTTCCCAATCAAGAGTTCCTTTACCTTCCTCAAACGCATTTGGGGCAAGGGGAATTTGTCTCGATTCGTCTCAGGGGAGTTTGCGTTTGTGTGAACCAGTCACACTGAGGCTGCTTCTCTTGCTCCTTCGCCAGCCCCAGCTCCACCAGAACTTTAGAACTTCGACTCCCAGGGTACAGCCAGTCTGCTGGGAGGAACTAACACAGCAGGGGAGGCAATAAGTGCCCTGAGCACCCCTTTGCTTAACTCCCTCCTTACCACTCACAAGGCAGCTGTGTGCATGAGAAACTTGATGAAGAAGGCAGTGTAGCAGAGAGGTTAGATGGGTCCAGTCTGGGGCCACCCTGCCAGGGTTCAAATCCTGGCCCTGCCACTTACTGTTTGTGTAATTGTGATCATATTATTTAATTTTTCCCTGCTTTTATGTCTTTATCTGTAAAATGGCAACAGTGATGATGGTAGTTAGGATTACATTAAGAACTATATATGTAACACTTAGCACCTGCAATACAGTTAGTGCCATGTAAGAGTTAAATATTTTGGGGGAGAACTAGAGGAAATGACATCATAGAAACTAATCCTAGAACTGGCTATGACTATAGAAAACAAAGAAAAACTTTTCTTTTTGAAGTTCATCTTTTCCCAGATGGCCTCTCACGGGCCCTTCCTTGCTTTTTTATCTGAAGGTCTATCCATCTCTCTTCCTCCTCAGAGGAACAGCTTATTTTTTCAGTGTCTCCTGCCTAGGATAAATCCACTGCTTTCCCACAAGGCTTCTTCCATTCCTAGGATCCTTTTCCCAGCACAATTCATGGGATGCAACCATCCACCGTGACACGTGTCCCAGATTCTGAATTTTCAATTTGGGGGAGCCCTACTGAGAGCTGCAAATTCACTGTGGGCTTTGAACCAAATGTCAGTACCCTCGAGGATTGCTGTGCTCCAGTGGGGTGAAGATCTGTCCTCTCGTTATCACTCATACTTGCAAAAATGTCTCCTGGGCTGCTAGGGGAATTCTTAAACAGATTCTCTCTCTCTCTCTCTCTCTCTCTCTCTCTCTCTCTCTCTCTCTCTCTCTCTCTCTCTCCCCCTCTGCCCCTCCCCCTCCCCCTCCCTCTCCCTCTCCCTCTCCAAACTACAATTCTAAAGCAATACTCGTAAGGTGGAGAACGATTTTCCTGAAGGCACCATCATTCCTAAGCCTCTACCCAACCTAAAGTGAGACAACTCTTTATTTTTTATGATGCCCAGAATTTTCAGTCTCTCTTTTTGTCATCCTCTTGTGCAAGATGATTCTCAGGGGCCAACACTGGCATAGGAAATGGCCGTCCGACCCAGGGCCCTCTCTCTGTGATTGCCAGTGTTGGTTGCACAAAGGCTATAGAGAAGACTTATTGTAGTTACGTGTTTTTTTATCTGTGACAGATAAAAATTTAGGGCAAACTTTTCTCTTCCCATTTACCTCTAGCAGAATAACTGTGTCTTCTCCTCCCACCCAACGGGAATCATCAAGGATAGGAGGTTTATTTCTTCTGTTGCATATATTGCATTTAATTCTCATATTTCCTTATTAGATGTTGTCATTCATTTAAACAATAAGTTTATTGAGCACCTGATATGAGCCTGGCACCCATTGTAGGAACTGGTCCAGCAAAGAACAAAACAGCCTGCATGCAGCTTACATGGGAGGAGACTGACAACAAATCAGATAAATGAGTACATTATACTTTTATGATGGGATACATACTATGGAAAAATTTTAAGCAAAGGAAAAGTGCTGTGAGGTGGGGATGATTGATTTGTCATTTTAAATAGAATGGGCAGAGCAGGCATCATTGAGGTAAATTTTGAGCGGAGATCTGAAGGAGCTGAAGGAGTAAGCCAAGTACACATCTAGAAGACGCATCCCAGGAAGGGGAACAGCCAGTGCAAAGTCTCTGAGCCTATTTCACATGTTTAGGAGACATCAAAGAAACCAAAGTAGTTACAGTGGAGTTGTGACAGGAAAGAAGAGTAGGAGATTTAGTTAGGAGTGGACACAGATTTTACAGGCACTGCAGGCGATTATAAAAAGTTTAGTTCTTGTCCTAGAAGGATGGGAAGCCATTGGGAAGTTTTGAGCAGCAAAGTGGTATGATCTGACTTATGTTTTAAAACTCTTTTGAGTTGAGAATAAAAAGGGGCTAGGGCAAAGCACAGAAACCAGAGAGAAGGCTATTGCAATTATTCAAGTCAGAGGTGGGTATAGTGAAGGGATGAGAAAGAATCAATTTCTGGACATATTTTGAAGGTAGAGAGTACTTCATTTGTTGATGGGTTGGATGTGGGAAAGAGAAGTCAAGGTTGACTCTGAGGTTTTCACTGAAACAATAGGAAAAACAGATTTTTGCATGGAGCAAGTTTTGGGTGGAAGATCAAGGCTTTAGTTTTAGACCTATTAAGTTATTACCTGGATTTTAATGATAAGGAAACCAATGTTCAGGATAATTTAGCTATTGCTATGACAGAGATAAGGATAGGATGTTAATTTGAAGTGGGAAGAGGTGATGTTAAGAAAGTGTCCTTAGAAATCTGTGTGCACTATTGGTGGGATTGCAAATTGATGTAGCCACTGTGGAAAACAGTATGGAGTTTCCTCAAAAAATTAAAAGTAGAACTACTTTATGACCCAGCAATTCCACCTCTGGGTATTTATCCAAAGAAATCCAAAACACTAGTTTGAAAACATATAAGCACCCCTTTGTTTACTATAGCCCTATTTACAGTAGCCAAGATACAGAAGCAACCTAAATATCCAGCAATAGATGATTGATAAAGAAGAAGTGGTGCAATGGAATATACAATGGAATATTACTCAGCCATAAAAAAACGAAATCTTACCATTTGTGACAACATGGATGGACCTAGAGAGTATTATGAGTGAAATGAATCAGAAAAACACAAGTACCATGTAATGTCACTTACATGTGGAATCTAAAGAACAAAATAAATAAATAAAAAAAAAACCAAACCAAAACAAAAAACCAAAATAGAAACAGACTCATTGACACAGGGAACAAATTGATAGTTACCAGATGCGAGGCGTGGTGGGAAGCAAGGTGAAAAAGGTGAAGGAATTAAGAAGCACAAATTAATTGGTAGTTACAAAACAGTCACGAGGATGTGAAGTACAGCGTAGGGAATCTAGTCGATAATACTCTAATAACTACGTATAGTGTCAGGCAGGTACTAGACGAATTGGGAGGATCAATTCATAAATTATATAAATGTCTAACCAGTATGCTGTACACCTGAAACTAATATAAAATAATATTGAATGTCAACTGTAGTTGAGAAAAAGACTTTAGAGAAGATGATATTTGAGTTAGGTTTTGAAGGGTCAATAAGAGTTCCTTAGGCACTGAAAAAAAGAGGGAAGTTTCTTTCTGATAAGGAAACAGCCCAATAAGTGACATATTTAAACAGATTGTTTAAGTCAGAGAAAGTATGTGTCAGAGGGCAGAGTTGCTATTCGTGGGCTTTGTATTAATGTTAGGTAACTTCCCTCAAAGCGAGCTATCCTAGCACCCCAGTGTGCCCAAACATGATTTTTCTTTTTTCGTAGGGCAACAAAAAATTTTCAAATTCCCTTTGGTTTTGGTTTCTTGAACCTGTATGAATATCACTGAGCCTTACCTTCTTTACCCTTTGGGATGACCTGATTCTGAATCCATTTTGTCATCAGGACATCAGAACTTCTGACCAGAAGGGTCAGTCCATGGAAGCCCTGGCTATTCAGAAACATTCTGAGAGCTATTTCTCAATAGTGATGCCATGATGGGACTAAAGGATTTCCCAGAAATCAGGGTAAACTAAAAAGACATGTTCTTGACAACACAGTAGACTGGAGTATAGGCATGATGGGAAAGGATGCCAGATAAATTTTGGCCAAGGTCAAATTTGAAGCAATATGGGCTAATGGAAACTCTTTTGGAAGAAAGGAGACAAGTGGTCTTGCCCTGAGTTTGGCAGTAACTTACTGGGTACCAATGAGCAGATCCCTTCTGATTTCTGGGCTTCACTTCCAATTATCAGGAGAGCAGAAATGATACTAGAGCCCCATTCTATTTCAAAGGGATATTGTGATTGCTACAGACTTCTTAGTTCTGTCCTGAGCACTTTTTACTTTACGTTTCACTTCTGGAAACACCCAGCTCTCGGGATGTTCCTGAATGCCCAGGGAGGGCTTCCATGGACTGACCCTTCTGGTCAGAAGAGCTGATGACCCAATTATAAGATGGATTCAGAATCAAGTTGTCTCAAAGGGTCAAAGAAGGTAAAGCTTGGTGACATTAAGATAAGTTCAAGAGGCCAGAGCCAATGGGAACTTGAAAGTCTTTTGTTTTCCTGCAAGAAAATATAGGTTTGGGCACAAATGTGGTACTAGAACAGGCTCTCTTTAAGGGAAATGCCCTGGCATTGAGAGAAGAATGGGTTGATGTCTACAAATGCACTTCGAAATTTAATAGCATCCTGTAATTGAAAAGGATTACTGTTATTTTCTTGTCCTTCCTAAGACCTATGTTTGATGCTCTCCTTCTCCCTCTTTTCTCCCTCTTTCCCTATTGTTCTTTTTGTCACTTTCTCTCATTCTTTCTCTTCATCTCTTCTTCCCACCCACCCCCCCATTTCCTCTTGTTATTTCCTTCACCGTTTTGTCCATTTGAAAACACAAATCCGGGAAACACTCTCTATGTCTTTTTATAATCTTGGGTTTGAAGAGAAAATGGTAAAGGAAGTCCGAACAAACTTCATTTGTCCATCATGTATATGTTGAGAACCTACAATTTGCGGTGTCTTGTGCAGGCAGGAGAGCAGTAATCCTGAACAGGAAGCACCAGTTTTGTGAGAAAGGCACACATGTGTGCACTGTCTCTCTCTCCTCGGTCCCACAACTGAGTTCAAGGGTAGCTTAGGAAAGCATCCATGATCAGCATGATGGACTGAAGTCTCCCAATTGTATGTGCGCATCCTGTCTCCTCTAATACTCAAACTGTCTCTCCCCACCCCATGAATTTCCTCTTCCTTTTTGGTAGAAAATGGCTGCTGTCCTCCAAGGGAGCACCTCTCAACCCAAGTCATCCCAATTGCAAACCATTGTGGTCAATGGTTTCTCTATAGAATTAGAGCTTCAGCAAAAACAATAAGGGTGCACAGATACCCAGTGCCACTGAGGCTAAGTAGGTAATGCTTTGGTGTCGTTTGACTGGTTGTTTAGTTGAACCAAGGAGGCAGTTCAGGTTTGGCATCTCTTTGCTTCCCCTTGCTCCAGCCCTTTGCTACTCTAAGACCTTCATTAGTGTTCCTTCTTCCTCCAGCCTCATGGGACCAGTGTCGCACGGGACAGGACTCCTATGTCCTGATGGCCAGCTCTCAGGCGGAGATGGAGGAGTGGGTTAAATTCCTTAGGAGAGTTGCTGGCACGCCCTCTGGAGGTAAGGACCCCTACCTGTATCATTTCAGAGATGGGGAGAAGAAAGTAGCTCCAGACATGATCTTTCCTTGAACAGTGTTCAAAGAAGACTACTCTGAGGCTGTACTCGTTGCCCCTAGCTTCCCTCCCCGGGTGATCTCCGCTGGTGTGTGGAGTCCACCTGTGAACCCAGGATCTGGGGCAGGGAGGCAGTTCTGTGGCCTGGGACCTGCCAAGTAGGGGTTACAAGAAAAGAAGTGACCTGAATGGGACAGCCAAACTCAAGAGCATCTGTCCCAATCATCCTGAACAGTGGCAACCTATTACAAAAAAGACTAGCATAGTTTCGTTAACCATTTCCCAGTTCCTAAACACAATATTTTTTATGGTGCTGATCAGGCTGAGAGGAGGCTTTTATTTACTAAAGCTCTATTAGATACTGTCCAGCCTGCAAAAGCTTAGCTGCAACCTTCCTTACTGCCCTGGATTGCGAGATTGTTGACATTTTCTGTTTTCCCCAATCCAGCACTTTAGGCTGTCTGTATTGATCAGGGTAGTGGATGTTGCCTAACTATGCACGTGCTCTGAGTCAAAATGCTGCCTTTGCGCTGTAATCAGCATCTGTACCCTGTGCGGTGCTCGGCTAAGCCTTGTCATAGTGAACTGCTGCACTCTGTCATAAGCCACAGAGGGATTTTGCCCTCCCCCCACCCAAGGCCACCAGCCTGAGAAGCAAGTGAAGCATACATCCTGTAGGCAGGGGAAAGTCCAAGGGAGGAGAAACACAAGTGCAGCACTCTTTATTTATTCAAGAAGCAGTTTGGCTCTGAGGTAGCATTTCAAATGTTTTTAAGCCTCTCCTTGAAACCAAGTCGTAGATCTCAGGATGAGAAGGCATTTGAAGACCGAAGAGTCCGGTCTGAAGCCCCGGGGCAAGTCAGACATTTGTGCTTCCTGTTTGTAAGTCAGGAAACTTCGGTCCTAAAGAAATAAATGATTTTTCCAAGGAGCCCAGCAGCCAGGGGTAGAGCCAGGGCTCCTGCGTCTGTAGACAGCTCTCTTCTGCCACAGCGCAATGCCGCTTGTAAAGCACCCCTAATCTGGGTCTACTACATCAGCAGTGCCTTCCCCCTCAAATATCTGAGAATGTTGCTGCAGCCTCGTTGCAGCCCTTTGTGAAACTTCCTGTGGCTTTTTGTACCCAGAAGCTGTCCACTGCTCACAACCTTCCCTGCTACCATCCTGGTTGAGGTACCATACTATCTTGTCCAAATTACAGTCTGTTTTCAACAGAGCAGCCAGAGTGAACATGTTAAACCTGTCATATCAGGATCCTTCTCCACTCAACACCGTCCAATAGCTTCTTTTCTCTCTCAGAGAAGTCTCCAGCCTTATGATGACTCATAGTGCACAATCTGCCCCCAGCATTACCTCTCGGACCTTGTTTTCCAGAACCCTCTCCCATGCTCATTTCACTCCAGCTTCACCAGTCTCCTTGCTCTTCCCCAAACACCCCAGGCATGTGTCTACCTCAGAGCCCTTGCACTTACTGTTTCTTCTGTCTGCAATCCCCAGGTAGCTGCATGGCTGGGGCTTTTGCTTTCTTCAGGTCTTTGCTCAAAGACCACCTCAGTGAGCCCGTTTAACTCTGAACTCCTTCCTTCCCCTACTCCCAGACCTCTCTATCCCTCTTTCCTGCTTCATTTTTCTCCTTGGCACTTATCCCCTTCTGACATGCTAAATATTTTACTCATTTGTTTTGTTCACGGTTGGTCTCCCCTCACTAGAATGAAAGGTTCAATCTACTTTGCAGATTTTTCCCCCCTCTGTTTTGTGTAATGCTGTTTCCCAGAATCTAAACAGTGGCCTGACATAGTAGGTGCTCAGTAAATATTTATTAAATGAAAAGGAAAGGAATGGTCTCCTCTTCCCACAGCATCACTGTGTTCTACTCCCCTAGGCTCTCCAGGTAGTTGACTATCAGTTTATCTGTGAAATTACTTGGTAAATGGGTTGTTCCCCCTAGAATGATCTCCAAACATGTTAATGGTGAGCTTCAGTGAAGTTCTTTACGGTTCATAGAGCCCTTAAAGAATTTGATCAAAGCTATGGATACTCTCCCCAGAAAAATGTTCAGACAAAACAATTTTGCATTCAGCTGCAGGATATATTCAGACCCTGTAGTCCATCTATACACCTCAGGTAATGAATCCCAACTTGAAGTTTTAGGGGTCACTCTAGTGACCGTTCTTCAGAGCTAAGGCCTCTTCCTGCCCCAGGCCTCTTTCTGGCTCCCTTTCTCCCTTGATGGGAGAGATGGTCCACCTGGTTCTCATGGCACACCCAACTTCTTCCCCGTGGCTCCTCCTGCCTCATAGCCGGCTCCAAACATTCCTCTCATCTTATCTGATTCTGGAACCACTTCCAATGTGGGTGCGTAGGTGTTTCCTTACATGTCTTAGACACCAGCTGGGTGTCCTACAATTTAACTCAATTCTGACACTGCCCACCTGGAGATAGCATCAGATTCCACAGGTTAAGGGATCAGTCCTACAAGACTGCCCCCAGCCTTGCACACACTTCAGATGCCAACGGCAAGTCCACGTTCTTCCCTGTGCTTCTGGCTGACTCTCTATATAGATCCAGGTTCCAATCCTTGGATTTAATTAATTTGCTAGGGCAGCTCACAGAACCCAGGAAACCAGTTTACTTACTAGATGCCAGTTTATTATAAAAGGATATAACTCAGAGATAGCCAGATGGAAGATATGTGTAGGGCAAGGTATGGAGAAAGGGACAGGGAGCTTCCATGCCCTCTCTAGGAGCTCCACTCTCCTCATATCTCCACATGCTCACCAACCTGGAAGCTCTCTGAACCCTGTCCTTTTGGGTTTTTATGGAGGCTTCATTACAGAGACATTGTAATAAATGCCTATGATTGATCAAATCATTGGCCGTTGGCAGTTGATTCAACCTCCAGCCTCTCTCTCCTCCCCTGAGTTCTGAGTTGGAGGGTGGGACTGAAAGTTCCAACCCTCTCATTACATGGTTGTTTCTGCTGGCAACCAGCTCCCATCCTTAGGTGCTCTCCAAAAGATAAAAGATAACTTTATAGCTCTCATACAAGAAATTCCAAGAATTTTAGGACCTCTGTGCCAAGAAAAGAGTCACAGACCAAATAAATATTTCTTACTGTAAAACATACTATCACCTGTTAGAGGGCAGCAACTTCCCCATAAGTTCTGGATGCAATTCCAGGTTTACTAGATTTAAGTAGGAGAAAGGGAAGAGAGGAGATCACATCTCCACTTCTGGTAACTTGTTCCAAGACTCACAGCTGCCCATTTTCTCCAAACCACCTACCCCCTCCTTTTAGTTAGAGAGCTTTGCTTTTCCTGGATCCGCATACTGAAACCTGGTCTCTGTCCCATCTCCAGGGAGCAGGCAAGCCACATTACAAATCGTTACTCAGTTGGGACCTGCTCTGCCCTCTTCCTCTGGAGGCTGGCCATCAGAAGTTTTTCTCAGGCCACGCTGGGCGTATAAGCACTGCACTAAATTGTGCATAGCTCTGCTGGGCTCAACCAGATTGTAAGAGCCTGGGTTGGCCCCGTGTGTTAAGTGTGTTTGTGTGTTTGCTAGCACTAGGCACAGAGAATATAAATGTTGAATTGTTAAATACCTAGAGTTCCTTTGCTTCCTGTCATTTTTTAAGTTCTCTGTGTCTTTCAGAGCATGATTTCACAATCTACAGCACATTTTAGCTTGTGGGAGTGTGCTGTCTCTGTGATTCGTTGTTAGTCCCTGTGTTCTGGCTAAACTGGACATTAAGAGTGATGATTTTTACTTATTTTCATTAACTTTTTCATTCCTCTCCCCCCAAATCTTAACACAGACACGTACAGATTTATTCACTTACTCAAATATTTTTTGAGTATGTGTCATATGCCACACACTGTGCTAGCACTGGGGGTACAACACTAAGAAAGAGAGAGAGAAAAGAGAGAAAAAAGAAAAGACAAAGTCCTTTCCTTCAAAGAGCTCACAGTATAGTAGAAGACACAAAAATTAATTTATAAAACCCCAAAGGAAACCGTAAAATTACGACTCTGCAAAGTACCACAAAGAAAAACACATGATACCATGGGGGGGGAAATTTTTGTTTGTCAAGAAGTTCAGGGAAGCCTGAACTAGTGATGATTTAGCTTAAGTCTGAAGGGCCAATAGAGGCTAACTAGGCAGAGAAAGGGGAAGAGAAGTGTCTCAGGGAAATAGCACGTGTAAAGGTCCTGTCGCAGAAAGGAGAATAGGCTCTGGATTGAGAGGAAGATGAGAGCAGTGAAAATAGCCTTGTCGAAGATGTTGGTCTTCCTTCTAAGGTGGCTTGGAAGAGGGAGGTGGTGGAGAGGGAGAGAAGTAAATAGGTTTGTGCAATGTTTCAGAGGTGACATTGCCAGGACATAAGAGAGAATTCAACAAGAAAGGAGAATGTGGTATCAAAGACGAGTCCTCTCTCCCTGGCCTGTGTGTGAATGAAGAGGTGAACACTTGGTTGGCAGTATCACACTGCCCAGGGCCCTTCCTGGCAATCCTTCCTGCTCCTGCCTAGCAGAAACCCCCACCCCCCTCCCAACCCCCACCCCAGTGATGCCGAGAGACATTTCTAATCTCCTGGGCCTGTCTGGTAGCGTTGCTGCACTATTTGCTAAATCATCTCAATGGGAGGGGGGAAATCATTTCAGTTTATCTAACAACCCACCTCCAAGACCGTTCTTTCTGAAGGCTTGACTGAGCCACCTGCAATTCTGAAAGCATTTCCAGGGAAGGGTGGGCTGGCTTCATCAACGCTAAGTGAAATCCTGTGTTCCTGCCAGATGCTTTGATATATGGGGCGATGCTGGTAAGGGCTTGTGTGGGGGATTTTTTTTTTTTTAACCCACCTCCATGGTATCTCTTGAATGGCAGTTGACAATTAGCTGCTAAGTAAAAGGAGGCACTTATTTTTATTGTGGGCCGTGACAGCTTTATGTTCACTCTTTAAAAGCCAAGAGTCATGTGTATAAAGGTGAGAGGGGAGGGGAAGTGGTGTGGGAAGGAGGAAGGGAGGGCTGGGGCAGGTGCCGACAGATCCCAGAGTTTCTGTATGAATTCAGAACCCAAGCAATATTTACAAGCATGTGCTGGTCTGGAAGCGAGAGAGGATGGTTCTCCCAGGTTGGGGAGGAGGAAAGGCTTGAGGCCGGCCCCACAGAGGCTGCGATTCCTCACGCTTGCCTGCCTCGTATTCCCAGGATGCCGCAGTGGGAACTGGGCTGTGGCTTTCCCACCCTGGCACTGATCTTTTGCTGGAATTTCAGGAGGAAAACCCCCAAGCTCCGAAAGAAAGGTATTTCTTCCCTCTTTTGTGATTCAATTCTTCCACTAAAAGACACTTTGCCCAGCTCCCCTTCTCTCTCCTGTCAGAGATGGGGATGCTCTTGGAACTGAATCCTTGGGAAGCAGGTACTAGTGGCCGACAGGGCCTGTGGGGAGGGGGCGGGGCGGGCTCTCCTGGCCTTGTTGGGCTGGACTGGAGGGCTTATTCTGAATCCAGAAGTGTTTGAGTCATGGAGAAGGAGGGACCAGGTTAGGAAGGAAGTGACAGCTAATCTTTCCATTTCACTTTCCCCACCAAGCCTGTGTCTTCGGCGTTATTAGCAAGTCTGGGGAGGGGGCTTGAGAAGTAAAGGCTGGAGGATGGCCCGTGAGCAGAGACTGGGCAGCTCTCCACCCCTGTCTCCCTCCCCTTCAGAGGGGATGATGTCTGAAATTTCTCCTAGACAATTTTATCCCACTGACTTTAAACAAAAGGGATTAAAACACTGAATTTAGAATCAAGGGACAAATATAACCTTAGGCAAATTGCTAATCTGACTCTCAGTTTTCCTATCTGGTAAATGGAACAGTAATATCTACTTCCTAGGGTTCATATGAGGACTAAATGAGAGCACATGTGAAAGCTTCTAGAATAGTTTGTCATAAAATTAGCTTCATTAAGTTTATCAATAATTATAATTGTTATATTACATATTATAATTAGCTAATTAATTAAAATTTGTACCTGTTGCAATGGAAATGCCTTTGTTAATGTTGACTGATCCAACATGAACAGTCCTGAGTGAATGAGATGCTGGAAGAGGGTAGAAAAAACAGTAAGGCACTAGTTCCCTGAAGGAGCAGGTACAACTTAGGAGGGCACGGTACAGAAGGGGAAGCCTGTGTTTTTGTCCTTTGGTGTCCTTGGGGGTGAAGAAGGTGAAGAATGGTCTTTGCATATCTCCCAGCCCACTGTTCAGTCTTCCTCCTTCACCGGCCCCTTCCTTAGTCTCGCTGGGATGTCTTGGTCCATTAATTTCCCCATATCTAGGCTATTTCATGTCAGTCCAGTATCACAGAGTAGCAATTAGGAGCCAGAAGTCAGAGGTAGGTAGAAGTCAGGATTGGGTCTCTGGGGTTACAGAGATTTTTAGACTCGAAGGTCCTTCTATACAATCTGAGATGAAGAGTGATGAAGCCTGACATGGACAAATTAAAGAAAAAAGGATGATCTTTCTCTCACATAAGAAGGGACTCCGTTGGTCCTGATGTCTCTAGAACTTGCAGTGGTTATGTCTTGTTGAAGCGAATAGTTTTGACTGATTTCTAGCCTGGAGATGGAAAGTTTGAAGTCTTCATCATATGGGTGATATTTAAAGCCCTTTGTACAGATGGAGAAAGGAAGACCTGGAATACTTTGATATTCAGAGGACAAGGAGAAAAAGAGGAATCATCAGAGGAGGCTGAGAAGGAGCAGCCAATGAGATAAATGGAGAACTGAGAGCTTGGTGGACCAACACCCATGGGAAAAAGTGTCTCAGGAAGGAGGGGTGGTTTGCTGTGTCACATGTTGCTGATAGAGCAGTTAAGATGAAGACTGAGAATGTGACCCCAGGATTTAAGAATGTAAAATAGGCCATTGATCCTGATGAGTGCAAGTTTGCAGAAATGCTGATCAGAGTGCATTCAGGAGAGAAGAGGCTGAGAACAAGAGGGATGGGAGACAGCAGGTAGTAACCGCTCATTATGGGCTGGTCCATCATGTGTCAGGCTCTGTGCCGGGAAATAAAAATAGATGGTGAGCCAGACGGGCTGTCTACCTTTGAGGCGCCCACAGTCCAGTGGAAGAGAGAGATGTTGAAATAAATCATCATAAAACTACATGAGAAGTGGTAGAAGAGAGGTATATACAGGAGTTCTATGAGCACGAAGGAGACAGTGACCAAGTCCCGCTGAGGTGAAGACATCTGCACGCAGGCGGTAGGAAGATCAGGTTTCCAGGTGGGAAAAGGAGCAAGGGCATTCAATCCCAAGTTTTCAAGAGCAAAGGCCATTGTTCATTCTTTGTGTCATGATCTCCAGCTGCCATAGTGGCTGGCCCGCAGCAAATGCTCAGTCTGTATTTGCTGAATAAGTTTTAAATTCCAGTGGAAGAAATTTGGAAGAAACAGAGTTGCAAAAGAAACCATGGCAGTAATTTTGAAAGTAGCAGCAAGGATAGAGAGGAGAGATGGTTTAAAGTATATTGTAAAATGTACTGATCTATCTGGAGGGAAAGAGGGGTGTTGCAGATAATTCGAACACTCACAGTTTTGCTAATTGGATTAGTCTAGGGCAGGTACCTTATGCTAATGGCTTTGTGTTCTCAGTGCCTAGGAAAGTGCCTGGTGCTTAATTGTTTGATTGGCTGGCTGAATGCTATGGCCCGCGAAGAAGGCTACAGAAGTGGTGATTTGGAAGTGTTGGCAGTGGCATGAGAGCAAGATTGGAGAAGACACTGCAAGAACTGCCATTAGATGTTGAATTTATGAAATATAGGAAAGAGAGGGAAAGAGAAAGAAATGATGGAGATAGAGATCACACACAGACACACACACACACTCACACACACACACACACACACACATATATGGAGAGAGAGAGAGAGAGATCTTGACCAGATATGTGGATGTATAAGTTACCAGTTTATAGGTGGTATGTACATGTATGGAATCATGAACTTTCCCAGGAGAATGTCTAGAGTTGGAGGATGTCAGTTGGAATGCCAGGAAATGATACACTAAAGGAGCAGATGGAGGAAGGCACACAAGAAATGAGGTTACAACAAAGTCCACATGGAGATGGGAATAAAATGAGAGTGCATGGTTTTGTAGTCATGTAGGGAGAAAGTCTGGAGGAGGAAGAAGAATCAACGTCATCAGTCTTCAGTGAAGACCGGTAGAGTGAGGAATGAACACAGGCCAGATTTTCCCATTAGAAGGACACTAGAAATTTTATTGAACAGATTAGGTGGAAAGATTCAAGCTGATAAAACCAGATTGCGATGGATTGAGAGGTTGAGAAGTGAATATTAAGGGAAGAAGTAAAGGCTGTGAGAGGAGACGACTCTTTCCTGTAGACACATTTTTCGATAAGTATCCTGGCGAAGAGAAGAAAGGCAAGTGTTGGTTGTTTGAGACCTGGGATAGGAGATTAGTCTTTTGTAAATTGATGAAGACTTAGACTCCTGTGGGTTCTTTTCAATTGAAAAAGAAACATTTAAGATGCAGAAGAGAAGGAGTGAAATCCTGGAAGCGATGAAAAGGGATGGAACTTACGGTTCAAGGAAACATCATTTTAAGAGGAAAGTGTAGGATCCTTCTCTTCCTCTGAGAGAGGCCCAGAAGACAGACAGGTGGAAGGATAACAGAGGCAGGGACCGGAAATGAGAGAGTTCACTCATAATATCCTCATTTGGGGCTATAAGGGAAAGTGGAGACAAGGTCACCTGCTGAAACAGAGAGGAGAGAGAATGGGTGGTGAGCTCAATGGGAGTGGTAAAGATTTGGAACCAAGGTCTTACAGGGATTGGAAATACAAATTTCCATGATGTAGTATGCTGTGTTCCCTCGTAGCTCTCAGTGGCCTGATGGAGGCATGGAGAGGGTAGTGGAAACTGGCAGAGTGGAGATGATAAAGAGGAAAGGAGTGTTGGGAAATGAGCGTGCTGATGAGAGTGACACTGAAATGACTGACTGAGGAGTATGGGAGGGATAGAGAAGGAACACAGGGTAAGGCAGATAGACTCAGAGGAGGAGAAAAGTTAGAGGACTGGCTATGCAGGGAAGTGTAGGAAGAATGTGATTCTAGATCACCTGTAAAGTGGAGCGTTTGCCTGGGGACCTCAGAAATGGAGCTCACATTTGACAGCTCTCATGTCTCTGTGCACACACGCCATCACGTTGTGTTTGGGCGATCTTTCCCTATGGAGTCCTGTTTCAACTGCTCTGAAACACATCTGCCTTTCCCTTTCAAGTGCCTCTCTGTGGACCCCTCAAAGGGAATTTTACAAATGCTGTGTGGTCTATATTTCAAGTCAGATCATTTCAATAATTTCCCTCCAATTTGATGAAAGTATCTATCAGCTTCTTTCACAGACAAATAGGAACCGAATTCTATATTGTATATATCCTCTAATTTTTTTCTCATGATTTTGCATGGGTTCTTTCATTTTTCATAACTCGATGGTGAGCTAAATGAATGTAAGAACTACGTCTTACATTCCCTTATCTGTATAGTCCATTCCACGTGGCCTACTGATGGCACATGGCAGGGCACTCAATCAATGTTCATGTGAAGCTGAACTCATCGACTGAGGCGATCTCTCCTAGTGTTTAAACTAAAGAAATGCCAAAATTATCATTAATCACAGAAAGATGAAATAATTCATTAAGTAATTTAGCAAAATGAGTTGACATTCTACCAGGCTTTACACTAAACATTGGGAATAAAAAAATTGTCCCCATGTTTCCAGCACCAGGGAGCCTACAGTTGTGCAGAGGGCACAGGGACATACAAATAATCATAGCACAGTGTGGAAAGGGATCGGGATGTTCGAGAAGGAATACGGGTACACAGAGTAGGAACAGAGTCTCTCAGGCCAGGGTCGGGAAGGCTTAGCAGAGGTAACAATATTTGAGTCAGGCCTAGGAAGACAGATGGAATTCCAGCAGACAGGGAGGAGAGAGATAAACTGCCTGAGCAGTGAGAAGCAACTACCATCCAAGCGCACGAAGACCTGAGAGCACTGTGGGCTTTGGGAACGTGACGGTGAGGTGCTTTAAGGGCGTGGCAGGAAGTCAGGCAAGAAAGGTAGGTAGAGGCCAGGCTGAATGCCAACCTCAGTCAGGAATGCCAACCCCAGCTTTCAGACTTTAGCCACAAAAATATTTAATCAGTCGCACTGAAATGCAATAAGATGGACAACAGCCCAGCGGGTCTGGTTGGGAGTAGGGAGAACAGAGACCCACCTGCTCAGCTCCTCCTACGTCAGATGCGCTCCTCTCTTAGCCTGTGGTGTGATGACGGAGGGACTGCAGAGGAACCCCCTAGGACTTTGAAAGGGTAACTTGAAAAATGCTGTGGCAATTGGGAAATAATTGGATGACTATTAAAAACGGGCAGGGGGGGACGTACTCAGGTAGATCAGTAGTTTAGAAAGGTAAGTAGCAAGAGGGTTTAAACATGTTAGAAGAAGCAGTCATGGGTGGGAGAGGAGTCCAGCCTGGCCTAGGGCAGTGGGTGGGGGTGGGAAGGGACATGAGAGATTCTAGAACTCATTACAGCTTTTTATAGGTGGAACCCATGCTAATTAAAGAGTGGATGTAGGGGACCAACAAGAGAGAAAGAGAATCATGGGGAAAACCAAAGGGCTTTGGGAACCCGTGTCCATTGATTGAAGTGGTCGGTACAGTAGAACCCATATTATGACAGAGGGAAACTCAGGCAGGACAGAACTGAAGCCATGACCTGTCTTCTGAACCTCCAGGACACAAAGGGTATGGGGAAAACAATGGCTAGCCAGCAATTCTCCTGATTTACAAACTAACCTTGTTATACCACTGGGGTGGAGCCAAGTGCTGATAGCGCAGGGATGAAGCTGGTCCACACATGCTTTGCTGGAGGCAGTGTAATTTGGAAAAATATTTTTGAAAAGCAATTTGCATACCATCGAGTGATAAAAATGTTCAAACTATTTCACCTAGTAATTCTACATGTGGGAATTTGCCCTAAGGAAATAGTTCAAAAGAATGAGAAGCCCACGTTCATCCATCCAAATGTCAAATAATTAATTAAGCAATTAATTAGAAATAATACATCGCACTACATACATTCCAGGATGACTGTTCTCTGTGGCACTGTAAAAAATAGTAAATAATCTAAATGTTTAAAAATGCTGCAATGGTGTAATACACGATGGGACATCCATGTGATAGACTGTTGTGCTTTAATACTATGTGACACAAGCAGAATTAAAAACGGCCTGCTTGCTACTGTGGTTACGAGCACATTCTCTTGTGTTGACTGCCCGGGCTTGAATTGTGACTGTACTGTGCCCTGGCACCTGGGCTTGGCAAGTTCATCAGTATCTCTAAGACTCAGTGTCTTTAACAGTAAGGTGGGTATAACAATACTACCACTTCATGGGGGTGCTGTCAAGATTAAATGAGAAAAGTTGTGCAAAGTGCTTACTTAGCACAAGTCCTCGTACACAAGTACTTGGTAGAAGTGAGTTGTTATTTTAAATACATGAACATGTGGGTCAATAGAAAAAGACTGACAAAGACTTCCCCAATTTCCAGCTCCAAATTTATAGCCCCAGGAAATATTAGGGGTGATTTGTTTCCTTTATTTTGTTTAGTATCATTTCCCTAAAACCTTTGAGGTCATAGGTAATACTGAAAATCAAGAAATAGGCAAAGCACTGTGACCTGTCAGTTCATCCAACGGAAGTCAGAGTGATGGACGGGTCCTGTTTTTCTCTTCCCAGCGGTGTTTGGCCAACGCTTGGATGAGACCGTGGCCTATGAGCAGAAATTTGGCTTCCACCTAGTGCCCATCCTGGTGGAGAAGTGTGCAGAGTTCATCCTTGAGCACGGCCTGAATGAAGAGGGCATCTTCCGACTGCCTGGACAGGACAACCTGGTAAAGCAGCTCAGAGATGCTTTTGATGCAGGGGAGCGACCCTCCTTTGACAGGTACGCTATCCTCACCTTGCCCTCCCCTCTGCCTTCCTTGGGTAAGAGGATCTCTCTCTTCCGGTTGAGCTATGGGGCTCGCACAGACACTTCCAAGAGCCCTGGCTTGCAACAGAAAGAGCCTTTTGTTTTGCTTGTAATTCAGAACCTGGGAGCCTGGAGCACAGGAGGGTATGGTGATCAACTAATTACCTGAAAGATGGTGGGAACTAGAATAAAAGCCTACTGGGCAGAATCAAGAGATGTTTACGGTATAGGGGAAGTGGGGAGTAGGGGAGACACAGGGAACTAAGCTTCAGGCCCACCCTTCCAGGCAGATGAGGAACGTGGAAGAGCTGAGCTGGTTGTACAGCGCATGTGGTGTAGGGGAGAACACACCATATCTAGAAACAAGGGCTCCTATAGTCTTCCTCAGTTTTCCTGAAGTGGCTAGAATGAGCACTCGGTTTGGGAGACCACAGTGCTGTCCAATTCGGAATTTAGTTCTGAGCCCTTATGGAGGGAGTACATACTGACAGCTTGGCAGCCTGGTGTTCTCCCGAGTCTCCTCTGTGGAGGTTGTCCAGTTCTGTTGGGGGCATATCAGGGGTAGGGACATGTCTCCCCACTGTCCCCCTGCCACCCCACCTCCTCCAGCCACACAACCGAGGTTTTCTTTGTCATGCTCAGGTAGTACAACTCCCACCCTGACATTGCACAGTGTCTGCCTATTGTGCAATATTTGCCCTGGTGGCCTATGTGTGCTTGTCCTGCTGGCAAGAAAGAGCCTTTGTTCTTTCCAAATCAGCAGCCCATAAACCAAGATTTAGTAAGACCGAATGCTATGCAGTTTCCAAAGGTTGAAATTCCCATGAGCTTATTTAGGACTGAGGAACAGGGTGAACAGCTGCGTGTCATGCTGTAGGGACAGTCTCACTGCTCATCTCTCCCTCACCTCCCACTCCAGTGCTCAAAGTCTCCCATTCTCCCTCCTAAGCATCTTTAAAGCTCATCTGTTTCCATTCTCACAGCCACTGTCCTAGTTTGGACCACCATATGTCTGTCTTTGTTGCCCTTGGCCTGTAATAGGTTAATTTACCAAGGGTGCTATATTTTAACAGAAAATCAATGGGCACAGTTGTTCCTGGAACTATAGCAGGTTATGCTCATCTAGGACCTTTCGGCAGCACCATGAGTCGCATTGCATGTCATTATCAGTCACCTGTCAATGAAGCTCACCACCTTTATATTCAGTTTTCTTCTTATATTTTTAATTAGCTTTGAGTTGATCAAAGATATAGGTGGACTGTTGCTAAAGAAACGTGAACAATCAACCATGAAGAACAGAGGTGATGTCTGGGTTTGCCAAATACCTGCCCTAGGCTTGAGCTTTTGCACCTATGAAATCAGCACGGGCGACAGAGTCAGTCTTTGATTCCTCTGAAATATTTGGGGCTGGAAGGAGGAAAGTCATCACCCATCTCCACTGCCACAACTGAGGGGTAGAGTTTATACATCCATAAGTAGGAAGGGTTCTCAGGGTCTTCCAGGACCAACTCCCAGGTCCACATGATCCTTGGGGGTACCCATCTGGAGCCTCTATATCGGTCATATGTGTAGTTCCACTGGGAGATTCCCCAAATTGCTTCTCTAGAACGAGACAAACAAAGGAACTCTAATTTGACAGATTCTAGTGCAGGTGTATCTGGCTCTCATTGAACATATCAATATGAATTTAAAAATCTCTGGTCCAGTCTCTACTGGACTGGATACTGACCAGCCACAAAGATGATACGTTTCTGATACCCACATTTCTATGACAAATACACGTAGACATTCTGCATGATAAGATCAGTGCTTCAAGGGAAGGGTGGGCAGAGCCATTTAAGGGGCCTTGGCTAATCTCTGGCAGATCAGAGGTTGAACTCAGAAGCCACCTGGCTCCTGACTTACCCTTAGTCCTTGATTTAAAAAAAAAAGAAAATCATTCAAGAATTTCCATTGTGTTGGAGGAACACAGCAAACTCAGGAAAAATCATGCTGGAAATTTACACTATAAAAATGACATCTGAGTCAGCCCTGTTCTAATGGAGCCCAGACACTAAACCAAAAATTTACAGAAATAACTATATCATTTCCATTGTGTTAAGTGCTAAAAATGAAAAATAGATGGTACTATGAGAATTTAGAAGAGGGGGCTTTTGACATGGTCTGGTGAATTTAGGGAAGTCACCAAGAAAAGGACATTTAAGCTGAGACTCAATAAACAAGCATGAGGAGTTTATTTTTGTCTGTGAAATAAATCCACCCTTATCTTCCCCTGGTAAAATGAGTCGGGCAGCTGTCTATGGATTTCAAGATTCTAAGATGATTTGTATAGCTAATGATGTCCTTTGATTATAACTTTGAAGTGTCTATACTGTATCTGTGGTTATAATTCCTATTCTAACGTTGGATGTTTTTGCTGTCTTAGTTTCTCCTGATTAAACTGTTGAATAGTTTCTCTCTTTTATTATTGTTTCTCTTCAAAAGAGTCTGTTTTTGACGTATCATCCACGTTGTTTTTCTCATTTTAAATTCTTCGTTTTCTACATTCATTCCCTTGGTGTGTTTTGTGTGTTGGGGCTGTGTCAGGCCAGGGATAATGCATCGGAGAATGGAACCCTGGAGGCAGGAGGCCAGAGAGGCGGCTGGGCAAAATCCTGGCAAAAGAGGAGGAGAGGGGTTTAGAGTGATTCACACGACACTTGGATAGTAAAATTGAGCGTATTTGGGAGACTGATTGGATGTGGGGTAGCGGGCGGCCTCAATCAAACCAGAGACCTTGGATTCTGATTCAGCCCACTATGACGCGTGTGATGCAGGGACGTTAGGAGAAGGCCACTCCTGCAAAGGTGTCAGCTCGTTGTCTTTCTGACATTTTCTTGGGAACTTCTCGTGTATTTTGACAAAAGGGCTTTGTCCAGGGTATTTTTAGGCAGTGACTCAGTACGGAAGGCTTTTCTAGAATCCCCACCCCTGATTTCCTGAGTGCATCCGTGGGGCATAGACAGGGCTCTGTGCCAGCCAAGTTCTCCTGTTGAGGAACAGAGTTCACAGGCTGCAAATTCAGAAGACAGCCCCAACCACTGGCTATCAAAAACAAACAAACAAAAAATGTCCACAAAATGCCAAAACAGAGTTTTACAGTCAAGTCCTGAGATTCTTGTTTCTGCTGCCTCAATGCCTCCCTTCTCCTCCTCCCGTCCAATCCACCCTTCCTGTCTCTCCTCCAGGAGATATTTCTATACCCAGCAGATTCTATATTCCCCATCGCTACAACTTAGGAGACACTCAGATTAGCTGAACCTCTTATACACGACAGCTTTTGAGATACTACCAGGACTGCCTCTTAAGAATACCAGTCTTTCTTGATATGAAATAAATCAATATTTCTTCAAGTATATGGTAGATGGAGACTTATTTTTGTCTGTGAAATAAATCCAAGAGCTCTGTAAACCAGAAGTCAGCAGACATTTTTTAAAGGGCTACCCATGAAATTTTTAGGCTTTGCAGGCCAGACGGTTTCTGCTGTAATGACTCAACTCTGCTCTTACAGTGCAAAACCATCCAAAGACTATAAAAACGAACACTCATGGCTGTTTTCCTGGAACACTTTATTTGTGGACGCTGACATTCAAATTTCATATGATTTTCACATGCCATGAAATATTCTTCTTGTGAGCTGTTTTGCCAGCCATTTAAAAATGTAAAATCCATTCTTAGCTTGCAGGCTGTGCAAATACAGGCAGTGGGCCAGAGTTGGCTCCTGGGCCGTGTGTCCACCCCTGCTGTAACCCAGAGACGCTGAGCTGAAGAACCCGTGTCTCTTTCAGCTAATCAGGCAATCGTATGAATGTTGTCCCAGTTCCTGCAGTGGGGCCTCCTCGCCCCACACTCCAGGCTGCCGGCTCCATGCTATAACTCCTCGTCACTCTATAGACCTTGTCTGAAGAGTCAGTCTCCTGTGGACATTTAACTCCGCATCGAGTGTCCCTTTTTCATATTTCCATACAATCCCAGGTTCTGGACTTCCTCTGTCATGGCACTAACCACACAGTGTTGTAATGACTTGGTAATGTTTGAGTCTCTGTAGCAGTGTGGCTCAATGAAATGAGGGATTCTGTGTATCCCTCAGGTTCACTGCTGAAAGCCCAGTCCCTGATATAGTACCGTGTTTTCCTGAAAATAAGACCCAGCCAGACCATCAGCTCTAATGCATCTTTTGGAGCAAAAATTAATATAAAACCTGGTCTTATTTTAATATAATATAAGACCGGGTATAATATAATATAATATAATATAATATAATATAATATAATATAATATAACAAATATAATACCCGGTCTTATTTTAGTATAATAAGACCCGGTATAATTAATATAATATAATAATATATAATATAATATAATACTGGGTCTTATATTAATTTTTGCTTCATAAGATGCATTAGAGCTGATGGTCCGGCTAGGTCTTATTTTTGGGGAAGCATGGTATCATGCACCTAGTCGGTTCTATCAGCGCTTACTGATTGAATGAATGATTGCATAAATATATGAATGAATCCCAGAAGTATTTCAAGGCTCTGAGGGATCAAAGAGATCAATAGACCATGGATGTAAAGGAGTTATCACATGAAAAATGAGACACTAAGTACAGAATGCTAAATTCTGGGGTGCTAAGTGACCTGGAGAAAGAAGAAAGCAACGAAGACTAAACGGTTGAAGGTTTAATGAAAAAATAAAACTTGAACTTTTCTTTGAGGCAGTTGGGTAGAAGAGGTAAAGAAAAAAGTATTGGAGGTTATTATTCCAGAAGGGAGAATTAGCAAAAGGATTTTGGTTGGACACACCTTCGTCAGACTCTATTCTTCTTCAAGACTCCCCTTTGGAACCTGGGATTCTCTTCAGTGGATCGCCAGGGGGGAGGTAAGGTGAGTTCTGGAGTTCTGCTTTCAAAGAGCATGGCTTATTTTCTTCCAGAGACACAGATGTGCACACAGTGGCCTCCCTGTTAAAGCTCTACCTCCGAGACCTCCCAGAGCCCGCAGTTCCCTGGAGCCAATATGAGGGGTTCCTGTTCTGCGGACAGCTCATGAATGCAGATGAGGCAAAGGTTGGTCTCTCATTAGAGTTCGTTGTACTGCTTCAGAAGGAGGCGATGCTTACTGAACCCTCTTCTGGTAGACAAGCAACAGTGGGTCAGGGGGCCCATGCCTTTTGGTGGGATACTTTGTTAAACTGGAACTTCCTCAGCAACAAAAGGCAAATGAAGCCAGTCATGGTGACAACCCCCATGGGCTGTAGCAATCCAGTAAAGAATTGAATCCTAATCAAATACCCCCAAGTCACTTTAAAATTAGTATGAGAAGGAAGATGCATCTGAGAAGGGTTTGAAGCAATAAGGCATTGTTGGACATGAGGTCAGGCTGACCACACTGGAGGGCAGGTGAGAAGTCAGAATGTACCAGCTCCATGATGGCCCTGAACGTCAGGCCTGGGCATCCAAGGAATGCACGTGCCAGAAAGAGGAAGGACAGGGAGCTTTTCTTTGTTTCTTTCAGCTTCGGTGACCTAGAGGGTCTGTAGCTTCCTGGCCTTCCTCTCTCTGGCACATGCATTCCTTGTATGACTGTCTCGGACATTGAGGGTCATCATGGAGCTGGAATATTCTGACCTCTCACCTGCCCCCCAGATCGGTCAGCCTGGCCTTGGGTCCCAGCTGGTCTCAGCAAGGCCATAATTGCTGAAACCCTTCTCAGAGCGTCTTCCCTCTCCAACGACTTTTAAAGTGACTTGGGGGTATTTGGTTATATTCCAATTCTTTATTGGAATGTTACAGCTCAGGCATTCATTAAGCAAACAGTTATTGTGAGTACGAGTTGTCAAATGGTACTTGTCTCAGCATAGCTCCGAGTTGAGGAAGAGGACATAACAACAAACAAACAAACTAATAGACTACAAAAAAACGGTGAGCCTCCCAATACTATTTTTGCAACATCTTGTGAATTTATTGTTATTTCAAAATAAAAAGTTATTAAAAACACTACTACTTTTGCAACATCTTGTGAATTTATTGTTATTTCAAAACAAAAAGTTATTAAAAACACACATGTAGAACTCTGGGTACAGAAGAGACTGCCCAAGAGTTGCTTTTGCACACACACACACCAATTATGTTCCAGGGTCTCATGGCTGGCAAGGGAGCAGGCTCATTTATTGGTGTTAAAAATCTCTTTCCAGGCTCAGCAGGAGTTGACGAAACAGCTCTCCATCCTTCCTCAAGAGAACTACAACCTCCTGAGCTACATCTGCAGGTAAATGTCCCCTGCCACGTCAGAAAGCCCCTAGTTAGAAGAGGAAAGAGTGTCTCTGAACTCAAAGATTCTGGTCCAGACTTTGGAAGGCCAACTCTATTCACTTAGCTCTGACAATTGAAAGGATCCCCTGAAAATTTGATTGGCACAGAAAATGTCCATGCTGCCTCCTCCAGCCCTCCCCAGCTCTGCCCAGAGAGGCCTGGGACATGCATGCAACAGAACCCAGCATCCTTATAATGTTTCTAGAACTATCTCCCATCTTCCTGACTCTGGACCATAACTTAACACTCCAGCGACATTCACTCCAGGCCACCCTTTCTGTTTCTCTTTCTGAGCACCTACTGTGTGTCGTCTCTGTGGTAATATGTAGCGTGTGGATTGACCTAGATCTGGCTGAGTTAGGAGACTGAATCTCCATGCCAGACAGAGATGAAATTTATCTTTACTTTTAAAAAATAATTTCTGGCAGTTTCTAGATTATAAAAATGATACATGCTTGATTTGGAAACCAGGAAAATGCTATAAATAAATAAGAAATAAGAAATAGAAATTACCTACAATCCCCTCACCCATCAAAAATCACTATTAATGCTTGAGTGTGTCTCCTTCTGGATGTTTTTCTCTCTATGATAGATTTCTTTACATAAATATAAATATAGTGGAACATTTTTTTTATACTGAATTAGAATTATATATCATATATAGATAGATAGATATAGTTGTATCTTGCTTTTTTTTTTTTTTTTGGCTTAATGCTACATTGTGAACATTTCCCTGTCATGAAATAGGATTATAAATAATTCCATAATATTCCATAGTGTTGCCTCCTTTGGCCCCACCAACACTTATTTGATAATTTCTCTATATTTGGAATTTTATGTTGCTTCAGCCTATCCATTTAAAAATGGTTTTTAGAGAGAGTTTTTAGAAATCCTTTGTTGACCTGTTCAGTTTTTTTTAATAGTGATTCCGAGAACTGTATGCCTCAAATAGGTAGAATTATAGTAAAAATTGTTAATATTGAGCACCTGCTGAGAATTTGAGATGTTTGGTGCTGTCATTGGAGAATGAGAGCAAGGAGGCACTGTGAATTCCCCTCTCTGAGATTTTCTCAGAGATGATACAGTTTTCTTCTCTCGAGATGGAGTGGGATGGGAGCTAAGAGCCTGGGAGATAAGTTCATAAGGGCAGAATAAGAGGCAGTCACATACCTATTTTAGTCCTTCTAGTCTCTTAGCTCCCTGACCTGGACCTGCCTTCACCAGTATGACTGTCCTCCCCGTTCCCAGCCCTCGGCCACCACCACAGGCGGGCAGGCCCCTCCTGTTTCTCTTCTTTCTTGATCTTGAAGCCTCTTTTCTGGGTGAAGCTAAACTCTTGTGGGCAGAGCAGGCTGGTCCCTTTCCTGAGATTAGGAAGAAAGAGTTGGGATCCATCTCTGAGATCTCATTGGTACCCGGAAGTGCTTCCTTCTGGCAACTTCCTACTTCCTACTCTGGGATTTCCTGGCTGTCCGCAGGTTCCTGCATCAAATCCAGCTGAATTCTGCTGTTAACAAGATGAGCGTGGATAATCTGGCTACTGTGATTGGTGTGAATCTCATCAGGTCGAAGGTGGAAGACCCTGCTGTGATCATGAGAGGTATGGCTGGTCCTGCAGGCAGGTGCAGAGGGAGTAACAACTGTTACAACACTAGACCTTATGTTTGTGCGCTGATCGGCAATTTGCCATACATTTTCAGCTGATTATTGTGTTTGAATTGTAAAGTAGCCCGGACAGGAATTATGTCCATTTTTCAGATCACAGCGGAGGTTAAAGATTTACACAATGGTCACACAGTACAATAGGCTAGCACAGAAAGAGTTAGCTAGTGTTTCTTAACCGTTTCTTATGTTTAAATACCCTTAGCCAGAGAGAATAAATGAGTTTTGTTTTATAAGCCAAGTCACAAAAAGGCTACTTGTTAAAGGGGTGTTGAAAAGTCTTCTGAGATTGTCTGGGTTCAGTGAAAAAAGTCTTGTCATAGAGTACTGATGTCTTATGTGGATTGGGGAGGCAATGTGCCTGTCACATATTCACTATGTGTGCAATAAGAAATCAAATATATTGAGGACCACATTAGGAGAGAGAGATGTCTTCATTTTCTCTCCTGTTAGATTGCTCATTTCCTGATTAAAGACTGATACAGGAGAGGGGAGGCTGAAAATAACCCTCGTCACCCCATCCCAACATCCTTCTTCTATCCCTTCCATTTCACCACAGTCTCCTACCGCAAGCAATTAAGAAGGGTTCTATGAGGAGCAAAAGGAGGTCCTTTGGGGCCCTGTGTTTTTAGAGCCACGTTTGGAGACATCCCATGGGTGGAAGCCCTTGAGGGTTGCATGTCTCCTGCCCCATGGTCAAGCACCACAAATCTTTCTTCTTTCAGGTGCTCCTCAAATTCAAAGAGTGATGACCATGATGATCAGAGACCATGAAGTCCTTTTCCCCAAGTCCAAGGATGCACCTCTGTCACCCCCGGCCCAGAAAAATGACCCCAAGAAACCTCCAGTGCCTCGAAGCTCTGTGGGCTGGGATGCCAGTGAAGATGCCCCAATTTCTAGGGCAGACAGCTTCAGTAACGCGGTAAGGTGCAGAGAGCCTTCCTTCTTCCATCTGACTTCTTTTAGTCCATGTCATTCTATTTATGAGCGGCTCTGGGGTGGCAAGTTGGGGGGTTTGGGATGATGCTGTGGCAGTGGGCACAGCTGGTACAGACTCATTTGAACTCATCTTGAAAGCCTGGCCCCTTTCAAAATGTAGTCTCTTCTTGCATCCTGGTAGTGGGGTTAGGGACCTGTGTGCCAGTCACCAGATGACTGAGCATTGGGACTCCTCACTGAAGCCCACTCTAAAGGAATACACTTTGGAACACAATCCAGGGAAGTTCAATGGGGAAAACGATATACCACCTTGTAAATGTATTAGTGAGGGTTGTTGAAAATTCCGGGCAAAGTCCAGAGAGAACTGGTTTCCTGCTAGTCCATGAAACGTGATTCCTTGCTCAGCGTATGTGATGTGTTCGTGTAATATTTCTCATTCCCTGATAAGCTGTCTCAACAATGTCAACCTCCTCGTTTGTACTGAAGGGTTGGGGCTCACGTTCCTAATGTCAGAAAACTCTGCAGACTCTGAAATTTAGATTATTTGAGGTCAATAATTTACAAAGGTCAAATATTTTTACATATTTATAGAAACAAATATTTTTTTAAAAAAAAAGAACATGTGAACTTTATATAGCAGCCTGATTCTTTATGTGAGACCAAGAAAGGAATTAGAATGTTTTGGTTGTCCAGGTAATGTAAGTTACTTACAGTACTGGTAATCCTGAGGATGATTAAGAAAGAACTAAAAAAAAAAATTAGGTAGTGATAGTAGTAATGGTGATTTTTCATAGGTGATATCTGGACACAATGCACCTTACTAACACTCAAATATTAAATTAATGTTTAGAAATGCTCATACTTCATATAATGGAATCATCCTAGGAGTCCTTGAGAGACAAATTTCTGCTATTGATTGTAACTGTATGGGCATCTATGGGCAGGTACTGTGCTCGGAAATTTAAATAGATCACCTTTGGAGTCCTCACCATAACTCTGTAGGGCAGAATTTATCATGGACGTTTTCTGGCTGAGGACCTGAGTCTCAGGGAGGTTGACCAGCTGGCCCAAGATGGCAACACTAGAATGTTACAGAATGGGATATAGATCTAGTTCTCACCCCAAGGTCCAGATACTTTTGGTTCCAGATGGGGTTGCTGAAGCAGGTGATTAGCTAAAAGGGTTAGAAGGAGAGTTAGAGCCCTGATTTTCTGAGTTTACATTTAGCAGTCATTGTTTTTCTTTTTAATTTAACTTAAAAAATGTAACATATACACGTTTCAAAAAATAATAAAAACAGAAGGAAAAGAGATACATGGAGAAGTCTTGCTCCCTCCTCTATCTGTACCCACCCTATCCTTCCCTGCCTTTAATTTCTGTTTTTCTTTATGCTGTACTTTACATCCCCATGACTATTTTGTAATTATGAATTTGTACTAAATCTTTTCACCTTTTTCACCTAAACCCCCAACCACCTTCCCATCTGGCAACCATCAATTTGTTCTCTGTATATATGAATCTGTTTGTTTTGTTTGTTTGTTTATTTTGTTCTTTAGATTCCACATATAAGTGAGATCATATGGTATTTGTTTTTCTCTGTGTGACTTATTTCACTTAGCATAATACCCTCTAGGTCCATCCATGTTGTCCCAAATGTAAGATTTCATTCTTTTTTATGGTGTAGTAATCTAGTAATATTCCATTTATGTCTATCTATCTATCTATGTATCTATCTATATGCATATATAATATATATATCATATATTATATATACATATATATGTATGTATATATATCACATATATATATGTATATATATATGTGTGTATATATATGTATATATATGTGTGTATATATATATATATCACTTCTTCTCTATCCAGTTGTCTATTGATGGGCACTTAGGTTGCTTCCATAACTTGGCTATTTTAAATAACGCTGCAGTAAACATAGGGGTGCATATATCTTTTTGAATTAGTGTTTTGGATTTCTTCAGATAAATACCCAGAAGGGGAATTGCTGGGTCATAAGGTATAGTTCTACTTTCTTTTTTTCTTTTAAGACCACACATTTAATTAGATGCATTTATTTTTATGACTTTTTAAAATTAGTTTCAGGTGTACAAAACAATGTGATAGTTAGACATTTATACCCCTCACAAAGTGGTAACCCCCTCCCCCAATCTACTACCCCTCTGACATAGTATACAGCTATTACAATTCGAATGACTCTATTACCTATGCTGTATTCCACATCCTGTGACTATATATATTATATATATACATATATATAATATATGTGTGTGTATATATATATATATGTATGTATGTATATATTTTTAATTATAGTTGACATTCATTTTTATTCAGCTTCAGCTTCAGATGTACACTGCAGTGGTCAGTCATCTACTCCGTCCATGAAGTGATCTCCCTAATAAGACAACTGTCCATCGGATACCCTACAAAATCTTTACAACATTATTGATTATATTCCCCAAAGTTGGCCATAAAGAAGAGTGAAATTTTACCATTTGCAATGATATGGATGAACCTAGAGAACATTATGCTAAGTGAAATAAGTCAGGCGGTGAAAGATAAATACCTTATGACCTCACTTATATGTGGAATTTAAAGAATAGAATAAATGAACAAACTAATCAGAAAGTCTCAGAGATATAGAGAAAAAACTGAGGGTTGCTAGATGGGAGGGACTGGGGATGAGGGAGAAGGTGAGGGGATTAAAAAGGTAGTTCTACTTTTAATTGTTTGAGGAACCTCCATACTGTTTTCCATGGTGGCTGCACCAATTTGCAATTCCACCAACAGTGCATGAGGGTTCCCTTTTCTCCATATCCTTGCCAGCTCTTTTTGTTTGTTAATTTATTGATGATAACAATTCTGACAGATGTGAAATGATATCTCATTATGGGTTTAATTTGCATTTCTCTGATGATTAATGATGTTGAGCATCTTTTCATATGTCTATTGGCCGTCTGTATGTCCTCTTTGGAGAAATGTTTATTCAGGTCCTCTGCCCATTTCTTAATTGGATTGTTTTTTGGTGTTGAGTTGTATGATTTTTTTTTATAAATTTTGGATATTAACCCCTTACTGTATGTATCATTGGCAAATATCTTCTGTCATTCGATAGGTTGTCTTATCGTTTTATTGATGGGTTTTTTTTTTTCTGTGCAAAAACTTTTAGTTTGATGCAGTCCCATTTGTTTATTTTTTCTTTTGTTTCTCTTGCCCAAAGAGACATATCAGAAAAAATATTACTAAGAATATTGTCAGACAGTTTACTGCCTATGTTTTCTTCGAGGAGTTTTATGGTTTCAGATCGTACACTTAAGTCTTTGATTTATTTTGAGTTTATTCTTGAATATGGTGTAAGAAGGTGGTCTAGTTTCATTTTTTGCATGTATCTGTCCAATTTTCCTGCCACTATTTATTGAATAAACTGTCTTTACCCTATTGTATATTCTTGCCTCTTTTGTCAGAGATTAATTGACTATATAGGCGTGGGTTCATGTCTGGGCTCTCTGTTCTGTTCCATTGATCTATGTGTCTGTGTTTATGCCAGTACCATGCTGTTTTGATTACTACAGATTGTAGTATAGTTTGATATGAGATAGAGGGATACCTCCAACTTTGTTCTTTTTTTCTCAAGATTGCTTTGGCTATTTGGGGTCTTTTTTGACTCCATATAAATTTTAGGATTATTTGTTCTAGTTCTATTTAAAAAAAAAAAAAAAACCACTGTTGGTATTTTGATAGGGATTACATTGAATCTATAGATTGCTGTGGGTAGTATGGACATGTTAACAGTGTTAATTCTTCTTATCCATGAACATGGTATAAGCTTGCATTTATTTGTATCTTCTTCAGTTACTCTCTTCAATGTTTTATAATTTTCTGAGTACAGGTCTTTAGTTTCTTGGTTTTATTTATTCCTTGGTTTTTCTTTTTTGATGCAATTGTAAATCAGATTGTTTTCTTAATTTCTCTGCAACCAGTTTCTAAATATTAATTTTGTGTCATGCTGCTTTACTAAACTCATTTATCTGTTTAAATAGGTTTGTTTGGCTGGTTAGTTGGGTTTTTGTTTTTGTGGGTTTTTTTGGTAGAATCTTTCGGGTTCTCTCTGTATAGGATCATATCATCTGCAAATAATGACAGTTTTACTTCTTCCTTTCCAATTTGGATACTTTCTATTTCTTTTTCTTGTTTGATTGCTTTGGCTAGGACTATCCAGTGCTATGTTGAATAAAAGTGGTAAAAGTGGACATTTTTATCTTGCTCCTGATCTTATGCTTTTAGCAAATTTTTAGGAAAATGCTTTTAGCTTTTCCCCATTGAGTATGATGTTAGTTGTATGTTTGTCATATATGGCTTTTTTTCTGTTGAGGTATATTCCCTCTATTTCCACTTTGCTGAGAGTTTTTATCATAAATGGATGCTGGATTTTTTTAATGCCTTTTCTGCATTTATTGATATGATCATATAATTTTATTTATTTATTTATTTGTTTCAGGTGCACAAAACAATGTAATAGTTAGACATTTATCATTTATATCCCTCACACAGTGACAACCCCCCTCCCCCCATCCACTACCCCTCTGACATTACACACAGCCATTGCATTTCCACTGTCTCTATTCCTAATGCTGTACTCCACTTCTTGTAACCATATATATATATATTTGACATTCATTATTGTTCAACTTCAGCTTCAGGTGTACAGTACAGTGCCCAGGCATCTACATCATCCCTGAGGTGGTCTCCCTAATGAGACAAGTGTCTATTGGATACCCTACAAAATCTTTACATTATTGATTGCATTCCCCAAATTGACTTTCGTTTCTCTGTGGCAATCTTGTGGTTATCCACTGTGCTTTCTAATCCCCTCACTTTCCCCTTTATTCCCCCCTCCTATCTAGCAACCCTCAGTTTTTCCTCTATGTCTCTGATACTGTTTCTGATTAGTTCATTCATTTATTCTTTTCTTTAGATTCCACATATAAGTGAGATCATATGGTATTTGTCTTTCTCTGTCTGACTTATGTCACTTAATATAATGTTCTCTAGGTCCCTCCATATTGTTGCAAGTGGTAATATTTCCTTCTTTATGTCTGCGTAATACTCCATTGTATAAATGTACCACAGTTTCTTAATTCAGTCGTCTACCGATGGGCATTTTGGTTATTTCCGTGTCTTGGCTATTGTGTATAGTGTTTCAGTAAACATAGGGGTGCAGAACTTTTTTTGAATTAAGAGTTTTGGATTTCTCCGGATAGATACCTAGGAGTGGAATTGATGGGTCATAAGATAGTTCCATTTTCAGAGTTTGAGATCATATAATTTTTATCCTTTATTTTGTTTATGTGGTGTATCACATTAATTGATTTGCTGATATTGAGCCAAACTTGCATCCCACGTATAAATCCCACTCGATCATGGTGTATGGTCTTTTTAATGTATTGCAGAATTTGGGTTGCTAATATTTTGTTGAGGACATTTGCATCTGTGTTCATCAAGGATATTGGCCTATAATTTTATATCTTTGCAATGCCTTTGTCTTGTTCTGGAATCAGGGTAATGGTGGCCTCATAAAATGAGCTTGGGAGTCTTACTCCTCCTGAATATTTTGGAATAGTTTGAGAATGATAGGTGTTATTTTTTTTTTTTTAATTTTTGGTAAAATTCACCTGTGAGGCCTACTGGTCCAGGACTTTTGTTTATTGGGGTTTTTTTGATTACTGATTCAATTTCATTAGTAGTAATAGGTCTGTCAAGATTTTCTGTTTCTTCTTGATTTCTGTCTTGGTTTTATTTTCTTATTTATCTTCCCAGTGTTCCTTTATGTAATTATAAGCAGATATGAATGTAAATTTTTATTTACTTACCTTTTTACTCAAAATGTAACATAAACTCTCACATACATACTCTCTCACTCTACACACACACACACACACACACACACACACACTCCACTTTGTATCTTGAATTTTTTTACTTAACAGCATATCCTAGAGATTTTTTCATGTTATTGACATGACATAGACAGCTGCCTCATATGACCTAATATTTCATGTTTTGACCTCAGGTGTATAGTGTTCCATTCTGCACATGTACCATAATCTACTCAACCAGCCCCTATACATAAACAGGTTCTTTTCCATGTTTTTGTACTACAAACAAGACTGCAATGAAAAATTTTGACCGCACTTCATTTTGTATACAGGTAGATTTCTGGGCTAAATTCTCAGAAAGGGTTACTGAGTCAGAGGTAAATAGATTTGTAATGTGGAATTTTGATTAAAATTGTCAAATAAAGTTTGTGCCACTTTGTCTTTCCATCAGCAATGCATAAAATAACCTGTCTCCCTACAGTTTCCCCACCAGAGGTGTGTTGTCAAATTATTGTGGGTTTTTTTGGGGGGTGTGCCCATCTGATAAGTAAGAACTGATATTTTAGTAATTTCAATTTTAATTTGTTTCTCCTATTATAAGAGAGTCCAAACATCTTTTATGTGTGAGGGCCAGTTGCAAAGGACAGTTGCCTGTTCTTTGCCCATATGTATATTGGTTATTTGTCTTTTCCTTCCAATTTTTGAGAGCTTTATGTATTAGGGAGAGAAGCCTGTTGTCAGTGATATACATTGCAAATATTTTTGCCAGTTTTTTCTTTCATTTTTGACTTAGCCTATGGTGATTTTTGTTTGTTTGTTTTCATTTTGTTCTTTTTAGTTTGAGGTGTCTAGGAAACCCATAGAGGTTGAATTTATCAAACTTTTCTTTTATGGCTTCTGGATTTTGAGTCATAGTTAGAAAAGCCTCCCCATTCTAAAGTTGTTAGGACTCTTTTACCGCAAACAAACAATGCTTTTCGTCAGTGCTTTACCTCTAGAATATGAGTTCCTTCAAGTACAATTTCCTTCAAGTCCTTTTAGAAAAGGCCACTCAGATAGTCGACTTACTTGACAAATGAAGAGATGATCTTCTAGTTAATAATTGCAAAAGTGTGCAGCCAAGGGATACTTTCTTTCAAGTTTCTAATCCTTATCTTGGAGCATGACACATGTGGGAAAAACCCATGTAACATCCATGGCCATTTTTTTGTAGACCAGCGACTCGGAGGCAACCAGCCCCACCGGACAACAGCCGAGTGACAAGTGTCTAGAAGACAGTAGCAAAGCCCCCAGGGAAAAGCCAGGAGATTGGAAACTACAGTCACGAAAAAGGACTCAGACACTCCCTAACCGGAAATGCTTTTTGACAGCAGCTTTTCAATGTGCCAACAACAGCAAAGTGGGGATCTTTAAAAATGAGTTCTGGTCATCTTCTTCAGAGATGAAGGCAGGGGAAGGGCATAGAAGAACAGCATCTCAAGGTATGCCAAACTTTTCTGATGCCCAGAGGACTTCCACCTACGATAATGTCCCTACCCTGCCTGGGTGCCCTGGGAATGAAGCAGGTGCACTTTCTTCCCATGCCTGTGACTCCAAAAGAGATACTCTTGCCAGCCCAAATTCTGAAACTGGGCCTGGGACAAAGAACTCTGGAGAAGAAGAACTTGAATCTTTGCAAAAGATGGTCCAGGAGCTGCAAAAGGAAATAGAAACACAGAAGCAAATGTACGAGGAACAGATTAAAAAGTAAGTTACATACAGAGGGTAGCCACTTGGCTTCCATCTTAAGAAGCAATATGGATCGTTCTCATCTGCCAAAGAAGTGCTATTATACACCTTCAGTTTAGAAATACAGGAATTTATAGAAGTTGGGCCTAGTAAGGAAAAGGGTAAAGGGAGCGATGAGAAGACTAAATTAATGAAAACTCTAAGCTTTAAATTAAATTGATGAAAAGTTAAATATGTAGCTTAGGTAGCTCAGTCAAATATTTCTAAATAGTGGTTCTTTATATAATTTCACTCACATGTAGGATATAAAACTGAAAGCAACAAACGAATAAGACAAACAAAAACTCATAGACACAGACAACAGTTTAGTGGTTACCACAGGGAAAAGGGAAAGCGGGGAGGTAAGGAAGGGTAAAGGGGAGTCAAATATATGGTGACAGAAGATTTGACTTGGGGTGGTAAACACACAATGCAATACACAGATGATGTATTATAGAATTATACACTTGAAACCGATATAATTTTATTAACCAATGTCACCCCAATAAATTTAAGTAAATAAATAGTGGTTATTTAAGGATCAATATGCTTTAATGAATTAAGAGGAATTAAAAAAAATTTTCATATTAATGTGATTCATTAATACTGAAAATATTTATTGAGCACCTACTGTGTGCTAGTCACCATCCCAGCTGTTGGGGAATAGCACTGAACAAAACAGACAAAAGTCCCCATGCTTATTATAGAGCTTTCCTTCCAGCAGGGACAGACAGACAGTACAAACAAGTAATGCCAGATGATGGGAAATGACACGGAGGGAAACAAAGTAAGGCAGGAGGTTGGGGTGGGGTTTGAGAAGGGGGTTCCAGTGTTAAATAGGGTGATCAGGAAGGCCTCACTGAGAAGGGGGCATTAGAGCAAAGACCTAAAGCAGAAGAGAAAACAAGTCAAGTCCATAGATGGGGGAAGAGCAGGTCAGAGAGAGAGAACCAAAGATGCAGAGGCTGGGGAAGGGAGCAGGTCTAGTGTGTTCGTGCATAGGAAGAGCAGTGCTGGCTGGAGCAGGGGGAGTAACTGAGAGGAGAGAGAGCAGAGAAACGTAGGAGGCCAGAGCACATAGGGGCTTGTCAGCCACCTTAAAGCCTGAGTAAGACAGAGATCCTGGAAGGCTGGACCTGGCTGAAGCTTTACCAGATCATTGGCTGCCCACTGAAGTCTGGCTGCAGGGGGCAAAGGAAAGCAGGAGGTCAATGAGGTGGCTATTGCCACAATTCCATGCACATCCCTCAGATGCTTGGACACAATTTGCTCTCCTGGGTAGACGAACTATTTGCCTGAAGTCTCTCTCCACACCTCTGATTTTTCCATGAGCAGCCTCAGTCCAGCTCAGCCCATATGAACACTAATCATGGGGTAGTGAACTGTGAACTAACGAGGTTTGCAAATTAGAGGTACTTTTCAGTCCATTAAAACTCAGGCTCATGAAAGGAAGACTTTTGTGAGCCCTCATCCTTTGTTCCCTACAGTGAGCTGGCCGTCTAGAAGCAGCACGTAGCTCCTGAAATCAATCATGTATAGAACTTTAAGGCTTGTGTCTTCGCAGTGGTCAAAGCAGCCCCAGAGAAGACTCCCACTGTACGCTACCATGAGTGTCATTGACAGACTAGGGAAAGAATTGGCTGCCATGGAACAAAGTTTTCTGAATCCACCATCAGGAGGCCTCCCATCCTTGGCAGAGGGAGGAGAATTAACAGCCCATAGTGTCTAAGCTTCATGCTTCAGGCAGACCTTCTCATCTAATCCCCCCAGCAACCCTGTGGAATGGCTAATATCCCCATTTTACAGAAGAAATGGGGGCTTGGATAGAATAAAAAGATGCCTGAAAGTCACACAACTCATCATTGGTTGGGCTGGGATTTGAACCGAGGTCAACCAGCTGCCAAGCCCACTCAGATCCTACATCTCCCCTGGAATGAGTGGTCAAGATAGAGCAGTGTCTCATCTGAGATGCCCCCCAAAGCAAGAGGTACATGGAGACCTCAGAGAAGGAAACTACATTTGTTATGGGAGGACCAGAAGGAATGAGACCAGTTTCGTTTTAAGAAGAGATAGATAGGGATAGGCAAGGCTCTGAACAGGGGCCATTGCATGCAGAATGGGCCAAAGTTCTTGAAGACAGAAGCAAGGCATGGGCTCAAACGGGAACTCAAGTCTCCATTTAAAATGGTCAGGCCACTGGGGAAACAGGGAGGCAGCTCCTCAAAGAATGAAATTCTGAAGCAAATTTCCAGTCGCACAATTTCCCCACATAGGCTTAAAAATGGCCTATGTACTCTCATTCCTAAGAGTTAATTCAGCACAGCTGGCAGGGGGGCACCCGGGACTGGAGTAGGATTTTGGCCAGTAACAATGAAAATCCTCCAAATGCAGGAATCCAACAGATTCTTGACGTGGAGCAGGATCCAGAAGTGAGGGTGGGACTGCTAGGACGGCTCTTCCCGAAGGGAAGTTCCCCTGTACTTCTCCAAACCTTGATCCCTACCAGACCGTAATAATAGAAGGTTCTAGTCCATACCCACCATTGAAGCAGGATGAGACGGCGCTCACATGTGCAAAGGTGTTGGGAATCTGGAATGTGGGTGGGGCTTCAGCCGTCAATCAACATTTCTTTTAAGCAGAACAGAGGCAGGGTGCTGTGGGGGTGAAAATATACGTATATTAGAGGTAGTCCCTTTTTCCAAAGATGTTAGTATCTGGAGGAAGATACAAGATGTAAAATGACATGAAAAACAACAACACAAGGGATGTCTCAAGATGGTGATAAATGACAAAATAGGAGCTCAGACATGCTCTTGGAATTCAGGTTTCCTAGGAAGTGCTCACGTGGGGGTTAGGACATAAATAAAAGGTACAGGATGGGTACGGGTCTTGTGATACAGAAAGGACAATGGACAGAAGAGGTTGTGAGCAAAGATGAAGGGGCAATGTAGAGGTAATACTCAATTCTTTCATTCTCTTCTTTCCTTCCTTGTAGCCTTGAGAAGGAAAATTATGACGTCTGGGCTAAGGTGGTAAGGCTCAATGAAGAACTGGAGAAAGAGAAGAAGAAGTCTGCAGCCTTGGAAATCAGCCTCCGCAATGTGGAGCGCTCCCGGGAGGATGTTGAGAGGAGGAACAAGGCCTTGGAAGAAGAAGTCAAGGAATTTGTCAAATCGATGAAGGAGCCCAAGACGGACGCATGAGCGTCCCCCGAGTACTGCAGAGGCAGGCTGCAGCGGCCCAGCCCTGCTTCCTTTCTCCTTGCTACCTGATGACTGGGAAGCAAAATTACTCCCTAAGAGGAGAGAACATTTTGTGAGAAAACGTCACATTTCCCAGTCCATAGACCAATGACATTTGTAGGAAGATGAGGGGAGCGGGGACATATGTGGACATCTAAGACTGCCTATGGTTGTATTCAAAAGGATTCCATATTCCACTGTGGTCTCAGGCTGAGTGAAACAGAACCTTCCATGGCTGGATGGCTATGTCCAATGGAGCCATTGGAGGCAGGCCACATCCCAGGACCCAGGCAACAGGCTATCCCCAACAGGCTGGACTGAGGCTTAGTTCTTTGGTTTCTGTGTGGAACAACTCACCTAGTCAGATGGCCTCAGGGTGTCTCTGAGACTTAGGGACTGAAAATGATCTTCAGCTTTCTAGTGTTTACCGTGGTGTGCTGTTTTGAGGGGCTGCACCTAAGGAAGCCAGAGCCCCGTTCTACCACTCCCACAATGATACACACTGTCCAAGGATTGGAAATTCAAAAATATTACTAAACTAAGAGAAAACAAGCAATAAACTGTATTTATGAAAGCAAAATGGATGAGAAAATTATATTCAAATACAGCAAAAACAACAACAACAACCACCACAAAGAAACAGGCCTGCTGTTGATCCATACAATGCCTTTGTGACAGTTAGTAAACGGCTCCCCTTCCTTGGAGCAGATGCGGTCCTCTCTAGGTACACAGCTTGGTGAGCAGGGCACAAACTGGATTCCAGTCCCTACTTGCCTTTCTATGACCACAATTCTATAGGGCTGGCCCATTGTGGTGTAATTTTCTTAGAGGCTGGTTGGAAGTTTAGATAGTATAGTCACGATAATAATATTTTTTCTGTTTCACCAAAATGCAACTGATTTCTAGTGGCGTAAGGCACTAGAGAATAGCTAGGAGAGGGGCTTTTCCAGCAGGCAGCTGACTTTCCTCTTACATTAAGCCAGCTTGGAAGAGGCCCCTGGTGAGGCCCCAGGCTGTGCCAGGTAGGATGATAGAGTCCTTAATGGTTTTCTAGTTAGATGGTCTCCAAGCTCTTTGGACTGTGTACCCCATCAGTAGAAAATATTTGAGCATATACCCCCTAATGTAGGAATATTTATTTATTTATAAATTAAATACATGTATTACTAATGTATTCATATGTCATGTGTATTATAAAACATACACAGAACAGAAATCAGATAACGATGAGATAAAAACAAATATAAATAGATGTTCCCGAATGTGCTTTCAGCTGCGGAGACCACTGGTCCAATTTCCCAGCGGGTATTACCCATATAGTTTTACACATGTCTTCCCATTGCGCCCATAAATTTACTTGAACTCTTGAAGCCCCGTGGCTTAATCAGTGGCTTGAAATCTGTGGTTATCACGGTGAGAGTTTAGCCTTCCTCAGCATATGTTTCCTCCATTATTCCTTTTTCTCCCTTTGTTTTCTTACATTTTCTCCTCCTCTGTTTGTTTTCTTCCCTCTGGTTATTTCCCCCTTGCATGTGGCCATGGCGTATGACTCACAGAGTGAAAGATACAGACAGGGGCTCAGTGTTTTTCAGTCCTGCTACTCTGGTCCTGCTTCGCCCACCCCCCATTCCCCAGAGGACCAGACCAATGGAGAGCAAGGACAACACCTAGAACATTCTCTTAGAAGCCTGCTTGCAGAAGATTGGGAGGTAGGGGACTGATTTGGAACATTATTAAGTAAAGCAATAAAATATTTGGTTTCCTGGGGTTTACTTTTTTTTTTTTTAACTACAGAATAACAAACATGGAAACACTTACTGAACACCTAATTTAGGTTGATAAGTGTCTACAGGTCTGCCAGGCATGTGTTCTTTCCTGTGTTCTCCTATGGGTTACTTACACTCATTCTTGGAGTGCTAAAACAACTCAAGTAAGAAAGTAGCTGGCATCATAAATCCAAAGGAAACGTGTGTTTGAAGATGCAAAGAGGAGGCCCGGAAGTCTGTTGTTTGGAGGTCCATGTTGTAGAATCTTACTGGTTCGGAGCGAGAGCTCAGACTGAATGGAAAGACTACCTTTGAATCCCAACTTCCTCCTGGTCTCACGATGCCTCTGGTCCTCTTCCTTCCACCAGTACTATGAGATAACAGAGCTACCATTCCAGCTTTAGAAGCTGGAGTGTGCGTTCCTCTTTGCAATCAAGAGGAAAGCTGGCTTGCTTAAGTTGCCACTACTTGCTCCTGTGCCACCTTCCATAAGAGGGGAATGCAAGAAAGTTTTTCCAGGACTTCCTCATGAGTTCCAGGAAGGGCCAAGAAAAAAGATCTGGAGTCTGGTGCCACTGTCCTCAATGCCCCAAAAGGTTACACATGAGATGCATGACAAGGTAGTTCCAGGCCCCACCTGGACCAAAGTGGCAATTTCTGGAAGGCAGAACTCAGAGACTGACCTATGTCACTGGTGCTCGATTGGACCCTGGAGCTCCCACGTTTACTTTCAAAGGCCTACCATGGGCAGGATCTACTAAATCTGCCTTTCTCTAGCCACCCACCTCTTTTACCTTACCCCCTCTTCTACCAGCACAGGTAATGAGTCTAAAAAAGTCTGCAGCATGCACTTTAAAACCTCTTCCCACCAAAATTCTCCATTTACCTCACAACCTTAAGCATATCACGTATGAGGACACTTTTCTCTTGAGTTTGAGGCAGATCTGATGGTTTTCCAGTGAATATATGCCCTAGAGAGGAGGACACTTTGTATTAGGGGATTAGCTGGGATGATTCCTGCCTTGGTCCATTCAGGCTGCTGTAACAAAATACCACAGCGTGGGTGGTATGTGTCACAGTTCTGGGGGCTGGAAGTCTAAGATCAGGGCCAGGTGAAGGATCTCTTCTGGGCTGAGTTGCAAACTTCTCCTTGCATTCCAACATGGTAGAAAGAGCTAAGGAACTCTTGGGGGTCTCTTTTTTAAGTCATTAGTCCCATTTGTGAGGGCTCCACCCGTATGATTATGTACCTCCCAAAGACCCACCCACCTCCTAATGTCTCCATCTTGGGGAGTTAGGAATGCTACATACACGTTTGAGGGGTGAGGCACAAATATTCAGACCCTAGCAATTTCCTGCCAGTGGATCTCGGTTAGACTATGTGGCGTGGAGAGATAGAGTGTGACATCACTAGTACAGAGCCTGCTGCAGAGGATGTAAGCAGTAAACATTTTTCTTGTGTTGTCTTGACCAATTCTTTAAGCGCTGCTCAGAGGCTGACTCCTCAGAACAGCAAGAAGCAGGAGACTCTGAGGCAGCCCCAAGCTGCCAAGCAGGAGGACAGGGAGTACCAGGGCACAGCAGCCGTTGTGCTCTCAGGCTCAAGACAAAAGGATGTGCGTGCATTGACGTCATGTAACTTCCACATTCCACCACTTCCTCTGCAGATACCATCAGTGGTCAAGCCATGCGCTTGCTGGGGAGCAGAGAGATCGCTTAGAGACTGCTCCTGCAGTTCACATGGGCTGCCTCTACAAGAATCTCACAGAAGCCTTCATCCTGCCAGAGAAGGCGGGATGAGGGAAGCTCAAGGATGGGGGTCCAGCTGCCGTTCACTCAAGGGGCCCAGGCTGCCATGTGGCCAGCAGCAGACACTGCTGCTGAATGACTTCAGACAAGGAATGTGCAGAGAATACCAACACGAACGTGTAATGTCAACCTCTCTTTCCTTGCGCTTGAAAACTGTCTTAGGTTCATAGAATAATGGCACTGGAAGACACCCTGAAGCTTCTCTTGTCTAACCTGTTCATTTAATGGCTGAGGAAACTGAGGCCCAGAAACAAAAGCTGAATTGCAAGTGCTCACACGGTGATGAGGACTGGTGATTTTTCAGAGCTCCTCTAAGCCACTCTTCTGTAGTTCTTGTCATTCTTGGCTTCTCTCCAGGAGTTCTTTTCCCGGGATCGTGATGTGACATTTACTGGACATCAGTTGCTGAGTGCTTCCAGAATGTAGCCCTCGACTCATCTCTTGGTCACAACTAAAATATGCTATTTTTCACCTACTTTGTCTTTGCTGCTCTAAGACCATGGTTCTCAGTCTGGGCTACACAACAGAATCACGTAAAAGAGATTTTAAAAAAATTCTGAAGCTCGAGATCCCACCCCATGTCAATTGAATAAGAATCTTGGGTGGTGGTGCCTAAGAATTGTTTTTCCTTAAAAAAAAAAAAAACAACTTTGCCGTTTATTTTAGAATGCATAGAGGACTCTGTGTGAATGGATGGTGGTGGTGGGAGGAAACAGGATCCCACGTTCCCCCTCCTTGCCTCATCTTCACATTTTCGCTGCGACATTCGTCTGTAGTCGAATGATATTTCCCTGCCGCTGACGGCGGGGTGCGACTTCACCCTCATGCCCTCAGTGTTCCAGAAAGGATGTTTAGGAAAGCAGATGTCCATTTTTCTATATTTTTGTGTTTTTCAAGAATGAATAACAATAGGAAATTTTTATACTTTAAAGTAATCACTTATTTTAATAAAATGTAGCACCTTAACTGTATTTACTTAAAAATATAAATACTGTAATTATTTTCTGTGTATTTTTGACACCTTTTGGAGAACAAGGGTGAAATCAATTAACGCAGTGGAAAGGTGAAGATGTGTCCTAAGTTACATACAGGCTCTGCCATGTGGAGCTCTCCAGCCCAAATCAGCCCATTCTGGCTGGAGGCTTGCAGCTTTGAGTGTAGGGCACTGGAAATGTCTTCAGCCTGTTTCGCATGGTCTGATGGTTTCCGGAATACTCCTGCTAGATCAGTGAGCAGAGGAAGTGTTGCCGTGGGTCTGCTTTGGAAACAAGGCCCATCGAATGATGCATTTACCCAAACTTGCCCTCTGTTTCTTGCTTTTTACCATTACTACCTTTTGACTAAGACACAAAGCCCTATCTCCCTTAAAAGTCACTCCTTCCTGGCTGCAAAAGAGGGCAGTGGTTTGCCTGTGAGCTGGCCTTGGGCTGAACACCAGACACATTCTGTGGCAACTTGAACTTGATCACCAGGAAGCAGGTGGTCTGGATCAAGTACTGTGTATATTTTATAGCTGGATATTACCTTCAGTGAAAAATCAAACGCAATAAGGAAAAGCCAATACCATACTCTGTAATATTGAGTTTATTCACTTGTTGAAATGCTGATTATTAAGCAAAACTAATACCCTTAGAATCCAGCTATTATCACCTTCAAATTTCTCATGTAAGATTTCATAGTATTAGACCAAATTACAGGTACATCATTGTTTGACTTGCACTTATTTAGTCATTGACAGTCAGTGTTGTGTGTTTTCCTTTATCTTCTGAGAGTATTGGAATATATCCCCCAAAGAATTTGAGGGTTACTGGAAAAATAAAATACATGGAAATCATACAACATCCAGCATCTGCCATATCAATCGAGATAGTTGATCTCTGCACAATGACATTCTGAGTAGTTGTGTTGCCAGTGATATCTTCCCTTAATACAAGTAAATAGTACCCAAGAGACAATGAAATGTTACAACACTGAGTCTTCCTCCTGCATCTAAGTGTTTTAGAAGAGCTACATTTGACTGGAGACATTTAAAAAAAAAAACAACACATTTCTTGAGTGCTCTCTATTCCCTATCGGCTTCACCTGCAACATCTCAATTAAGTCTCACAACAAAGTATGAGGTAGTTTCGAGTATCATCTCCATTTTACTGAAGAGAGAACTGAGGCTTCAAAGCTTAAGTAATTTGCTTAGTCTCACAGTATCTTATTTCTAAGAGACGATTTTTTTTCATTTGAACACTTGAAATTAATATGTCCAATATGTGTTTGTTCCAATACCACCAAGCAATTACCTCAATTCTGACACTATCTACTTGGAGTTAGTGTCAGACCCCACAGGTTAAGGGTCCGGTCCTATAATACTGTTGCCACCCCAACACTTCAGGTGCCAATTGAAAGTCCAAGTTGTCTGTCACCTGTGCATCGGACCGACCAGCTTTAGATCAGAGGTTCCCACAATCCCCACTTCGGGTGAGAGTGGCTCACAGAACGCAGAGCAACAGTTTACTTGCTAGATTATTGTTTTATTATAAAAGAATATAACTCAGAAACAGCCAGATGGAAGATACGCATGGGACAAGGCATGGGGAAGGGGTGTGGGGTTTCCATGCTCTCCCCACATCTCCACATGTTCACCAACCTTCTGAATACCATCCTTGTGAGTTTTTATGGAGGCTTCATTACATAGGTATGATTTGTTTAAATCATTGACCGTTGGTCATTGAACTCAGTCTCCAGCCCCTCTTCCCTCCCCAGGAAATAACAAAACCAAAGATACGGACCACTGAATTGGCCCTAGTGATTGCTAGCCCTCTTTTTTGCCTGGCATTCCAATTTAAATTATTATTTTTATTTTTTTATCTAGTGTATAGTTTAATTCATATAATTCAAATGCATGTGTGAGATTAAAAGGAGTAATTGTTTTAAAAGCAAGAATTACCAACATATATTGGGTGCTGAATATTGCCTGCCAGACTAAGTGCTTTAGTTGTATTCACTGAGTTAATCCTAACAAAACCCCAGAGCTAGATAGCAGCATCCCTGTTTTACCGCAAAGTAACTTGCTTCTGCTTTTGCTCCTGCCTTTTACTGTGACTCTGCAAACTGTCTCATGTTCAGAGGAAAGCTTTTTTCTGACAGCTTCTGGGGTTGGAGACGGAGTCGGGGCACGTTAGGGCACTACCACAATTTATACAATCTCCAGTAATTGGCTGCATTGCTCCTCTGACAAATTGGCTTTTGGAAAATTAGTCTACTTTCACATCTTAATGGCCAAGCTCGGCCAACTAGAAACAGAGATTTACTGGAAACCATAGAGAAGTGAGAAGGGAGGCAACAGCATAAGTGAAGTTTGCACCTGACAGGAAAAGATAGTTGCACAGAGACTACAAGGCAGGTGGAGGCCTCTTCCTGGATTACTAAACTGAAGGTCATAGCTGGGGGAGGCGGAGGGGGAGCAATGGGTAGAAACCATGCAGAGAAAATGAGCAGGCAGAGGGAGCTAGCCGTTTGGAACTGTGGTGGGTGAGTGTCTCCTGACTCTGGGCAGCCATGTGCATTTATACAGCTGAGGGGGCGAGCGCAGCTCCAATCCAGCCCACACTCTGCCCTCCAAACCTTGCACCCTGACAGTTCACCCAGGGGAATGAGGCCTTTTCCTCCACACAGCCAGCGTGCTAAGCCCAGCGCTTGCAGGGCTGCACAAACCCATGGTGAACACAGTTTTCATCTCACACCAAGGAGCCATAATGGCTGCCAGACATCTCTCCCACAGATTGTCTCCGTGGGGGAGAAAGGGCAGCGGAGCACGTGGAGAAAGAGGAAGTTCAGGCATGCCACAATTGTTACTTGTAGCCTGATAAAAACTCAGAGACAGAAGAGGTAAGAGAACTCTTAGATCTCAAGATGTTTTCCAAGAAGTCCATCTGAAGATAGATCTTTATTAGTAAGTGAAGCTATTATTATTATTATCTATCATTATTACTTATAGCAGATGAGAAGCTCTTTTTGTAGATACAGAAGTCAATATCAAAAAGTTTAGTGATAAACCATCAGAGAAATGCAAATGAAAACCACAATGAGATACCACCTCACCCCAGTCAAAATGGCTATCATCAATAAATCAACAAACAACAAGTGCTGGTGTGGATGTGGAGAAAAAGGAACGCTTGTACACTGTTGGTGGGATTGTAGATTGGTGCAGCCACTATGGAAAACAGTATGGAGGTATCTCAAAAATCTGAAAATGGAACCACCTTATGATCCAGCAATTCCACTCCTAGGTATCTATCCGGAGAAATCCAAAACTCTAATTCAAAAAACATTATGCACTCCTATGTTTATTGCAGCACTATACACAATAGCCAAGACATGGAAACAACTGAAATGCCCATCGATAGATGACTGGATTAAGAAACTGTGGTACATTTATACAATGGAGTATTACGCAGCCATAAAGAAGAAAGAAATCTTACCATTTGCAACAACATGGATGGACCTAGAGAACATTATGTTAAGTGAAATAAGTCAGACAGAGAAAGACAAATACCATATGATCTCACTTATACGTGGAATCTAAAGAAAAGAATAAGTAAATGAACTAATCAGAAACAGTATTGGAGACATAGAGGAAAAACTGAGGATTGCTAGATGGGTAGGAGGGTGGGAATAAGGGGGAAGGTGAGGGGATTAGAAAACAGTCGGTAACCACAAAATGGCCACGGGGTTTTGAAAATTAATTTGGGGAGCGTAATCAATAATGTTGTAAAGATTTTGTAGGGTATCCGATGGACACATGTCCCTTTTGGGAGACCACCTCAGGGATGATGTAGATGCCTGATCACTGCACTGTACACCTGAAGCTGAACAATAATGAATGCCAATTATAATTTTATATATATATATACATATATATATGTATATATATATGTATGTATGTATATATATGTATGTATATACTTACAAGAAGTGGAGTACTGCATTAGGAATAGAGACAGTGGAGATGTAATGGTTCTGTGCGATGTCAAAGGGATAGTGGATGGGGGAGGGGGGTTCACACAGTGTGAGGGATATAAATGATAAACGTCTAAGTATTACTTTGTCTTGTGCACCTGAAACTAAAAAAAAAAAAAAAAAAAAAAAAAAATTTAGTGACAGATAGAACCAGTAGTCTGCAAATTCAGAAGCACAGACATCCCATTCTAAAATTACCTCCTTTCTCTAGTCTGGGTGGTGGGTGGTCCTGATTAAGTTAAATGGGTGTGTTACCTTAGGGGAATTGTTCCAAATTTATAATTATTTAGTCTACTTCCAGGCATACTATCCATCTAATAGTGCCCTCAGGAGACTCTGCGTCAGAAACCTTTGCCTGCCAACAGGACAAGCTCAAATACCTTCACTCGGTATAGTGAGCACTTAGAGAATGGTCAGGCCAGTGCCCGTTTGTATTGTAGGGACCCCCACCCTCCCTTCATGCATGCACACACCCCATGTTACCCAGGAGCTGCCATGTCTGTTCAACATGTTCCTCAGCCCAGCTTGGCTGTCCACTTATGGGGCCCAAGACAATTGCTAAGACAATACTGCCTCAGGAAACTGCACTCGGCTGCTTTAATTGTGTCTCCTCCGCACACATCGTCATACCATTCACTGGACTGGCAGTGTAGTCCCTCGTAGTTACCCTGTGAGACATCACTTTCCTCGCCTGTAATGGTGAGGCTGATCCTATCCATCACACAAGAAGGCTGTCAGAACCAAGTAGGGTGATACATGTGAAAGCGCTAGACAAACGTGAGCTGTTAGCCTGAGGATTAGGGTATCCTGCCTTCAAAACCCCCAGAATGAAGAATTCTCCTTTAAAAAGGCTTTGTGCCCGTTTCCCTGTTGACACACTGGTTCTCACAGTGAGACCTGCCACCATGTAATACAGTAGCCCCCCTTATCCATGGGGTTCATTCCAAGAACCCCAGTGGATGCCTGAAACCTTGGATTTACAAGCCTACATATGTAGTACAAAATACTATATATACTATGTTTATATGTATATGTAGTACAAAAGCCTACATATACTATGTTTTCCTTCTACATACATACCTATGATAAAGTTTACTTTAAATTAGGCACAGTAAGAGATTAACAACAATAACTAATAATAAAATAGAATAATTATAACAATATAATAAAAGTGAATGCTGTCTCTCTCAGAATATCTTATTGTACTGTACTCACCGTACTCACCCTTCTTTTTATGATGATGTGAAATGATACAATGCCTATGTGATGAGATGAAGTGAGACGAATGATGAAGACATTATGATGTGACATTAGGCTACTATTGACCTTCTGATGATCTGTCCGAAGAAGAATCATCCGCTCCAGTGATCCTGGGTCATCCAGCCATGACAATGTCAATGGCTGAATGTCAGGATCAGAGATGGTGTCTATGGTTGGGGACATTTAATATTTGTACACTGCGGTTGACCATGGGTAACTGAAATCACATAAAGTGAAACTGTGGATAAGGGGACTACTGTATTCTCCCAGTCGGGCAGAGGGTCTACCCAGCTCCTCTGAATACATTGTCTGAAAGATGAGGGTTCTTGTTCACAATGAGGACATCTGGGCCTCTTGATGCAGCCTGAGAAAACAGGCTGTTATTGCATATAAAGTCACTTTGGGGAGTTTCAAGTTTTTGACCCATTGTGCACACAAGAAGCTACCAGTGCAGGAATGTGCTTACACAGCTCATGGAGACCCCAGGCACCTGGCTCCTCCATTTTGTCTTCCAGGAACCATGTTCACACCAGAGCATTTGGTATGGAGAAAATTCCTGGGAGAGATGCAGGAGCCAGACTTATACCTTCAGCCAGAAGGAAGCCTCATGTGCTAGGATGGAGGGATGAAGTGACCCTAATGTACTTATCCTCCGTGCCACTTAGAAAGCAATCTTTCTATAAAACAAACATAAAACAAAACAAGACAAAACAAACATTTTTCCCCAAAAGGTTATTTAATAGCCTTTTAAAAGCCGTTGTTTCAAAACAGCCCAAGGTGGTGAACAATTAATAACATTTGCCATTTACATAGATTTCAGAATGAGAATTACCCGAATTTGAATCCCAGTTCTAGCCTATTCTATAATGTCATTATGAATTCTGCTTCATAATGACCAGAAAAGCTCCCCACCTTGGTGTATTTCTTTTCTAGGGCTGCCATAAGCAACAAAAATTTATTCTCTCACAGTTCTGGAGGCTAGAAGTCCAAGATCAAGATGTTGACTGGATTGGTTTCTTCTGAGCCCTCTCTCCTTCGCTTGTGGATGGCCGCCTTCTCTCTGGACCTTCACATGGTCTTTCCTCTGTGCACATCTGTGTTCTAATCTCTTCTTATATGGCCACCAGCCACATTGGATCAGAGCCCCTTCTAATGACGTCATTTCACCTTACTTGCTCTATCTCCAATACAGTCTCATTCTGAGGTACTGGGGGTTAGGAATTTTTGAGGGGGACACAATTCAGCCCATATCACTTGGTAACCTTTGCAGTACTGTCACAGATCTCAATGATGCGGGATCTTTCAGAAATTCTGAAATCTTTCAGAATTTCTTCCGCACATCAACAAAAATTTTAATATCTTCATAACTAGAAATGACGGGCAATTGTTTCATCTTGTTTAAAATTTTCTATCACAGGAGATGAGTAAAATCAGAACTCTAAAAATTTTCTCACCCATAGATGCCATGAGAAGGACACTGGATGGGGGTCACAAAAACTGGCTTTTACTTGTAGCATACACCATTTTTAATTAGATTATTTATTAAACTATTATTAATCATAATATTTTTGTTAATTCGGTGTGATGGAACAGTATTTTACTTGGCCCAAGAACCCTGCATGTCCAAACCTACACCCACCTAGCTATTGCTGTGGTGGATTTGTGGGGATTTGCCAGACAGTTGTATGGTCTTTATTACTGTGAAGATTTTGCCCCAAACTACAGTTGAATCCCTCAGGGGCCTGGGCTGAACCTTATGGCAGTAGAGGAGCCTGGGCTCGATGTGGATCTGCAGCCTAGACTCCGGGACTGCTGAGCAACTTCCCCAGCTCCTTTTTGCTCCCCCAACCCCCATCTCACCATTCTGACACTGAGAAAAGGCAGACAGGGGAGAAGCACGGTCAAGGAAACGGGGGAGGAGAGTACTTTTCTTAATCTTTGTAGAGCTTTTCTAAACCACTCATTCCAGAGTCCCCAGTAGCCCAATGTATCTCCTAGCTGGTAGAAGGCAGGGATAATCTAATCTTGTGTGTGTGTGTGTGTAAAATTCACACCTCTTGATTCTTAACAGTCCTCAGAAAAAGAAAGAAGTGGGGAGTCGGGGGAGGCGGTGGTGGCAATGAGGTGACTACACTTCCCTCCTAGTAGCTGAGGCTTTGGAGGTCAACAATGAAGAGACATTCATAAAGGCCTGGAAGCATCTTTGTTTCCTGTGGGTCCACTGAAAACTGCCCATGTTTGGAGAAACGTCCCCATAAAGGTGAAGACAGTATTTTGGAATTCTTCTAGTAGGCCATAGGCCTATTTGTTAAACCCCACGTGAATAAGTGAAGAAAACAAATGCAAAGTCAAGAAATGGTGGTTACCCACTCCTGCCACTAGTGGGAGCTCCAGGTTCATGCCTCTCCATCAACCCTAGGATGTGCTAGAAGGTAGCCTGCGGGTATTTTGGTGGGATCTTGGGCTAGGGGGATGAGAGGCTGAGGTCAAAACTCTCTCCTGCAATGTTATCTACTGAGAGTCTTATTACTTCAAACAGCTAGTTTGGCAAGAGAGGACTGGGGCCTTGCCCCACGTATTGTTTCTTACACATTGAGTTTAAAAAACACAGGATCTAGAGATGAGGGTGGGGGCCCAGGGCACAGAAGCTCATGAGACCAGACATTCTGCTCCAGGTTGTAAGCTGCATCTTGCCTGGGGTCTGGACAAGAGACATCCATTCTAAAAGCCCCAGACACTCAGCCTGGCCCAAGCTCTAGAATGTGTAACAAACGCCTATTGAAATACAGTGATCTCTCTAGGAGAGCTCCCTCTGAATATGGTTGCTGAGAACCAGGGGTGACAAGATGACACGGAGGTAGGTGTGGGCATCCTCGCCCCCATCCAATGCACCTCATTAAGACTGACATTGTTATCTTTAGTTCCCCAATTTGGGACAGGCCAGTTTGTTCTTTGTCCAGGCCGTTGTTTTAGGAAGAATGGTGCTGAGTGCAAAGTTGAAGGTTTGTGGCTGTCAAAGGAAACCCCTGCTGAGAACCGAATGTAGATAGACTCTTCCCTCAGGCCTGGGAACAAGGTCCCACTGAAGTAAACCCAACATGCTGGGTTTACTTCACTGCACTCACCACAGTTTGCATCAGGTTGGTGCAAAAGTAATTGCGGTTGAAAAGGTTAAAAATAATAGCAAAAACCGCAATTACTTTTGCACCAACGTAACAATAATGCATTTTTTTGGTCGGATGATTTGATTAAAGTTGGTTTCATCCACTAAGCACCAGTAAGATTCGTGGGGCACAGACTGTGTCCATCTGGTTCATGCATTAAACACAGAGTGTGGCGGAGTTCCTGGCACATGGTAATTAACTATTCTGGTAGCTCCTAAACTGTATGCTGAGGCACCCCACCCTCCCATGAGCTTTAGCAAACTGGCAAGAGCACCAAGATATTTTACATTTTCAAGGGAAACACAGCAATCGTCAGCATTTACAGGACCCAGAGCAGATTACCAGCTTGAAGTACTTCAGCTTCAACATTTGATCACTCGCATTCCTTTCAGGGACGTCAAATGTATTGAAGCTGGGCTTTTGCTTGTTGCTGTGATAAAATGCAAATGTCGCACAAAAATCAACATGGAGCAGGAAATGAGAGCGGCTGCGTGCAATCTGATTCCAAAGTTTGAGAAATCATGCAGTGCCCAGCAAAAGCACAAATCCCATTAGTTATTGCAATTATTGGTAATTTTTTCATAAAGTACATACATCATTATGTACATCATTGGAAAGGGAGGACACATGGGAAAAACTTACACTAACACTCATCCCAGAGCTCCTTCTACATTGTTTAAAAACAAAATAAAAACGAGTATTGTTTTTTTTTCAATATATGTGGATTGTTTTTCCAATAGCTACTACATTGTTAAGACATAAATGTTTACTGAATTGTTTAGATTTCACTATTTAATAAATGGCATCTTTAAGTATTTCTTTTGGCTCAAGACAACAATGAACCACTTACTGAGAAACTAAGAGCACCAAGAACTGAGAAGGTTTGGGACCCTCTGGCTTAATTAATATTTGTTGATTGACTGATGGACTTAGGATGGCAATTCTGTTCCTGATTACTTTACTACAAAGTAATTCAAAACGAACAACCATAAAACACCCTTGGAAAAATAGCATCAATGACCTACTATTTCGCTGAGAAGAGAGTTCTGTCACTGAGCTCTCTTTTTGAGCAATTTAACTATTTATTGAATACTGAACCATTAGGCAGGCCCCAAGTTTTTGTTTATTAACATATTTTAACAGAAGCTCACTTAATCCTCCCAGTAATCTTTTGAGGGAGATTGTTACAACGGAGGAAAACAACCCAAAGAGGATAAGTGGTAAATACAAGATTTAAAAGCAGGTTTGCTTAACTCTGGCACCAATTCTCTCAATAACCATCATAATGATGATGATGATAACAAAGTTTGATAATTTATCATGATTAGCTATAATTTTAGCTAATTATACCTTTATTACTATTGCTAAAATTTAAGCTTTAATGATATGTCAGATGTACAAACTGTTTACATGGATTATTCCACTTAATGATAATAAAGTCTTAAGAAGTAGGTATTATTAGGATGATGACTATTTCACTAAATAAACAAATAAGCAAGAAAATAAATAGAAGTTTCACAAGGTCACATGACTAGCCCAGCATCTCACCGCTGTTGCTGGTGGAAACAGATCTTTAATTCAGACTGACTGTGCTTCATGCTAATAATGCTGGCAAAATACAAGGAACTGTTGGATAAAACCTGGTTATCAGACAAATTACTACAGTCAAGTCATAGTTACTGGTGTCAAAACCAGAGGGTTGAGAAGCAAGGCTCATTAAATTGCCGAGTTGTTTTCTCGTGTGTGTGTAGTACTGTGTGTTGCAGTCCTTAGAGAACTGAAAGTTTCAAGAAATGTGATGGCCAAGGAAGCTTCTCTCCCCAAGGGTCAGTGACTCTTTTTAGAGGACTTGTGTGGTCATCTGGGGGCACCTGGGCTTCTCAGAGCCAGGGCACTCAATCTAAGAAGACACTTAATTGCTTTGGGGGAGCAATTTGTGTTGAAGTGCAGGGGTGAGAGCAGTGGACCGGGTACCCTCAGTGCCTCTCCCCATCTTCTACAATCACTCGTGCAGTCTGCTCAAGGATAGGTATCCCAAGGAAAACAACATACAGAAAAATATAAGATTGTGTCTTCTCTATTCCATAGAGCAATACTGACAAACAGTATTGCTCTTTGCTAGAGGAATTATTAAGAAAACAATACTTTATTAATTTTTTGTCCCCATCTGAACAGGGAAATTGAGTTGGGAGCATTAATTGATCAGGACTGGAATGTTAGGCTGCAGCGAACCTCACTGACTATAGGGCAGGTCCCTTGGGTCTGGCCCCTGCTCTCTTAGAACCTAGAATGGAATGCCCAACAGTGTGTCCAATCGTTTCAAAAGCAAGGGTTTTAAAAGAGAATATGCTTTGACTCAGAACTGAAGAACCAGTACTCTCAGAGAAGTATGTAGTCCTTCTCACGGGAAGATACCATCCCACTGAAATAGCTTTTTGCGTGTTTTCCACCTAAACATTTCGTGGTTTTTGTGTGTTATATTAATGATCCTGGCTAGCATGAAATAAGTTTTCCATAACACAAAATTCAAAATAATTAGCTTTTGGAAAGATAAGCAATAAAGCAGCCCTGGGTTGAATTTTAGGTGTTTTTGACCATCATGTTTAGGACATGTTATTATTATTATTTTAATTTATTTTTTAAATTAGTTTCAGGTGTACAAAACAATATAATGACTAGACATGTATATACCTCACAAAGTGAAAACCTCAATAAGTCTATTACCCATATGGCACTGTATATAGTTATTACAATATTATTGACTATATTCCCTATGTTGTACTATAAATCTTGTGACGATTTCTTTTAATTATAGTTTATATTCAATATTATTTTATATTAGTTTCAGGTGTGCAGTGTAGTGGTTAGACATTTATATCATTTATGAAGCAATCCCCCCAATAATTCTAGTACCCATTTGACACTATACAAAGTTTTTACAATATTATTGACTCTATTCCTCATCATATACTTTACATCCCCATGACTATTTTGTAACTACTAATTTGTAGTTCTTAATCCTTTCATCTTTTCACCCAGCCCCCCAACCACTCTCCCATCTCTCTGGCAACCATCAGTTTGTTCTCTGTATCTTTGAGTCTGTTTCTGTTTTGTTTGTTCATTTATTTTGTTCTTTAGATTCCACATATAAGTGAGATCATATGGTATTTGTTTTTCTCCGTCTGACTTATTTCACCTAGTATAATACCCTCTAGGTCCATCCATGTTGTTGCAAATGATAAGATTTCATTCTTTTTATGGCTGAGTAATATTACATTGTATACGAGTATATGTACCACTTTTTTTTATTCTGCGAAAAGCTTTATTGTTTTAATTTGGTCCATGGCATGGGCGAGGGCTCAAGTGAGGTTAGAAGGCTGCCTAGTGGTTGCAGGGAGAGGCTCAGGCAGAAGTCCAATGCTGAGGGACATAGAGGGGCCCCTCAAAGGCCTCTGGGCTCCAAAGGCTCCTAGTCGAGCTTGAGGGTGAGCCTTTCAAAGAGATATACTCGCCAAACCCAACCAGGGGGTTGGCCAGCCTGTGGAGGTTAGTCAGAGGGTCGCCCATCTTCTTGATGAGTTTTACCTTTTCATCCAGGAAGTGGTTCTCCCGGAAGTGGCAGAGATGTGGGTCTGTGCGGGCAGCACCCAGGGCCTGCAGATCCAAAAGGGCCTGGTTCAGGTTCTTCTCCATGACCACGGTGGCTTCCATGGCATCCTGAGTTTTACCCCACTCATCTTGGGGAGGCTTCTGCAGGTCCTGGAAGAGGGCGTGGCCATCACGCTGGTTTTGCATCTTCAAGAGACATTCGGTGGCCTCACGCTTCTCCGTGGCCAACTTGTAGATGAAGTGGCCCACGTCCTCCAGAGCCACATTGTCGCAGTCAAAACAGAAGCCCAGAGAGAGGTAGGTGTAGGAGGCCCGCAGTTGCAGGTTGATCAGGTGCTTGACAGTGGCCTCCACCTGGGTGAAATAATTCTGATGAACTTGGGAGCTCGTGGTTGCTCAGTAAAGGAGTTAAGCTCAAACAACGGTGTTGGCTGGTCTCAGAGGCCAAGGATGGCTGAGTTGGTTCTGAAGGTTAAGATTAGAAAAGAAGTTGGAGGGTGGTCGGAAGGTGGAAGAAGGGGCTTCCCTGTGCCTGTTCCTCCCAGACACCGTTGTAACAAGAGTCAGATCTGGGGGACCACTGAGGGCACTGTGTGTACCACTTTATTTTATCATCTACTGATGGGCACTAGGTTGCTTCCATATTTTGGCTCTTGTAAATAGCACTGCAGTGAACATAGGAGCTATTCATTCTGCTTTAAAATGTGGCAGCTGAAGAATTATACAAGCTAGGAATTTTGGAGGATAAATTTTTACCTTAACTTTTTAATTCCTAATTTGACTGTGTAGTTCTTCAGCGGCCACATTGGTCATCTGCTGTACAGAATCCATTCGGTCTTTATTATCTCACAGTGACCTATGGCTCTGAGCCCGTGTGGGTCACTCTCTATGGAACTTCTCTTGTCTCCACATTGCCCTGAAGACAGTACAGGAACCCAGAGCATTTTTTTAAAAAGAGGAATTCCTCTATTTTACTTTTATCTTTTGAAACACCTTTTCTCCACCCCCAGCAGTAACTTCTCTGCTCTGATCTTCTATGTTCCACCCTCATCTCAGTCTCAAAATCACTTTCTCCACCCACAACAGAGATGTTTGGTTGATTTGTGTGTTTAATCTGAACTCCCCGTACCTTCTTCTCTTGCCATCTCTTTAATCAGTCTATCAGTCTAGCTTCTCTCATTTGTCTTCTCCTAATTATTTCCCTTTCTCTGCCTCTGTCTTCCTCTGCTCATCATCCAACTCTGCATCGTACAAGTGTAGTAACCTGGCAGACAGAGTCCAGAGAGCAGGCCCTGGAGTCGAACTGCATGTGTTCAGTGCCAGCCTCCCTCTCAATTACCAGCCTTAGCAAAGTCACTGACCTTCTCTAAATCTTAGTTTCTTCTAATAATTATAATAATCTGATTCAGTACAGGGCATTTGGTTGCAAGTAACAGGACACCCAACTAAGAGCGACCAGGCAATGAAAACATGTAATTACCTCCCCTCATGAGAAATCTAGAGGTAGGTAGTACAGGCATGGGAGGACAGCTCCACCATGTCTTAGGGGCTCAGGCTCTTCCCATGCTTTTTCGTCCCTCACCAACCTCGCCTTTTGACTTGTCTCACGCTAGTCACCACGTTTCCAAAATGATCACTTTTGCTCCAAGCCACTTGATCACATTCAAAGTCGAGGAGCAGAGGACACACTCCTTTCTCTTTTTGAGGCACTGATTTCTTTCATCTAGAAAAAGAAGCATCCTCAGAAGACTTGCCTTTACTTCCCCGTGCTCAGAACAATCACATGGCCACCTGTCGCTATAAAAGCAGCTGGGGAGGTACATATCTGGCAAAGCAGAGCGGAACACCTTGGTTTGTTCAGATCAATGATGAGCCATGCTATGGGTATGAACTAAATTAGGGTTCTCTTAGAAAACAAGCAAGAGTAAGCAAGGCATCTGTTTTCACCCGCTACTTCATGATGTTGCCATGAGGATTAAATAAGGTGACAGTCTTGAAACACTGCCTAGCACTTAGTAAGAGCTTAGTAAATGTTAGATATTATTTTTTTATTTTCATCTTAATCACTTTGGATCCTGTCTCATCACCCCTGGATGTAGCAGCCGGGGGGCTTACGCATAATCAGTTCATGCTCACTCTCATGCTCACTCTACACAACACAGATGAAGGGACCTAATTTTTATAGGGGAAGCAGCAGTGGTAGGTGAGAGCCACAGGAAGGACAAGGGACCCAGAGCAAGAGAAGAGAAATAAAGGCTTGGAACACTCCTTAACCAAGTAGAAGATGGAGATGGCTGGTGATACTTGAGAGGATTATTGCACAGTCTTGTGCTCTGGAGACTCTGAGACCATGGAGGGTCTACCTCCATTTCCCGGCTATGTGGTTTTTCCCAAAACAGTCCCAGAGCAGGAGTGAAGAAGGCAGAAAGTAATATAAATCCAGGCTAAGAACTTTGCCTTGTGAATTAGCTGAAAGGACAAGGAGACTAGGTGACTTGAGAATTTAAGCCAGAGAATGGATGGACTGATGGACAGTGGACACATAGATGGGGAGTGAAACTTGGAGAGGCTGATAAATCAGGATAAAATGGAAGGAGAGGAGGGTCAAGGGATCTGCGGTCTTTTTAAGTCCAAGAAGAGGTACAGTCAGTGAGAGTGAAGAAGAGAGAGCCGGAAGAGTGGGCACTCCGCTGAATGTCTAGAGTATCCCTTACAAAATGAGGACCAAATAAATTTATTCCTGTTTGCCTATACCACATGTTACAGGTTTACCTAGTTTGGCATATGTATTTCTACGCAATTATTTACAAGTTTCCATTTTTATATCAAGATTTATAAATTCCCATGTATTGCTATGATCTTTTCACTAGTGCGTTCCTCCTCCCAGCCCAGCAGCCACAGAGTGAAGAATAACAATGCAGAAACTACTGCCTCCTCTAGGGTCATGCTCAGGGATGAATCTTTAACTAGGACTGGGCCAAGTCCAGTGCCTTGCTCTGGGTGTCTCCCACTGAAGCCACCACAGCCGCTACCCTACCTTTGTCACGCTGACCCAAAGGCCACAGGCACAGCACTCACTTATTGAAAAACAGGATGCATTCAGCAGGGGTCTCTCCCCCAGGATTTTGAATAGAGAGACAGGTAGTTGACTATATACAGGGCAGCATGTGGTGGGGATGCATTGGGCCCTCTTCCAGTTTCTCAGTGTGGGTCCCCAGCCCTGACCTTTCTCATATTTCCACATTCATATTTCTAACTGCTGGACACATTCACTGTAAGGGTGGGCATCTCACACTCAGTATTTTCAAACTGGAACTCTTGATTTTCCCTTTCAGATATCCCCCTCTCTTTTGCCGTTCTTAGTAATAGTGTCACCATTCAACCAGTCATTCAAGCTACAAAACATGGAATCATTTGGATTTCTCCACACACTGCTCTCTGTTCCCATCACATCCAAGCTCAAGTAGCTCAATTTCTGAAAATATCTCTTGAACGATCTTCTTCCCTCCTCAAGCACTTATACTGCCTCAGACCAGGTCTTTTTTTTTTTTTTAAATCAGCTTCCTTGCTGGACTCCCTACCTCCCATAGCTCTCAATTAGGAAATAGAGCAACGCTTGGAATCAGTGACCGTGGTGGAAAGCGATGGACAAATAGCTTGAGTCACAGTGAGTGGCCACTGGGTCTGAAGAGTCAGTGACCTGCAGCTGTTTGAGCTTCTGAAAGTAGAACAGCAGGAGACGCTGTCTAGAAGTGAGCTGCTGATATTCTGGTAGGCATTGCTTCTGGATTGGAGCAGGATAAGCCAGGCAGCCCTACTATTGAGCACCTGCCTTATTCCAGTCCTGGTCAAGGCATTAGACATATCAAGCAATGAGTGAGATCAACATGAGTCACGCTTCACGAAGGAAACTTACAGTCTATGTGGGAAGACAGATATTAATCCAATGTGTTGAATGTTACAAAGGAGAAGAGCAGGGTCCAGTGAAGCACAAAACTGGAGGATTTTGCTTCGTCTAAGGGGTTCAGGGAAGCGTTCCCTGGGGAAGTGATAAGAAAAGAGTTTGTAGGTAGGAAGAAAGGACAGACATTATGTTCCAAAGAGATGAACAAAGGAGGCAATTTCCCTATTCATCGATTTCAAAACACATTGGACTTTGCTGATATAGAGAAAGATTTTCTAATGAGGCACATGGCTACGATGTAGCTGCTTCTTTGAGACATCTGGTTTTCACACCACTATAGTTTTCTCAAATATTTCCACTGACATCTCTCTCAAGCCACTGCAAGTAAAAATATTTTGACAATCTATCATATTTTTAATATTTATTTATTCTTTCACCCAACAAATATTCATTGATTACCTACTATATCAGGCACTGTGCTGGGACTTAGGAAAAATATAATATATGTGATATGAACAGTGGTACACGTGTTATGAAAATTGTTTTAAGTTTTGGCCTTAGGGTAAAATTGAAGTTCTAGGAAGATGCCTTAGGTTGTAACCTGTCACTTTTGTGTATCTTGTGCACATAGCTACACATCTCCAGGGGAACATGTGAACCCCAATTTCAAGAACGCTGGAGTAAATAGTAGAAAGGGTTCTAGGTTGGGAGTTCTCGACTCATTCCTGCTATGAAAGCAAAACTTGATCTAGGAAGCTCATTTAGCCTTTTTGGCTTCAGCTTCCATGTCAAAAATAAGAGGGTTAAACTAGATGAATTTGAAGCCACTGTCAGATCTACAAATCTATAAATTTATATACTTTTAGAGTTGGAAGAGACCAAAAACTCATCTTGCCTATCAAATATGTAAATTGGTCATTAGTAGATTCTTGAGGAAAGAGTGGCTAAACATCTGGGCCACTTAAGAACAGAATTAAGAAACACAGACATAGAAGTTCCACTGAAGAGTGTTTATTCAGAGATACAAACATACAGAAGCTTTACCATGAGGTCACCTTCTCCTTATCTCTTCAAGGCTGATGGAATATACACATCTGTCAGAATTCTTCTCTCAGGACTCCATGAGTCAACCAGAAACCAAATTACAAGTAGGTCCACAATTAAACCTAGAGGTAAGTGCCTTTGCTTTCTTATCTCCCCACCACCTTCATTTCTCTGGTGATGTGAAAGTGAAAATTCTCTGAAGCCTGGAGGAGTTCTACAAAGAGCAGAATGCACAAATATAAATCAATCTTTCTTTCTGAAGGAGGATAAGAAGATACAACCTTTGCATGAACTGCCAAAAATAGAAGAGGTGGCACTCCTCCAAGATTCACCTCCAAACCTTTTCAAGTGCTTGCTATGGAGAAGTCCTAGCAAGGCAGCTGTCTTTTTTTTCAGTCTGGGATTTTCTTCTCAGTGGCCATTGCAAAGCTGAAAATCTTGGGAATTCCATTTTAGCCTGTTTCTGTGGGACTTTCATTGCCAACAGAGATCGTTTCAGATCAGCCTCATTTAAAAATGTGTTTTCCAACCCCCCAAAATTCTGGTGTGCCAGTTCTATCGGGCATTGGGAAATTTCTTTGCCTGCACTTAGAATGGACATTGGGAGGGTTTCCTGAGAGCTCTGTGCTGGAGCCATTCCGGGGTTGTAAAATGGCACACCCCCCTCTCATGACCAATATCCACATGTACACATAAAAGTATGATAAAATCAGCTTTATGTTCAGCCTTATGGGAAAAGAATGGGAAAATCAACAGGGAAAGGTGAACAACACATCAAAGGTGGGCCAAGGTTTTCCGTGGAGGAGAGTGGGGCTTCCTGCCTTCCCTTAGTAACACTGCTAATGGACGTTTATTGTTTCCGTACCCTTTGGCACACACTATTCCCAGTATTTTGTGTACATTAAAACATTTAATCCTCACAGTAAGTCTATAAGGTGCTTTTATTCTTCTCACTTGGCAAATGAAGGAACTCAGGTGTAAAAAGATTAAGTAAGAGGCAGACAGGTTGCCTCAGCACCCAGGCTTTTAGCCACTACGTCTCATTGTCCCTTCAGGAGCAGGAGGGAGGCAGAGTTGGCTGAGGCACAACTACAAAGCTATCTGTATGTTCCCAAATCTTGGTAGTCTAGGGAGAACTTAACTCTACCTTGCCACACCTCTGGACAGCTGCAAAAGTGAATGTACAAAGTGCTATCCACTATTAAAGATTTCAAGATTCCTACGTTTATAAAAATGTGGCCAAGAAAACGTGAAATTTCTTCCAATTTCTATATTCCTTCTCCTGCCCCTCCTCTAGCTCTTATAGTTTTATTGCCTTCCACGTGACTAGACTAAAGTGGTCACAAACATTTGTTCAAATCAAATATATTTTAAAATGTCTGCAACACCTAAATAGCTGTATATACACACATATCGAAATAAAAATTCAAAGTATGTTAAATTATTTTAGGTCATTTTCCCACTTTTTAATAGAATTGGCTTCAGAATTGAAAGAAGACTTAAAGTTTATTGAATCCCATAAGTCTAGGCTGTAGGCAATATCGCCTTCCAAAGGAGTCTCTTGAGGGTCCGGGTGTGTCATAATGACTGAGGGTGGGGTTGCGCTATTTGTATTTAGTGAAGAGCCACGGATATTAAATGTCCTATAGTATGAGGGATAGTCCCTCACAGCAACAATTCTTTCTGCCTTGAACATCAGTGGTGCCCCAGTGATAAACACTAACGAGTTTCAAACTTCCATGTTACAGTTGAGAAACTGAGCAATAGAAAGGTGAGGAAACTTTCTTTCTTTCTTTCTTTCTTTCTTTCTTCCTTCCTTCCTTCCTTCCTTCCTTCCTTCCTTCCTTCCTTCCTTCCTTCCTTCCTTTCTTTCTTTCTTTCTTTCTTTCTTTCTTTCTTTCTTCTTTCTTCTTCTCTCTTCTCTCTTCTCTCTTCTCTCTTCTCTCTTCTCTCTTCTCTCTTCTCTCTCTCTCTCTCTCTCTCTCTCTCTCTCTTTCTTTCTTTTTTTCATGGTTTAAGACAATGAAGATTTATTCTGTCACTGTTCCGGGGACCACAAGTACAAGGTGTTGACAGGGCAATGCCCTCTCCAAAGACTCTGGAGAAGAGTCCATTCAATGTTTCTCTCCTAGCTTCAGGCATTTGCCAGCAATTCCTGGTGTTCCTTGGCTTGGCGATATATCAGTCTAATCTCTGCCTCCATCTTCACATGGCATCCTCCTCTTCATATGGCATTCTCCTCCCTCAAGAAAAATTTCTTAAGGTCACTGAGCTAGTTAGTAGTGCAGCCTGAGGTAGAATCCAGGTCTATGTACCGCGGTTGCCAAAAAAATGTACCCAAGTGGACACTTTGGTCAACGTTGCTCAAGCAGTAGTTCGCCGTAATCAGAAGTGTCTGAATGCTGATGGTAACCACTTTGAGCACCTCTTGTAATTGCAGAAGTCAAACATGACTTGTATTCATCTTTTGTTATCGGTATATATTGAGTATTACAATTTTAATGCGGTTTTCCTTTCTTAAAATGTGTACACATTTTTTGGCACCCTCTGTATTTCTAGGAAAGGACTCTTTCTGCTACACCAGAGGGTCCATTGAGATCAAAGCTATTTTCATAATGATACTACAACATTTGCTTTTATCACTCTCATTCTCTCACAAAGTAGGCAGTGGAGTACTCCAGAAGCTATGTGATATGTGATACTCTATAATGAAGTGTGTCAACATTCAGAAGATCTGTGAACAAATATTTTCTAAATGGCAAATGCATGATATTATAGAATCATTCTTGGATAAAAGATCCATTAAAAGTGCAAGAAGACCAATGGATTTTAACTAAGTACAAAGATTTCATTGATTTGATTTAATATTTCACCATGCACCTAACATTTAAGAAACTATCATTCATTGAGTTTTAGTGTACTAGCTGAGAATATCTACAATGAACAAGCTATTAAAATAGGTCTCCCCTTTCCAATTATAAATTTGAAGGTCACATTTTCTTCATCTAGTATTTCAATCAAAAAAAATTACTGCAGAGGACTGAATGCGGAAGCAGAGAGGAGAATACAGCTGTCTTACATTAAGTCAGACATTGAAGAAATTTGCAAAATTGTAAAGCGATACCAATCTTCTCATGACACCAGTTTTGTTTGGGGAAATATATTTATTATTGACAAAAATATATTATTTATATTAATGTGAAATGAGTTTAATTTTTAAAATAATTGATATATATATGTATTTTTTCAGTTTAAATTTCTAATATAGTAAATGCAAACACATATAACCCATAAAACACAAGCTCTTTGGGGTCTTTAGTAATTTTTAAGGATGCAGAAGGGCCCTGAGACTAAAACATTTGAGAACTGCTACCTGCCATCATACCCTTTTGATTACATCTGATTTTCCTGGGTAAGATCAGGGGCTCTGTTATAAAAATTATTCCTCAGATGATTCTGATGCTCAGACTAGCTTGAGATCATTGACACAGAGTCCTTTTTGATTGAAGAATGTCCCATTCTAATGTTGAACTGGAGGAACAATGCCAGCATCAAGGACAGGCCTGAATCGGCCTGTTGGGCACTTCAAAGATGCTCTTGGCCCTGCATCACCAAGGAGCAGAGGCAAATTCCCCAGAACTGGGGGTGGAGTGAGGAAACACCGAACGCCATTCCTGATCCATCTTGACCAAGAGAAGCAGCTGGGAATCAAACAGAGAGAATGAGCCTCAGGAGGAACACTTCCGGTTCTAGACATAATGGACAGAACTACGGTCCCAATGGGAAAAGTCACAGTACCAGTGAGGAGAAATGTGATTCTCCCAGTGTCCCAACTAACTGCAAGGCCGGAGAAGGCAAAGAAGTAGCTTATAGGCCAAATTGGGGTCCCAGATGTGCATTATTTATATTTTCCAGAATGTAGACACTTTCTGGAATCAGATGGAAAACTTTTTTTTAAGTTTTAAATTCCATAGCCCTAGTTTATCTTAAAAATTGGAAAATCTGATAGAGTGGGCCTAAACTCGACTGTGGCAACAATTCTCTGGAACTGCACAGCTGCTGCTGCCAGCAGTTGGAGCCTGAGCCCACTAGTGATCCAGCCTCCAGGGCGCTTCACTTGTCTATGGCACTTGTCTGGGCTCTGGGTGGTGGGGCAGGGGGATTGCTATCCTGTTCCATCTAGACTGCTCAAAGAGAATGGTGGGATCCTTTGATGCTCTCAGAAGAAGACAGGGACTAGAGCTGTACCCGTAGACAAGATGGCCATCAGAGATGCCACTCAGAGTGGCATGGCAGAGCCTGCAGTCTCTGGGACTCCAGGTTTGTCTAATTTGCCTGAGCAAAAGGGTTAGAGGCCAATAGTTTGATCTTTCTATTATTGATTTTCAGTTGTTGTGTTAGTAATAGCACTAATTTTAGCTCCAAAGGGCTCAAGTTAGCTTTGGGTGATTGATTAACTACATCTTATTGGTGAATATCAGATCTCAGAGGAACCGGTATCCTCCGTGCAGTGTCTTATTTTTGTTAACAGAAATGTGGAATGCTTTATGAATTTGTGTGTCACCTTTGTGCAGGGGATCTTTTCTATATTGTTCCACTTTTAAGATGTGTGCTGCCAAAGTAAGCACCATTTAGTGTCTTTTTGACATTTCTTGTGTGATCATAAAAGGAGTAGTTATAATAAACCCCCTAATACCCTCCATATGGAAATTTCTTGCTGTGTTGCTGAATTTTCATATTCGGTCCTTGTCAAGCCAATTAAGAAAAGCTACTTCCTCAGGTGTCAGCTGTGGATCCTAAAGCATCTACCAAAGATAAGCAGTTGTCATGGCAAAAAACAACAAACCTAAAGGTGATGGATCATGGGACTTGGTTACTGTACTTGCCTTGTGAATCTACACAGCCTTCACTCTTTACTTAACTCCACACGTAGCTTTTCAACACCATGGCCTGGGTTGTCTCAAAAGCACTTTGCTTCTCGCTTTGCAGCTCCTAAAGCCAATGGCATTCAGCCATGTTATGTAGATTCCCTACTTACTAAATAATATTTCTTGGCAGTATTTATTGTTGCAATTTGGCTTTTGTTAAAATGCATTCACGTATGCTTGGAAAATAAAATACATACTCAAGTTGGATCTGAATTTTTTTGTTTTCTGATCATTAAAACAAACAAGTATTGAGGCAAATCTTAGGATGTAACTTCACTAAAAGCATCTCAGTTGCATGAAGTTGAATCCTGTTACAGGACGTTGTGATATCTAGGTAATGTGATTAATTCTTCCACTGACGGATTAGATGATTTTAGTTAAGTTACTTAATTTTTCTCTGATTCCTTTGTCCAAAGAGCATGAATTACGAATAGAACTTTAAATCTAATAAACAAAAAGACTGGGAAGAAGCCCATAGCTCTAGCTTAAACATATTGCTTAATTTGGAGTCACCAAGTTTTAAAATCTTATCATGATTTGACTTAATTAAAAAAGTATTTTCCTATTAAGGAAATATTTTCCATACTTACAATTATTCTTTAAAACTTGACTTAATTTATTTTGAATGTATCCTCATTTACTTCAACTAGCTTTTGTTGTTGGAGTTAAGAGTTGCGGGGAAGGATGCGTGCTCTTCACTTCATGTATAGTAGAATTGCTTCAAATTGTACCCATCAGAGAGTTTGATATGTGTCTCCTGTGTTTGTGGTGAAGGGCATCAAGGACTCAAGTCTGAGCACAACCCAGGAAATCCAAGTTCAAGAGACAAGCTGGTGACCTGATCTGGCGGAGGAGTGAAAAACAGTTACTATTGAGCAGGGATGGGCTTGTTCTCTCAATACCTGTATGATAGGCTTGTTCTCTCAATAGCTGTATGTTCTCTCAATAACCTGTATGTTTCCTGTGGACCTGGAATGGGCCATGAACAGAAGGGGCAGAGAATCAGCTGAGAGATTTTTTAGGTGCTCTCTATGAGGGTTTTAAAAGATGTCTGAAAAATGATCAAACATGGCCTCCCCTTCAGAAGATGGAGTCTAATTCCCATCCTGTCGATTATGAGCTGACTTTAGAGACTCACTCCTGCCAAGCAGAATGTGGCAGAAGTGACGTTGCATGTCTTTCAAGGATAGACAATAAGAGACAGTCAGCTTCTGCCTCACTGTCACTCTTGGGGCACACACTCTGGAAAACATCTGCCACCATTTAAGAAGTCCGATTACCATTCGGTAGCCATGTGGAGAGAAAGCATGAAGAAAGACTCAAGGAGCCCCTGGCCAGATGCCACATGTGTAAATGAGGAAGACTTCAAAATAAGGAAACCACAGCCACCATTTTGTTTTTGTTCCAAGAGCTGTTTGGATATAGTTTGTTACACAGTGATAGATAACAGGGACACCTGTGTCCATTAAGACTGCCTGAAGACATGAAGGAACATTAGTACCGAAGAAACTGAGGTGGACTCTTGGGTCTTTGGGCAGTACAGAAGGAGTAAGCAACCTGCTCTCTGGTCACAGGAACTACAGATTGGGAGACAATTGCAAAATTGGAGGGTTTTGAAGAACTTATAAAATAAAGTGAAGCTTTAAACTTTTTCCGTGCCCAGTGTGAAATTGGCTTATGATGGTCCTAGTCAGGAAAAAAATTTTCCTATTCCCTCTATCTCTTCTCCTTCCTTAGAGTTTTTGATTAGGCCAAGCCAAACATTGCCAAAAAACATTTTAATAATTTTGAGATAGAGAAACGATTTCTAAGCATGACCCACAAAACCAAGAAGCCACAAAGGAAAAGACTGACAGATTTAAGTAAGTAAAAGTGTAAAACTTTTGAACAGCAAAATACCATATTTTTTGAAAAGTTAAAAGGTGAGCAACAAATGGGAAAATTACTGATAGTATGTAACAAAGGATTAATTGCACATAATGTATAGAATTCCAACAAATCAGTTAGAAGAACATAAACAACAAGTAAAAGACAAGAAAAGTCTTGATGGAATAAGGAGAATTAGTCAAGAACTATATGAACATATATTCAAACTCACCAATTATTAATGAAATAAATTTAAATTTATTTAATTAAATTTACTATACTTAGCATTTGTATTAGTTTCCTGGGGCTGCTGTAACAAAGTACCACAAACTGGGTGGCTGAAACAATAGAAATAGATTGACTCACAGTTCTGGAAGCTAGAAGTCCGAGATCAAGGTGTCAGCAGGGTTGGTTCCTCTGAGGGCTGTGAGGGAGAGTCTGTTCCAGGCCTCTCCCCTAGCTTCTGGTGGTGTGCTGGCAATCTTTGGCTGTCTTGGTTTGGAGATGCATCTCCCTGACATCTACCTTCATCTTCACCTGGTGTTCTCCCTGTGTTCATGTTGGTCTCTGTGTCCAAATTTGCTCTTTTTATAAGGACACCAGTCAAACTGGGTTAGGGCCCACCCTGATGACTTCATTTTAACCTGATCATCTCTTTAAAGACCCTGTTTCCAAATAAGGTCACACTCTGAGGTCCTGGGAGTTAAGACTTCAACATATCATTTTTAGGGGACACTTTTCAAGCATAGTAGCCTTTCACTAAGAAAAGTAGTAGTATTGAATATTGGAAGCTGTGTGGAACCAGCACTCCTATATACGGCTGATGGAATGTAATTTTGGTATACATTTTGGAGAAAAACTTGCTAGTATCTCTCAGGATGATATATTCTAAATGTACATATCCTTTACTCCCGTAATTTCACTTTTATGAATATAGCAAAATCTAAACTAGGCAAAGTCAACATGAAAAAGAGAACTTTTGAAGGTACCATGACCAGAGAAATGGGAAAGATGGTGTGTTAGATATGGCTGCTGGTTTAGTATTAGCCGGTATTATGGTCAAGTGGACTTCAACCTCAAATCTCAAAGTTGTTCTTCAACAATGAACACTGACAGACTCGATTTGTAATCCTCTGAATAGCTCATTTGGGAATGGAGGGGATAACTACTTCATTTTTCTCTGGCTCTTTCCATTCACATAACCTTCTGAGCAATATCTGACTAACACTGCCAGATTTAGAAAATCAAAACACAGAACGCCCAATTAAATTTGAATTTCAGATAAACAATAAATTTGTTTTTAGTATAAGTATTTCCCATGCAATATTTGAGACCTACCATACTTTATACTAAACAAATTGTTCATTGTTTATCTTAAATCCAAATTTAACCGGACATCCTGCATTTTATCTGGCAACCTGATACCTGACCCCAAACTCCACACAGCAGGTGGGCGTGGCCCTTGGTGACATGATGTTATGGTGTGATTTCACTGTGTATACTTCATTCAGGCATCTTCTCAATTGTGCTTTTTCAGGAACTTTTAAAACAGCAAAAACAAAAACAGCGAGCAAAACATGTGACAATTGCAGCAAAAGATGTAACAGGAGCTGGTCTCATGTAAATATTATGTTAATTAAAACAGATGAGTCTGGAACATAAACAAAATAACTGCAGGGGGGCTGGTTTTTGTTCTGGCTGACTTTCTTAATATAGTAACTCAGTTCCCATCCTGTTAGCACTCTTCCCTTATCAAACATTGAACTGGGGTATAAGGAAGTTTAACTTACCAGTGATTGGAGATCTGTTTTCTAAACACTTGAAACAGATGGTTTATTGCCTGAAAAGCATGCTTCTTTTCAGGGACTGTAGTGTTGAGCTTGGTTATTTCAGGAAAAGTGTTTTGTTGCAGCTCGTGTATTGACATTAGGTTTGCCACACTGATGAGCAGTTTCCCCTCTCTCTGTTTCTTCCATCGAGTTTGCCTACAGGGCAGAGGTCTTAGTTTTAATGCTGCACGCTTGCTTCTGAGACATTGTATTGGGCAAAAGCCCAATTACTCCTCCCATGCAGCTTCTCACAGCTTCAGAAAAAGAGCAATAACTATGCAGAAGATTTTAAAAAATGCATGTCAGTTCAGAGTTGACAGAGTTAGACACTACCAGCTGAGCAGCAGCGAACTTAAAAAAAAAAAAAAAAAATAGTGTCCTTTTTGCCCATTTTGGGAGGGTCGGGGATCCAAGCCAGGATCACGTGTTACATTTAGTTGTCATGTCTCTTTAGTCTTTTTAAATCTATAACAGTTCCTCAGTCTTTCTTTGCCTTTCATTGATGTTTTTAAAGAGTGCAGTCTGGTTATTTTGTAGAATGTTCTTCAAGTGGGTTCATGTGATATTTCCTCATAATTGGCCAGGACATATTATACGTTTTAGGCAGGAATACTTATAAGGGGTTACAACTGAATTTTCTAACACCATTCTCGTGCTGTGCAAAAAACTTGGCTGTATCCCATGAGTGAAATTTTTCTGCTGAAGCCATGGTATTTCATGCCTCCCACAAAAAAAAAAAAAAAAAAAAAAAAAAAATCTCCATTTTAACTGAGTGGCCTAAATCTTTTATAAGATTCTCAGAATCACATTTAAGTGTAAAAACAAATTTGGATGTCTGTGTGTTTCTGGGCTTTATTCTCAGGACAAGATGAGCACTTTGGATCTGTGTGAATGGTCTGAGGGAGGTTAAGAGAGAACAGGGACTGGTTCCTGTAAACTGACAGTTCGGGAGAGTGAGTCGGAGATAATCGCATAATCCATTTATAACCATCCAAGTTAACAAGCTCTCACCTTCTCCAAATAGGACCCTTCTTCACAAATAGTCACTTCTGCGCAAAAGTGGGCTCTCATCCATGTGACTGCAGTCACATGCAGCCAGTCTCCTGGCATTATTTTCCTGCAACACCACAAACATCAACTCACAGTAGGAGCACTATTAGGAACTGTGACATATTATTCCATGTATAATCTGAGCGTTGAAAATAATTTCCGCTCCCCCCCACCCTCACACCAAAGAACTGGCAGCTGTGTGTGTGCCCAATGCAATCCCAGACGATATCGGTAGACTAGAAACTCCTAGAACAACTGTGGCTGGTTCTGTGCTGCCATGCTCAGGTCAGACCACATATGGAGAATGAGTCCAGGCACCACACTGTGAGAAACATCCATAAATGGGATTATTTACAGAAGAGAATGAATGCATTGCAAAAGAATTCAACATTGAGACTAAGAATGGCTTTTCAGGCCTTTTTAGTTCCGTCTTGGCCTAAACCCCAACTTGGGTTCAGCTCCCTTTCCTCCATGACTAGAATACTTGTCTTGCTCATCTTATCAGTTGTCCTGATAATGAGGGACAAGGGCTGTGCTCCTTGCTGACGCATTTGCCAGATATAGCCTGTCAGCCAGGACATCAGAGGATTCCCCCAAAAGAGGTACAAGATGATTGTCTGATGGAAGGAATTTGAGTCCACCTGGGACTGTATTTATGCCCTTCCATTCCCACATTCTGCCATAAGAATGGACTTCCTTCCAGAACAGGTAGCAGGCTCTGTCTGTCATCCATCAGGCCTGTTACCCAGTCAGGGGCAGGTCTACACCCAGTGCAGGCTTTCCATGTATTTCCCTCTGGCTGACGGAGCTCACTGTGTCTGGCCATGTGTTCAGGCACACACTGTTGCAGGAAATGACTAACAGTGGATCCAGAAGGACAAGAGAGCTATTTGCAAACTGAGACGCTGTCATGAAGATGGATTAGATGTGTATGTGCAGCCTTAAGAGTGATGAACTGGGACATTATGAGGGACACAAAGAGAGACTTCAGTTCCATATAAGGAGAAACTCTCTAACAACTTTCTGCCTACCTCCATCTCTCCTGCAGTGACTTTTGAGCATAAGGAGCTACACTATTTATTAAACTGAGTACAATTGATGCAGAGCCCTTTGAAAATGGAATAGGTGCCCTTAAGAAGGTAGTACGCTCCCTTCTCTTTACTAATATTTACTAATTATTTACAAGAAATGAGAAAGGTTTCGGTGGGCTGCTGGAGAGAGTGGGGCCTGCCACATAACTTTTAAAAATCCCTTCTAAGTCTGAGATTCTATGAGGTTCAATAATCAAATTTCAGTGAAGTTTAGCATGAATATTTTCCCCAAAGTAATTGTTCTTTAACTGCCTCATTCTAAACTCAAAGAAGAAATATTTCCCAGTCATTGAGACAAAAGAACCAATTTCATTTTTGATGTGTGTCTCTGGCATTCATGGGATTTACAGAAAGTTGTGTAGAATGGGAGACCCAAATAACAGAATCTCACTCCGGTGAGATCACTTAGAAGCTAAAACCAACTGATTGTTCCTTAAGGCCATATTCTACTAATATAGCAGGAAGCTTGACTCCATCTGCATATACTGTGAAACGGAAAGAAACAAACATAAAAGCAAAGGAGAAAAGCAAAAAAGATTTCATCTCAAGGAAAAATAAGTTGCAAATGATTATCATCAAAATAATTTTTCCATTTTATTTAACAAGATAACTCTGAATGTACACATTTGATTTATGAACACAGTGTAAAATATTTATTCCCACCTTCCTTTTCATCTGTTCATCCCTACATAAATTTGGACATAGATAACGAACAAGTTTTACACACAAAAATGAATGTCCTTCAGCTGCTTGGTGTGACTGTGGTATTAGATGATTTTCCATGTTTGTGGAGGTTGGTTAGGTGGGCACGAGCATGTCCATATCCTCACTGCAATCAGGCCAGACACTCACAGAACCAGTGCTCGTGTGTGACAGAAGCATGCTGATCACAACAAACCTCATCAGGTCATTCCCTGATGCGGTTATACACTTATGGACATGTTTCCACACCCAGAAACACCCTTTTCTGTGGCGAGGGTACAGCATTATCTACTATCCTTCTATCTAATGTGTGAAATCAAATGTGTTTGTTGAGGGCAAGAAGTCACAGCAGTGTTCCTTTTTCATGACAAAGAATCAAGTACAATCCAGGGTGACTCTTTGAAAAGATCCACAATCCTTAAAAAGGGCAACGTCCTTTCTGTGTTACAGATGAATTATACATGGTTTTGCCACAACACTGCGGGGCTGAACAGGCTGCCGTGAATCCAGTAAGAAGTAATATGTGAAATCCCTTGCTATGAAAATATCTTTTACTTAAAGAATATGGATTCGAAAGAATACCAAAACAATTATTGACAGTTCTGGGAAAAGTATTTACCATTAATGTCCCAGGTCAAAAATTACACACAGGGAAAGAATTGGGCACTTGGACATGGACATTTTTGGGAATGACTATGTGAACAATTTTTTACACTTAGAGAGTCATTGGTCCAATTACAAATGGATTTGTCCAATCAGGTCTCTGAATTGGTGGGCCGGTGAAGGCAATGGATACACTGAGAGGGGCAGCGCCTCGTTTGGAAGTGAAAACCCCCATTAAATGCCAAACAGCAATCACCGTCCCTCACAGCCTGACAACATTTGCCTCTTACGGGAAAATGACAGTGTCAACTCATGAAACCACATGACAAATTATTAGTTAAATATTTTCTGGAACACCTACACTTCAGTTAAAACTGTCCATATTTACAAATTAAAAACTCGCCATATTTACAAATCAGTAAATATGGCAAGGGGCTCACAGCATACTTACAAGATGCAAATATACAAGGTGGTGGTAAGTTTATGGCAAGGCTCCCTAAAAATAACAGGAAATTCTGATGCAGAAAGAGAGAGTGAAAATGCAGGCCATGTATTGTAAAGGAGTCATACGCTGAGGAAGGTACTATTTGAAAAGCACAGAAAACTACTATAGTCAAGAGGGAATCACAAACATAAAAATAAAATATTTGGTATTCTACACTATATTACAAAAATAAATATATCCATCAATAAATAGCAGGACACCTGGAAACTTTTACATGAATATTTTGGTTGTTGGTGGCCCAAATCCCTCTGCTCCAATTTTCTTTGAGAGCCATCTGGGTTTATCAACTTCAGTGATGATAATTAAGCCATAAACGTGTAAAAAAGACTGGTGTGGGATGTAACCAAGGCCTGTGACTAGAGAAGATATTAGTGAGCTCTATTTTTCCAAGGATCTGATAATTTCATGGCTTCGCATTAATGCAGCAATGTTGCAGAGCTGCAGTCATGCTGCAAGAGGCCTGATGGGAGCTGGAAGGACTCTGTTTATAGTTTATGTCTTTTCATTTTTTGATGAGAAGGAAGTAAAAAAAAATGCCACTAGCAATATTTGAATAACCAATATGTGTCTTTCTGCACCCTCTTTCCATAGGGAGGAAGAAATCATAGACATGCATGTTTATACCTGGACTGTGGTAAAAGGAGAAGCATCTGTGGTATGCAGCCAAATCTCAGGCAACCTAGATTTTTACGTCTCCTTAACAAGGAGAGTGATTATAAGTGCCCGAGACAAGGTTTCTCCAAGAACCTGGCCAAGTCGGTAGAGGGCATGAGGAAAACAGGGCCTGTACATCTTATGTTCTAGCATGAGGGTGCTAAGAGCAGCAGGGTGCCAGCACCCGCAAGCATGGCTCCCCGAGAGCTGACTGTCAATTTTCAGGAATTTTGCAAGCCACTTGACGTCACATTGGTAGCTTGAAATAGGCCACGTTGGGAGTATTTATACCACTGAGATGCACACATCAGAGCTTATTTGCTGGCTGTGAAGCATTTACCCGCATACCATATATTTTAGACATAAAGAAAATGTTACTTGATCTTTTTCTAACCAACACTATCTTGTTCAGCCAAGATTTTAATGTATGTCTATTACAGTGTCCTTTAGAAAGGATAAGAAGTACCATAGAGTATATGAGTATACAGTGTGTACCGTGCCTGTAGAAGGTGCACCAATCCCACTGAGGGCTCTAAGCGTGTCCATCCAAAGCCACTTACACACACACACACACACACACACTCACCCCATTATATGTGGAGGCTACTCCATAAATGAATGATTCTGAGTTGCATGGCCAACTCAAATTGTCTCTCACTGTATACTCGCTGATGGTGAGAATATCACTTTTTCGGGACAATGAATTCCCCAGCATCTGCCCTCTGTTTGCTCTCAGAATCTGTATATCCAGATGTATAGAGGTGAGGTCCAAATTGGGCAAAATGTCCTTCAAAATAGCTTCCTTGGCTCTATTTACTAGTACAATATGAGTTTATAACCCCAAGAGTTTTGTGAAGGGGATGCCGATGGTTTCCCAGGGCAAAAAAAAAATTTTTTTAAAAATGCCAGACTTCTTAAGGAAGCATTCAACGGGGTGAGTGGGGGACAATGTACTGGAACTCACATTCCTGATTGTAGCGTGAACCATCTGTGTCATCTGCCTGGAGGTGTCAGAACTGTTGGAGAACTGCTCTGCTCTGGCTCTTCCTGCAGAAAGCCCGTGATCTTGCATGAGTGGGGTACTGGGAGGTTGGGGGGGGCAGCCAAGACCACATCAGAGTCTCAGTGTCCTTCCTACTGGCCAACGACTGGGGACCTACCAGACCGTCCCTATCAGGAACACTTCCCAGGCCCTTAGTTCTGGCTAGTTCCAAAACAGGAAGAGTGCAGAATGGGAAGGCTACAGGGTTTCTACCATGGGGCAAACCTGCTTTCAAACTGCAGGCTTAGCTTTCAAGTCATTTGCTTGTGTGCCTATTTATTAGTTTATTTAGATGGATCCATTTGGATTCTCATTTCCTTTTCCTTAAGTATTCTTCATGAACAAAACTTTATATAAAGGATATTACTAAAAGAAAATCAAATTAAATATCAGGGCTTTAAAAATCTAGAAATGAGAGCACTAACTCCATTCATTTAGAAAGAAATGCTTTCAGGTATCCCCTTCCAGCTCACAGGAGGAACAATGAAGGCCAGTGAAGAGAAGGGACACGGAAATGGGATAAAGAGGAAAGAGGGAAGAGGGAAGGTGGGAAAAGCAAGAGGAGAGGTGCAGAGGCAATGGAGAAATATTAAGAATTGATGAAAAATATTAAGAAGCGAAGATCCAACAGACAGATCCCTTCTGATTTTCCTCCTCTTTGTCTTTGATAATTTTATTTTGTCCAAAAGATTTCATTCTCCAATTAGAATTGCTTATAATTTTACAAAACACATCCTAGGATAGTATTTAGGTCATTTTCCTCTCCTCCCCTATGAGCCGCCTTCCACCTCCTCAACCCTCTGCAGCAATAAAGGTCAACACGCATGGCCTTGCTTTCCTATTTTCTCCGGAACAGATGTCACCCTGAAGTTTTTCTTTCTTGACCAGGCACTGCCCTGTCGAGTACACTGTTGCCCCATGGGTTCATTCTTTGCTATCATACCTGAAGACCACTGCCTCTCAAAGCCATTTGGTTTGTATCAATAACCCATCTCCTCAAACCTGCAGCATCCTTTACCAAGCCCTGCTACTCTGAGCAATGGCAGGAACTCAACTGACAAAAGTCACGCCTACATTCCTAAAATTATTTAGGAAATGTAATACTTCCTAGGATGGTTAAATTCCTGGTGCATATGATCTTGACATGAATCCTACCCAGAGAGGAGGTGACTGAGAACATACCAGTGGCGTTTAATGCACATTTGATTGAGTCATACACGTGTGTGAGTCTAATCCATTTCTATGGAACCAAAAGAGTTTTATAAGTTTATCTATGTACACATATACATACACAAATACCTTATCTTTCTACACCATATTTCTGCATAGGGGTTGTCGTTTTCAAATTGATATAGATGAAAAGTAGTAGGGGCTTGCCACTTGCTGTTGGAGATGGCACTGCCAGGAAATGACAAGTCCAAAGAAAAACAGATTGGAAGGAATGAGACTGTGTAGCAAAATATGCATTTCCTTCTCCAAACTGACCTATCCCTTTCCCTAAGGTAGCAACTGCTATGATCTGTACACCCTTATTAAATAATCTTATTAAATAAGAACACAAAATATACACATTTACAGTTATTAAATAAGCTACACGACTCCTTTTCTATCTACAGCCACACTCAGAGACAGCCATGCCTTCATATTTAAACTTGTAGGTGACAACACCTTTGTCTAAATAGAGGATAGAGATGGGCTCTAGCTTGGTGGGGACGCAGCAAGCTTTGGAAGCCTTCTGGGAATTCTTGAGATGAACCAACGCCTGGATAATTGCATGTTTTGTGGGTGTGAGATGCTCTGCCAGGGGGTAGTTGCAAACACCACGGCATTCATAGGCTTCATATCCAGGTGGGGCGATGATCCAAGAGTCCCAGCCAATCTCCTTGAAATCGATGTAGAGCGGGGTCTTCTTGCAGTAATTTCCTTTGGCATTCCTTCTGATGCGGGCAGTGGAGTCATAGATGATGTTTGACCTCATCTGCAGCAAAGCCTCTTCCCCAGGTCCATTGGAATAACCGTCCAGACCCAGGTTGTCCAGCTCCAGAAGTTGCTCATGGATGATCATTTCACTCAGTTCCTCCTTCCGTTCCTTCTCACTGCTTTGGTCATCAGAAAACACAACAAGCAAAGGGTCATGCTTATTCCGGGCACTGGTGTCTATTTCCAGTTGTCCCCTGGCAGTGTCCTCGGTTCTGTCATGTCTGCTCTCAATGTGGACTTCCAGCTGGTGGGTGGATGAATCTGACTTTTGCCAGCGTCTGATGGCATTGGTGACATCAAAAGTCTCCCACTCGCTGTTGGTTCCATAGATCTCCTCTGACACCAAGACCAGCATGTTTCTTTCACCTTCAATGTCCCTGTTGTCCTCTAGGACTTCAAAAATGGTAATTTTTCGGTCTACTCCTTCATACATCATGCGATCTCTTTGCACCAGTGTGTACAACCTGAGTTCAGCCATGATGACCTCTTCATGGTGAGGGATGGATACATTGAAGAGGAGAGGGTATTTTCGGAGCCCGTGGAAACTGGCTGGTTGGGAAAACAGATCTGGAAAAACACAAGACCAAAATCAGATTTGCAGTATGTCGCAGAGAAAAGCAGATGCTTATTTATGTCGTCAGAGGGCCTGTCCATGAAGGGGGCTTGAGACAACGAGAATGAGGAGATATTGGTGAAAACAAACACAATGTTAGCATTCTTTGAAAATACTGAGAGGTCAATGGTAGAATGCTAAACTGCGTTAAACTGCCATGACTAAAATGGAAAATGGCAGCCTAATGAACAGCAGAAAACTCACCCAGCCTTGCTTGCATAGCCTATCAGCCACAGAATTATAGAACTGGGCAGGGCCTTGGAGACTGTGTGGGCAAGCCCTCAATTTTTCTACCCAGGGAAGAGCTAGCAAATGAAATGTGTGGTGGTTGTTCTTTTCTTGAAGTTTTTCAAGGATGAGGCCTTCATGGCTGGTCATATTTCCATTTGTAACTGGTGGAGATCCCCACATAGTTGTCTGGGCACTGGTCTTCCTGAAGACCTCCATCTAGACCAGGGGATGGTAAACTATAGCCCACGGGCCAACAGCTTTTGGAAATAAAGCATTATTGGAACACAGCCTCACCCATTCGTTTCTGTATTGTCTGTGATGACTGTTGCACTATGATGGCAGAGTTAAATAGTCATAACAGAGAACATATGGCCCATAAAAGCTGGAATATGTACTGTCTGGTCCTTTATAGGAAAAGTTTGCTGACCCCTGATCTAGACACTAAAGCCTGACAAGGTCAAGAAGACAGCCATAAGCCAAGGGGGTCACAGCAGTTGATTTTGAGTGTGCATTATATTGGTCAATGGAATGAGTTTAAACTTTCTAGCATGGCTCCCAGAACCAACTATAACCAGGTCTTAACCTCTTGATCCAGTCATGACTCCCATTCATCATCTTCAGTGCATGGAACATTGCAATTGCTCAATTGGTATTTGTTGAAAGATTAAATACATTGCAAATCCTCCTGTTTAAAGTAGACTGATATCTTTACCACTTGCCAAAACACTCCTTTGCTTTACTGTATATTGCACCTTTGGCTGGGTTCTTCTGATCCTTGGAAAGCCCTATTTCCTCACCTCCACCTACCTAGGTGTGACCCCTCCCTGGGGAACCTTCCCTTCCTCACCTCCCTGGAAGTTCACTTCCCTCTCAGTCACTTGAGTGCTTACTCTCTATCTCTCCTTTGACCTTTGCCTTTTACATCCTTGTATTTCAGTTGTCTTTTCGTGAATGGATGTTCCCAACTAGACTGTCATCCTGCTGGCAGGTACCACAGCTTAAAGTTCCTTGTATGCCTTCAATCTGCCACGATGCCCTAAACAGAGACAGAGCTTTAAACATATTGATTAGTTGTTGATTCTGGGCACCAGACCAAATTGATTGATGGGTACAACGTATGTCTTCATTACATCAAGTCACTTGGGAGTTATGCCCACCCCATTAGAAGAATGGAGGGGACTTGACTCCCCATGGACAAGGAACATTTGAAGACCAAACATAGGGGGGTAGACTGGTTGCTTGACTCATGAGAAAAGTGCAGAATAAAAGCTCACTGTAGTGAGAAGAAGGGATCCCAAAGGAGTATAAGGCAACTTTTGGTGGTGATGAATATGGTCGCCATCCTGATTCTAGTATGGTTTCAGTGGCTGTTTACATATGTCAAAACCTAAATCGCACACTATAAATATGTGCAATTCATTGTATGTCAATTATACTTTGATAAAGCTGTTTAAAATAAGTTCACTGTGCATGTTCAAATGTGGTAGCTAATAGACAGAGGAGATGCATTTCTGAACAACTTTCATGTGCCAGGTGCTCTGCAAACGTTGTTTTATTTAGCTCTTACAATGTCCCTACAATGCAGGTATTGCTACTCTGTTCATTTTACCCCAGAAGAAATTGAACCTCAACGCATAAAATTGACTTCCCCCAGATGACAGCAGAGCAGTGGTAGGAATAGAAGTCATGCTTTTTCCACCTTGGAAGTGGCAAGTGTTTTCCTCTGATTAGCTAGGTTTGGAGGGCTTGGGGGTTTGTTTTGTTTTATTGGTCTGACTCCTAGGAGGCTGCACTGAGCAAACCTAAGAGAGACAATAGTAGCCAACAGTGCAGGATTTGTGTCCTGAGGGGCTGAGCATTTTCACCCATGGGGGAGAGGGGGGCTTGGATTGTCCACAGACAGATGTTACTGCCCTTGCTGATCTCTAGTAACTCTGTAAACCCCACTTTCTGACCTGGAGCATCCAAATCCTCCCAGGGAGAAGTAGGAACTGAAAAACTCCTCTTTTCCAGGGAATGTGAGAATTTTCCCACTCACCTTGAGCCAGGCACTAGGGCTCAGCTCAGCGCTCAGAGTGTTAGGAAGGAAGGGTTCCCACACGGAGGAGGCTGTTCATTTTCTATTCAGACCCACCTCCAAAGGACTCTGTAATGCCAGCTTCCCATTTCCATTATGTTACTAAAGCACATAGCCAATATGTTACTAAATATTAGATATTTTGATTGTCAACTAAATTTTTAAGGCGAATGGTATCTGTAGGACTGAGCGATACCTACTCACCATTTTCTCTAATGCCTACAATGTAGGCAATTCATTAGTAATAACTGATGTTTGTTCCACTTTTCATAGCAAATGGAACGTTTCTTACTCATAACCTCTTTTAAATTGCTCAATTGTGTGTACAGTATATTATCCCCAGTTTACAGATGAGGAAATTGAGGTTCAGAGAAATTACCTGCAACTGCTAAGTCAACCTGCTCTCAAAATTCCAAACCCTGAGCTATTTCTTTGCCACTACCTTACTCGTTTAAGAATATCTGGCCAATATCGATCGAAATCCTTTTTTGTACCTGGTTAATGATTATAAAAGCATAATTGGGAAATAGTTTTTCTGAACCCAAAGCTTTTACCATAGATATTAGATGGGTTTTTGTTGTTGTTTTTAGCCACTGAATAAAGATCTGAGAGGAAAAAAAAACACACTTTTCCCGCTGATATTTAAAGCTTGTGCATTACTCTTCATAAGACACAGAAACAAGCTGGATAATTAACTGGGCCATGTACACTTCCTGGAAACTATAAACAGTGTTTCAAGTCATATCAAATGCAGCAAAACTTTAGGAAGAATCTCTAAAATACAAGTTTCCTTCCTGTTTGAACAGTTCTTAAATAAGGTCACAAAATGGAAACTCATCCAAAGTTTCAGCAGAACACAAATCACAACTTTCTTTTTGTGTGTGTGTGTATTTTCATTTTAAGTAAAAGTTGAAAATTTTTTGTCAATCAAAAGCCACGTGGAAACTGAAAAATATAAAGGTATAGTAGTAGACCAACATTAAGTTTTTTGTATTACTTGCTGTCCAAATTTTAAAAATTTAAAGACTCAGTTACAATGTCAAAATGGTACACACTTCATCATGGCTTTGGATTAAAAGATATCCTTTAATACCTCTTAATACAATTTGGAAAATAAGCATAAAAATGATATAGACCCTAATGTGCATTGTTTTGTGTATCTGTCTACACACACCCTCATATAAATGTATTTACCTTGATGGTCTACATTACTCCCATACATTGTAAATTTACTTATCCCTTCTTGGAAAAAAAAAAAATCCCAGCCAAATTTCACCAGTAAAATGTAAACTTACCTTCATTCTTGAAACTCCTAATGATGTTGGCAGATGGCATAGAGGTCCGGTCTGTTGCAAATTTGTTGTAGAGTTCCAGCATGTACTCTGGTGGGTCCACCTTGGCTGAATCCTGCATAGGGATGTCAGACAGGTTCAATGTCTTGAGAAACTCATCCTTCATGCTCTGCAGCAGTGTGTCAAAGTCAACACCGTCTTGCTCTGAGAAGACATCATCGAAGAGGGGCATATCTTCTTCCAGAGGCGACTGCTCCAGGCTCATGATGGGGCTACCAGAAACAGAGTGAGCCACCAGGCAGAGGAGAGCACACAGCTGCAGGGCCAGAGAACCCATGACTCTGCTCCAGCCCCCAGGCCAACCCAGGAAGGTTTAGCTCTCCAAGGCTCTAAGTGGCAGTTTTATCTTGCAGAGCGTAAATGTCTCCTGTCACTGGAGACAAGTTTGGAAACCCTTCCCCTCTCTCTCCCGCCCCCTACCATTCTTCCTCTTCCCCCAAAAGTCAGGTTGCAGTAATTGGATAACAAAATCCCCTATAGGGGCCTAGCCTTTCTTATCTCTCTAGTGTAAACTTGTGCACTAGATTTTGTTGCTATCTCCGAATCCCTTTTTCTTTTAATGAGCATTTTGTAAACATTTCCACATTCTGACACTGGCTGAGAGATAGGACAATTTTCTCCTTGCAAAGGCTCTGCTTTTCTTCCTTTCAATTCACTTCCTTTTGGCAGGAATGCCTAAATTCTGCTTTTACGCTACTCGGTTTCACACATGCCTATAACAGATATTAAGAATCAACACAATACACATCAATGGCGACACGTATTCATTTGAGTGATGGGGTTCCTTCCTCCCGTACAATTTCTGAAGAAAGATCAAATATCCAACATCTCCAAGTTAAGTTAATGGATATAAATGAATTTACATATTTTTTTACAATCTTACATTTTGTAGCAATAGGAAAGTGTAAACTTCGTGGTCAATAGCCTTTTTTGTAGAGATTTGATTAGGCCGAAATAGCTTTTGAAAAATACGGAGAGTGCTTCATTACAAAAGCAACTAAAATTTATTGGGTGTTTTCCTACAAACAGGCATCGTGCTAAGTGCTTGATATATACTACCTAACGTGTTCCATGTAATAACCTTACTATTAGCCCCACTGCCTATACGGATCACTAAGGTTCAACAGCTTGTCAGAGGTCACAAAGCTACAAAGCGATAGAGCCATCATTTGAACCTAAGCAGTCTGACTTTCATGAACAAGAAAACAATCAGCCTTCTTAACTAGTATTCCCCTAAACTGGGACATGAGCAGTGACGCTGAAAGGCTAACTAAGCCCCAGCCCAGCCTTTCCCCAGGGAGTCCACAGTCAGGAGGCAAGCAACAATTTGCAAGTTCTTCACCCAGGCAATGAATTATTAAGATGATCAAATTCTCTGCCAAATCTATCTTCATAGCTAAATCGAATTGATCATTTCATGGCTCCAGTAAAAGCTTGGAGTACAACATTATGAGGCAAACAAAAAATGCCAGAGGCCTTAGTCTGAAAAACAATGGTAGAATTAACTGTGTGTCTGGTTTAGGAAAAACCATCAAGTTCATCTCACTTTCCACCCCAATTAGTGGTAGTAGCAGCGTGATGCAGTCAGGATGGTCCTGTGGACAACTGGGTTGGGAGAGGGGGGCGGTGCTCTTGCCACTGAGGCAGTGGGACTGGTGTCTCCCTGATGTGCTCAGAGCAGTCCCTGTGTGATGACTCAGGGCCCCCGACACTGTGTGCAGAAGGCTTTACACTTGTACACGAGAATACTCTCTTAGTTTCTGAGTTAAATTTTCTGCATTTACCCCAATACATTAGCTACAGTATCTCCACTTTTTTCTCTAGGCTCCCTAAGGTTTATAGTCGTCTTTGGATTCTTTTTTCTCCCAAAGTGCAAAATTTTACAGCAACATTTTGAATTGCCATAGAAAGATAAAGACTTTGAGGGGGAAAAAATCTGTCCTCGAAATTGTCCATTTGTTTAGTAGTTGTTGGTTTTGATTCAGTGCTCTATTTCGGTTGAAGTTGCTGTTCCTACATTAAAAAGGCAACTATAGACTGAAAATAGATTATACCCAAACAGATCCACAAGTGATTGAGTCCAGGGGCCAGACCGCATCCTGCGGGTGGTACACTTTAACATGAGGTTTCTGACAGCATGCCAGCAGGGCTCCTGTATCACATCCTGCATCAAAACAAGCCCCCATTTATCTTCACACACACACAGATGTCAACGCACACTCCAAATCTGTACATGGCAGGCATGTGCGTGTAACTGCCACAGGACAGCAGAGTAAGTGGCAGCACTTATGACCCAGGCGCACCGGTTTCAAAGGTCAGGAGAGATGGGCATCCCACTTTGCAGAGTTCCAGTTCTTTGCATTTTCAGCGGTAAGACATGCAACTGAGATGTCACTGGCTGCCCTGTACTTGTGTCATAGTAACTATGGGTTAAATATTTGGGTTAGTTTCTCATCAAAAAATGTTTATATTTTTAATTGATTTAAAGATAGAATAGAAAAATGTCTACAACCACATCTCAATGCTTATGGCTTCTTGAAATGCAAGGAGTGTAAGCCCCACACCTCTGCTGGGGTGGATGAGGAAGGACTTTGTGCATGGAAGAAGGGGACATAATCTTCTTCCCTCTTTTAGGCCTGGGATACCTTACATTTTAGCTGTAGCTTCTCTTTGTCCCTGTGATTTTCTTTAGAAGCTTTCCCTGATGACTCTAAAAGGTCTGAACATCTCTACATTCCTTTCTCTATCTTGATTTTTCTGGACACTACCTATTCTATTACTGTGCACTGATCTCATTATTTTGGATGCCACTCATTTGGAATGTGTTACAGTCTGTTTAGACTGGCGATCACTATTTTGCTGAGCTCAAGATATGAAATGTATATCTTGATGTTAAGAGAACCTCCTCATGTGTTCCCGTAAATAGTGCACAGATCCTGGATAAATGTAATCGATAAAGTTCTCCTGACTGACAAGAGGTCACTGAAGTAAGGAAGTCTCTGAACATGACTCCTTCCACTTTAGACCCCACTTCAGAAGCATTACACTACTCTTGCTACCTACTCAGAAATTTTCAGAACTTTGGGGTATACTTTCTCAAACAAAGTGTGATAATAAAAATATTTAGCAAGCTATATAACAGGTCCCAGCCAATCAAAACAGATCCTAGCTGCAGTGCCAGCGCAGCATCCCAGAGAACCAAACTTCACCTCTTGAGCTCTGGATCTTGAGGAGAAATGAGATGCTTGGGGAGGCGCTCAGGCAGCAGCTAGTTACCAACCCATACAGCAATATGTTGATATTTTGGCACTATGTAGTGCTGTTGTACTATGTATAACAGGTGACTATAAGTTCTGCCTAAAATACCTAAGCTGGAGCTCTGCAAACTACATGCTGATGGAATTTGCAAATTCAACGTGAGGACAGATAGCCTGCATTGATTATTTCCTAACCTGTTACTGTGTTTCCCTGAAAATAAGACCTAGCTGGACAATCAGCTTTAATGCGTCTTTTGGAGCAAAAATTAATGTAAGACCCAGTATTATATTATATTATATTATATTATATTATATTATATTATATTATATTATATTATATTATATTGATCCAGTCTTATGTTATAGTAAAATAAGACCGAGTGTTATACTAAATTTTGCTCTAAAAGAAAAGATGCATTAGAGCTGATTGTCCGGCTAGGCCATAGTTTCGGGGAAACACGGTACTAGAATCTGCTCTCTGGCTGCCCTCTCATTCTCCAGTCCAGATCTTGCCCACTTTACCCAAACCTAGGAAAACATTTGGGGTGCCTCTGTCCATAGGATGGATCAAGGACCTCCTCCTTCCCTGCTCTTCTCGGATACCATCTGCCCCAGCACCTTCCTCCAGGATTAGACGTTGCCTTGACAGTTGCATTTCTCATTAACTCCATATTCCAGAGTCCACATTTTTAGTCAGAGAAGTGTTCCCTTGCCTCTAGTGACCCTTCAGCCTTTAGGTTGCTGCTTACTTATCAGTCTGCCAAGTGGTTCTCACACACCAACACACAGAGGCCATCTCCTCATCACCGCTCCTCCAATGACATGGTATAAATAGTCCCTGAGCTCCCTCCTTAAGCAACCTTCCACATGGTCCCTTCAATGTTCACTAAGGCCTGTGATGTGAATTATCATCAATAATTAGGTTAGCAATAAAAAAATGCAGGTCTTTGTAAGAGTCTTTCATTCAACAAGATTTCTTGTGTGTGCTGACTGTGTGTCAGGTACTGTTAAATAAATAAATTAAAAAGCCTGAAGAAAATCGACCAAACCCCTGACCTTTTGGAGTTTACTTTCCCGTTGGAGGAAGAGAGACAATAAACAAATACACAAATAAAATGAAGTATTTGTTGGGTGAAAATGAGTACAGTGGAGAGAACAAAACAAAAAGAGAAGATAGGAAGTGCCAAGTGGAGAGGTTGCTATTTCACTCTCAAGTCCAGAGAAGCCTCCCTGGTGGAGGTGAGGAAGGCCCATGGAGGCCTATGCAGGAAAAGCATCGCAGACAGGGGGAACAGCCTGTGTGAAGACTGAAAATGACCGCATGATTAGGAGGCTTTAAGCATCAGCCAGGCCAGGACGGTTACAGAAAACTGAGCAAGAGGGAGAGTTACAGGAAATGAGGTTCAAGAGTAAGTGGGGGCTGGACCAATTAGGAGGTCATGGATCTTTTTTCTATTTAGTTGTGCTATACAAATACACAACTTTGCCTCTTTCTTCTTTTCCACTGAACAGTCCATGTTAAGGGTATTTTATGTTGCCACATAGTCTTCACAATGGTTAATTATAGTAATTGTCTAATTCCATTGGGTGGATGTCCCATAACCTTGAAAGATAATTTTTAAAGTAGCAAAGAAAAACTTATATTTCTATTGACATGTAAAGACTTTAGATTTTTAGATCTGAAATACAATTGAAAACATATTCTAAGATTGATAGCACTTAATATATTTTCTTATTTGAAATGTGAGTCAGAGAAGAAGAAAATGTGAAATGGCCAAATAATGTTTATTCTTCATAGAATACCACCAGTCTCATAAATAAATGGAAACTAGTCGTCTGTGTCATATCACCTCTTGCCTAGATTGAGGTAACAGGTTACTAACTCGGCCTCCTGCCTCTGCCCCCACCTCCTGACGGTCTATTCCCAACATGGCAGCCAAATCCTGATACAACATCAGATCATTACTCCTTTCCATTCAGAGAAAAAGTCTTGCAGAAGCTTTCATGGCCCTCCGTTACCTCTCTGATGTCATTGCCACTTCTTAACTGCACTCCAGCCCCATGGTCTCCTTACTATTCCTTAAACACCCACCTTAGGCCTTTGCATCAACTGTTCCCTCCACCTGAAACAACATTCTCCCTATAATCCACATGGTCACTCTCTCACCCTCTTCAAGTCTTTGCTCAGAATTAACCTCCTCAATGAAACCTGCCCTGACCACCCTATTCAAACTGACAGTCCATCAAGCAACCCTGAACCCACCTACCCTGCTGTAGTATTTACTTATCACCTCCCAACGTCAGATACAACTTATTAATATAGTATGATCCTTGTTTTCTGTCTGTCTCTCTCCATCACTCCCCTCGCTCCATAACTAGGATATGTATTCCATAAGGCAAGGATTCTAGATTTGTTCACTGCTATATCGTAAGTGCCTAAAGCTTTACTTGGCACAGAGTAGTTAATAAATAGTCATATTATTGAAGGAATAAATGATAACAGACAATCAAAGATTTTCATCCTTAGATTTCTTTTTTTTTATGCTTAGATTTCTTACAGTAATAGCATAAAAGCATAAATGCCACTTAAAATTAAAATATCCATTATTAAAGGATTCAGGTATTTCCTTGAGACCAACTCTATATGTAGATTGGTTAATATATGATTGTACACTATTCATCTAAAAATTTGCAAATAATAAACTTATCATCCTTCTAAAAGTTTATTATTCAATGTACTATATATGCAAAATGCTTATATAAAGTACCTAAAAATGTTTGAAGACAATAATGAAACAGACAAAACCGTGTACCCACTACTCAGTTTAAAAAGTAGAAAAGACATGTATGTAGCCTCTAATGTAACCCTTCCCAGCACATCTCCATCTCCCCAACAGAGATAGCTACTAGAAGGGCTCCTTTCATCCTAAGAACTAATACCGCATATGCCATCTCTAACCTGAGAAGAGAACAATGAGATAAATGATTATCCTATCCCTCTTTGCTCAGAAAAAGGGGAAAGACAGCCCACGTTTAGGAAAAGTATATAAAGTGATATTATCTATCAAATTCCTTAGTAGTAAATTATTATTATTATTATTATTATTATTATTATTATTATTATTATTAGCTTTAGAAAAAGCTTCACCAAGAGTTCCTTGGATTAGTGAGTTCCTAAATTACATTTTAAATGGAGTTTGTTACATTTAGCCTCCTTGTAGAAACACATTTGTTCACAGAGTGCGGTAAGCTTCACGGAAGATTACATTATCAGTATCTTACGTAACATTTTCACAGTTCTTTAAATCTAACACATTATTATTATTCTTTTTTGGCATGTGCTTCTGAAGTAGTAAATGCTAAAACTTAAAGTGCCCTCTGACCTAGGATATCCTAGCAGTGGAATGGACTGTCCATCAACCTGCTCTTAGAATCACAAGAGGTGTTTGACAGCTGTGCTAAGCAACCGTACAGAGTGCAAAGACAAAGACGTAAACCCAGCCAGGGCGCTCTGCCACCACACGCTGAGATAAGTCAAGCCCTTTAACACCAGAGGCTGCTAAGGGTTTATTCCACACTCTCAGCCAGATAAGCTGCCATTCACGCCTCACAAGACACTCAGATCTGGAAAGCAGCTCAGAGGAAAAACTGAGACGTGAATAAGTACAATTATTGCAGTGAAGGGAATTAGTCGATTTAAAGTTGTTTTGACTCTAGTTTCATGAGGAGCCATGAAGAACATGTCTCCTGGGCTTTCCAAGCTTGTTTATGTGGAAAGGGGAGGAACCCCAGGGTCCTACACTGAGTTCCTCGCAGTGTCAGCCATTTTGCACGTAGCCCCCCTCTGTAAGGTGGCATTCTGTTTCCTCATTTTACAGATGAAACTGAGGTTCAAAAGGTGAAATGAATCACCTTGAGGTCACATGCTGGGGAAACTGGATTCAAACTCACCCTCTTGCCGCCGCGCCCTCTGATTTGCCTAAATAGCCTTCATTAGGCAAATAGTCCATATAGTTGGACTCTGAGAAGGTGGACAGGGCATGACATAAAACCTTGACTGTGTGATTATATGCATACTCGTAAATCAGGAGTAGAACTGTGGGCTTCTTTCTACTAGCTGTTAATGTGTTTTCCCTGAAAGCTGAATGAATCATCGAATATTTTTAAATTTCCTAGGATGGTTCCAATTTCAAATGTTCTATCCTATTTCCGCAGAAGGACAGGCAAAACATAAGTGTCCCTTTCTTTTTTTAAGAAAATATGGTCACCTTGTCTGTAGAATTCAGTGCCCATACACTTTGAAGGAGCACACATTCCCTCACTGAGTTATCACCACCAGGACCTTTTCTAGAGCTGCAAGGTCAAGACAAAGCACCTCCATGATATTGTGAAACTTGGAAAGTGACTACTATAAGATGATGAATACCTGGAAGTAAAAGAAACATTGTTTTATTTTAAAAAAAAAAAGAATCATTTCAGCCAAATCAGTCTGTAAATGTCAGTGTCACAGTTTGAGAATATATAACCATATAGAATTTTACAAAAGTAACCCCTTGCTTCCCAGTTTCACAATCCACTGGGGCAAATCCCATCACTTAGAATCGTCGACTCTCAAAGTTGGAAGGAACACCAGAGGTTAGCCCTGCTGGCCTCAGACCATCTGCAAGAAGAGAGAAGGAAAGAGAGAGAAAGAATTGAACCCTGTCTTATCAGTGGGCAGCCAGTTTTCTGACTACTTTCACTTGACAAGTTCAGAAGGTTGCATGTCAGAAGGGCTTCTTGGAGAAGGTCTTCCATATCAGCGCGATAGCCAAAGTGTGTTGTGACAGAATTGTTGCTGAACATCATAGATTTCTTTGTGAAATCAGCGTCTACATGTAACCCATCTTGATTAAATGCCATGCATAGAACAAAGAGAAAAGGAAACCTGAAGCCATGGAAAATCTTTGGTTTTAGATAATATGGGAATGGCAGGTGTATTTACAGAATCAATCTTCTGGCTCCTAAACAGAAAGTGGTGGCCACTTCTGTCTTAAAGGCTCAGTTACTCCAACAAAATCTTTGTTTTTCTTCCCTTCAATGGAAAAAGGTCTGGTTAAAGTCAAGTTTCAATCTCATCATATGATGTCATAAGACAGCAATTCTGCTTATGCAATCCTTACAAAGCAATGTGAATATGTGACTGGAAAATGACACAGTGAATTTTAGATCAGTGCCGTCAGTTAATCTTGTTCTGATGCAATTTACCTTGTGTGGAAGTCCAGGAGACCAAAGCCATTTATATGGTCCGTCACATACCCTCCAAAATTATTGTTAGTGAATTATCTATCAAGGTTTTGTGTTTAGGACTCATTGGTTAATTATCTCTGGGAATTTTGTGCAATTGGGATTGATAACAGAACCCAAAAGGAATTCTAGTGGAGGATAACATTCGAATTCTTTAAATAGCCAACCAGGCAACCAAATAGAGTTTGGATAGCTGAATAATAGAAAAAATGTAAGGCTTGTTTTAAGGAGCTTTCTGCAGTCACCTGATTCTGCCACTCACACCACTCAGCAATCATTAGCTTAGCTAAGATGATATACCCAAGTGAACTCTGTAATAAAGCCAAATGATCAAATTTGTGATTAAAAGAATTCCCAAATATGCATCGCCAAGCTGTTATTCCAGGCACGGGAATGGCCATTCTCTGTTGCATGGTTGACATACTTGTGAGTTGTATCAGCTTCTGTGAGATAAGGTTAGCATGCCTGTGTTCTTCAATACCGTGGACAACTTGAGAGCAGAGGCTGTATACCATTCATTTATCCCTGGAACCTAGGATGAAACTTGGCACATAGTTTATGCTCAATGAATCAAGAAACAAAGGAGCATATTTGTGACAGATGTTATTACATATTTATCTGCTTTGGGTTTTATATAGTACTACACAGAGAATTAAGCATAAAGAATTTACATTTAAATTAAGGATACTGACCTTCCTAAATGTTCCAGTCTTCCTCAGAACTGCTGGTGAATTTTAATACCTAAAAGCACTTACATCTATTGCCTCTTGCCATCTATCCTCTGTACCACTTCACAGCCACCTACTTGCCTTCCTTGGGATTTTCTCTATTTCTCTATGGATTAAGTATTTTGGGAATACTGTCCAGGGCTTATCTCATGAGAACCCTGGTCCTCTAAGTGGTTGATGAGACAAGAAGGGTCTGGGTATCCTTCAATTAGGAGGGCATATCCTTCCTAACCCACCACCCCCGTCCTTAGGCCTTCCAGATGAGGGTCTCTGGACCCATTCTTTTTTTACTTTGTGTCTATAGGGTTGGGGTTGTTTTTCTTCTCAAATGGGTTGAAATGTGGTCCTCAGGAAAAGAGACAAAAAGACTGCTCCTGCTCTTGTGTTCTAAGTTTTGGAACTGCTTATGTCCAGAGGAAAAATATTCTTCTGGTGGGTCCAGTCCATCTCATTAGGTTTGGGGCAAAATCCTCATAGAAACAAAATGATTCTGCCTGGAGCATCCCCCTGCTAGTAAATGTTGCTTTCTGGAACTTGTGGTAGTGATATCAGGCAGCTCTTTGAGGAGTCAGGAATCTTGAGCCCCAGCCAGAGGCAACTTATCATGGCTAGTAATTCATCATTCACCACCACCACTAGAACAAATGTTTATTAAGCACCTACACTGTGTAATGCACAGTGGCACTAGGCTGGCAAAGAAAGGCACGGCTCTGGAAATACTAGCAGACATAACAATAACATAAAAAGCTACTATTTATTCGCGTCTTACTCTGTGCCAGGCCCTGAGCCCCATGATTTCTGGTTATTATCTCACGTAATTGTCCCCCAAACCCTAGGACCTAGATGCTGTCATCATCTCCATTCTACAGATAAGGATGCTGGGCAGAGATACAGGAAGAGGAAGATCCCCTGTTGACACCAGCTCTGTTCAATTCCAAAGTCCAGTCATTCACTTCGACATTACTACATGTTTCCAAGGGGAGTCGATTTAATGGAGTCAGGGGCTGGCAGAGAATCCACAGCTGGGTGGAGAAGGATAAGGCATAGAAAGGGGAAAGCCTTGTCTATAATGGAGGGAGAGAGGAAAAGATGGGTGGAGATACAGCCATATTTAAGGTGGTTGGAGAAGTTGAGGAACTTCATACCTAATATCCTCAATTTCCTCTGGAAGTTAGAGGCAAAATCATCTGACGAGTAAAGTACGTGCAAGGATGGAGCAGGGTAATAATTAATAATAATAATAATGCAGTACTTTATTTAAATGAGTGATCCCTTTTAATTCTCACAATTCCATGAAGTAGGCACTGTTTCGCACTCCAGGAAACTGAAGCTCAAAGAAATGAAATAATATGCCTATTGCAGAACATGTACGAAGTGCCATAGTAGAACCAAAACTTTAATCCAGGAAGTCTGACTCCAGAGCCCAAGCAGCTGAAGAGAAAATGAGAAGACTGCTCAGGGACATAGAAAAAGTGTCTTCTAACTTAGTTTTTCTTTAAAAGATCAAAAATGGGAAATTGGTGGTCTTAGAGGTGGTTTGTGGGGGACATTTTTAGCTTAGCACACTTGAATGGACCAGCAAGGTCAACATGTCAAGGAAGTAGTTGGATACACTTAAACTGATGTTCAAGAGAGAAATTAGGTGTAGGGTTTTAATAGTAGAAATATATCATGTAGGTATGACACATTGTAGGTTCCCAAATTTTGGCTTAGTGAACCATACAACTCAACACATATATAAATCCTGGCATGTATTAATGTCACTAAGACATATTATTTTCCCTCCATCAAATTCAGTGAAATATAACATAATTTTAAGGAATCTCTAAAGAATCTTAACCAGTCAATACACATAGGACTAGAGCCATTTCCATAGTTATAAAAGTCAATTCTACTTTGAATTTCAGCAATATTAAAGCACTATTGTAAACTACAGTACAGAGTCAACTGGGTCTCCAGAACCACGGGGATGACAAACATTGTGGGCTGATCTGAGAGCGTGTATGAGCTGAGCATCCAGGGAAGGGAAATGAATAAATGCTCTGCAGCACCAGGAGCACCCACGATACAGCATGACAAGGTCATGTGTGGTCATAGTGCATTTAACAGTGAGAAGAGGAAGACAGCTGTGAAAGAAGCCGCCAAAGACCAGAGGGAGAGGTCATGGAGAAATAGGGGGTTTTCCAGAGAGAAAATAACGATTGGCTTCTGCTTCATTTCCTTTGTTACTTTGTTACTCTTTTCTTGGTACAGAGGCAAAGAGAAGTTAATTTTTCCATACAAAGAAGTTCCTCTTTCCTTGCTGAATTGCTGTTGAAGATATCAGGTTCCAGTGTCACTCACTGAAGTGCTTTACTAAATGAATGAATGTCCCAAGTAACTTGGTGAAATTCTTTACCACAATCTCAACCCTTTTTTTTTTTTTTAAACCAGTATCACCGACGTTTCTCAAACTTTTTCCATCCGTTCCTTCCCACGACTCTCGGTCAAGTCTTTTCCATTACCCTCAGCCAATCCCACCAACTCTCTTGCTCTATGCACACAGTCCACACTCATTTCCATGCTCCACCGAAGGAAAACTTCTGCAGGAACTTCATCTACAGGGCTTTCAACAAGCAGTCAACCCTTTGGCGTTCTCCTGTACAGCGTCTTCAGTGTTCATCACCCTGCAGCAAAGTGCTACTTCAGTGCTTGTTCCCACTTCAGCTGTGGAATGAACCTGTAGATAAATTCCTATTCTTTTTATTCTAAGGAAATTAAAAGAAAAAACTCTGAATGTTTTATTTTCACTCTCATAGCTTGAAAATATAACTCAAAATGTATTGCCCAGAATCAGACACAGTCTAGACTAGGGTTTCCTGCTGTGTAGAGTGTGACCTGTGGTCAGAGGACTTTGGTCCTTGCTCTGATTAGGCAGCTTTCTTAACCTCTCAAAGCCTTCCTTTTACCATCTACAAAGCAAGGATAATCGTGCTTGACGTAATCAGGGTTTGTTCTAAAAATCGTTATCGTGAATGTAGACATCTATTCAGCTCCAGGCTTTGAAACTATTTATTTTCCCTTTCAAGTAAAGTCTTCACATGAATCGTCAACTTCAGTGTCATCACTTGAGCCATTTTTGAATCATTGAGCTCAGCTTCTAGACCTTATCATCTTCACTTCTAAGACACCTGCAACATCAGCCTTTCACTGGAAAACTGATCCCAAGCAAAAACATGCATTTGGATAACATTAGCTGTTAGTTTTTCAATTGTCCTGAGGTCTATATTTATGACCTGTCCAAAGTAATCATTTATTCTATTGCTTTTAAGCTGATCTTTAAAAGGCTTGTTTTTTTCCTTGTAAAATTCAGTGGTTGCTATTGGGAAGTGTACTTCCAGGAATAATTCCAAAATATTGGTCAAGTTTCTTTGCTTCTTTTTTATTTTGACCTCAGTAGATATTCAACTAAGGTTATTAGGTTGATGTTTTTCCTAAGCAGTACTTCATGAGTCGAAAGAAAGTAATTGAGACAGTAATTCTAGGATGAGACTTTGTAAGGCCTCAACTAAAAGGTGACCTCTTCTCTGAAAGAGAACTTTGGGGCACGTCCTTGCCTTTCCCTTGGGCCTATATAACAACTGGTCTTTGAAGGGCTCTGTGCTGAGACTCTGGGAGATGGTTTTTTCATTTGCTTGTTGATAGTCCAACTTGTGACTTCCCAGGGGCATGGGGCTACCTACAGGCAGCACGGGGAAGGCTGAAGAAGTACAGGTCAAGCTGGAGATCTGTTCTTAGGATGAGGTACCAACCTGCAACTATAGTCTACAGTGTATTTGAGATATCACTTTACAAGGCCAGAAACAAGGCCTTTTGTCAATATATGACCATGGTTCTCTCCCTGGCTGCTTTTCTGGCAGGGTGATGAGAGCCCACAGGGTATCTGTTGGAAATGTTATACATTCATTCATCATCAGAATTTCCGTAGCTTTCTCAGAGCAGTTGACATTTAGACCTCTGAATGGTGATTATTTCAGAATGGACCATGTATGGTGAAAAATGTGGATAATGACAGCCATTCCAGAGAAGGCAGAAATAAGGATCTCAGATTGGAAACTAATTTTAGTTATCCTGCACATGCTCACCCCCTGTCACACTCCTCTATATCTCTTCTCTCACTGAATGGTTCTCTCATGTGGCAGGCTGTGCCTGATAGCATTTATGACCACCGTCGTGATGCTCTTCCCAGAATGCTTTGGAAGAATTTAGCATTGCCCTTTGCTACCAATGACTTATGAGAAGGACTGGTATCATTCCACTGCCCCAAATCATCTATAGATGTCAAGGATTCTGAAATAGCTGCAGAAGCAGTTGCCAGCCTACAGTCTGCAAACAAAACTTATAGAGTGGTGGATTACAACGACGGAATTTTGGGAAAGCATATTCATCACAAGATGGAGTCAAGTGGTTCACACATTGGTGTTTTATCTGTTGTTGATTGTTGTTAGTAAACTCAGAGGTATCCTACCACGCAGCTTGCTTCTTCCCAAAGATTGACTGAATCATAGCGGCAATAGAATTCTGCTAGAATGTATTAGTCGAGACAGGACTCATTTATAGTTCATATACCTCTTCTACCGATGTTTTGCATAACTACTCAATTTTCATATACTGATGAAAATTGAGTAGTTATGTAAAACATCAGTAGAAGAGGTATATGAACTATATACATCAGTGTGTATATATATATATATACACATATATATATACACACACATATATACACATATATATACACACACATATACACACATATACACACACACACACATACACACACACACACACACATATATATATATATATATATATATCTTATCTCTTAACTAGTTTATGGTTGGATAATGGGAGTGTTTGAGGCTTCGCTAGAAAGAGAAGAGCTTAATGTGAAAATGAGATTTTTGTCCAACCTTCTTGGTAGTGATCAGATTACTGACTAAAGGGAAATTGACTGAAGCCTCCATTTTTCAGAACCTCTGGACACAAGACCAGATGGATACGAAACTCAATGGGGCTCTTGTTATAGCTTGAAGGGAGATCGTTCTGTACCCTTTGGAATATAAGAGAAAGATATGAAAATTATCCCACAATTTAGCTTTTTTATTAGCATTAATCATTCCCTTCTCTGGCCTCTAATTTTATTAAGCATGCTCTATATGCTTGGATAAGAACCTTGTCATGGCCATTATTTTATCTCCAACTCCTTTAATGTTTCCTTAATAAAATATTTAAGAGCATCATCTTTTTTGTGTCAAACAGACCTCTTTGTGTATCATACAATAAGACTGCTTATTGACCATATAGAACTTGAGCTGATTACTGAATCTTTCTGATACTGTTTTCTCATCTATTAAATGGTGATCAAAGTACTACCGACATCACGGCGTTTTTGTGAGACTAAATGAGATAATACCTATAAAATATTTTAAACCTAATGCAGGTAAATTTTAAGCATTCAATGTCATTATTTAGTGCAAGTTTGTCTTTCTATTAGATTGAGCCATTTGAAATTGCCATTTTTGTACATCAAAAATGGAAGAAATTGGTAACTTCATATGGTTCAACATCATGTATGCTGTTTTCTAGGCAGGCTTATATTGGTTGCCATCCAACTTATGGAGACTGATCTCCTTAATAGTATAAATAATGAGAGGAACACGGTGTTCAAAGACTGGAGGTGCAGGCTTATAAATTGTAAGTTTATTTAAGTCACGATTATACTTCTCTGTGTAACTGAGCACTTTATTGGGGGCCTCTTCATAGATGATTTTAAAAAAGTAATGAATTCATATATATGAAATATCTGAACTTTAGGAAACAGGCAACTACGTTTTTAAAAATATCATCTTATTTCCCTTGGTTATAAAATTTTATTTCTTATACCTGAGATCAAGTTGACACAATCATTTCAAAAACATGAATAGCAAGTATGTATGACTTGAGTTGGCCTGGTCGAGTTTGGGAACTAGATCTGTCGTATGGAAACAATTTCACATCAAATCAGTAATTCTTGATGAAAAACAAGGCTGTGCAAACCATAGGATGGAAATGGGTGTTAAGGGTAAGGGATTTAGTCATATCTCTGCCCCTTTCCAAAAATGAAGAGACCCCAGATCGGGAATTAAAGGAGCTAGAAGTGAGAAAGCTCTCTCTTTGTCCAGGGATGAGAGCACCATGAAAAGTCAAAGGAAGCGTGGGAACTTCACACCTCACCCCACGTACTCAGCAGCCTTACCGTCCCGTCTACATTCACCCATAGTAATAGATGCAACTTTGGTCCCTGGTTGTGGTCCAGTGGAAACAGTTAAATGATGGTTGTGAAAGTGAAACAAAATTCACTTTTTTCCACTGCTAACTACAGTTAGGGATTAGGAGAACATTATCTGCTAATACAAATAACACTAAGAAGTGAATCGCAGTAGGTTTAATCCTCCCAGGGACATGTATGTTTTAAGAGAAGTCACCAATAATAATACTTTTTGCCTATTTGCAGCCCTAGGCCTTTTATACAGCACTTTCATATTGGTGCTGCCCGATAGCCGGATATTTACTGTACAGATGGAGAATATGAGGCTCAGGGGTGCATCTTCTTTTCTCTGGACAGAAACAGTAGGTGGCAAAGCTGGGCAGACAGGTTGCTCACTTAATCCACTAACAAATGATCCTAATGAATGGATGGGATACCTGTCCAGGTGTTTTGAACAATGTAGGCTTTCCCTTCCTCCTCCAGGAATGTGTCAACCACCTGGCTCTTTGCTTCTGCAAATTTGCTCCCCACCCCATTCCATCCCCACTCGAAACGGAAAAATCTGGGATCTTTTGACAGCTGTCTCAGACTAGATGATAGACTATTTCCTCATTTCCAAAGGGAGGTTGTTCTCCATAAAGTTCATGAATGAGCACAAGAGACGCTGCTAACTTTAAGCGCGTTTAAAGCTCAGTTTTAGGGGAGGCCAGGTGGAAAGATGAAAGGGAAACAGGTATGAAATGTTAAAGAGTTAGATTTTCTATTTCCTTTGAACATTAGGCACAGGGAAGCAAGACCTCCTAATCCTCTCCACATTCTTCCCCTGCGAACCCGTCCTCACTTGCTGCCCACATGAGGATCACGCCCTTTCTATCAGTTCTCATCCACCCTGACACGTCCTGGGCTCTGCTTCTCCTTCCAGCCTTTCAGCGCCAAGTTTTGGACACACATTCCTCCAGAGGCTGCGGCGGCTGCTGCCTCGTGCGACAAGCGGCCGCACATTACAGAGGCACACCACCGGCCACCGAGAGTGGCGGAACGGGTTATCACAGATCAAATTCCTGCGGCAGTCACTTCCTCTCCTTATCGGGGAATCGGAGCTTTTTTCAAGGGCCGGGGTGGAGTGGATGTAGGTCCCCGCAGGGCACCAGCTGTCCTAATAAGCATGACTTCTCGGCAATGCAATCTGGGAGTGAGCACTCAGCTGTGCTAATAGTGGGTGCTTCTAAAGAGGGCCCGGGGCTAACCTGGGGCTATTCGGTCAGGCACGCACTCTCCCAAAAAGGCTGGGCACGGAGGAGATGATGAGTAAAGCCTGGTGCTTGCCCTCGAGGGAGGTGGGAGGACAGTATTACAAATATACAGAAAGCTGTGGGGAGTACTGTGCTGTCTGAGTATAAGACCTGGGGAGCATATCAGGTTTTACCAACAGGAAGACTGACAACTCAGTGGGTTAAGAATCTGTCTCGCAGTCCTCCTCGAATGAGTTGTGCAGCCAAGTTTAGAACCCAGAGCTGACTCTCTGAGCAATACACCCCTCACCGCGCCCCTCACTCTGAAGGACAAACCACAAAGAAATTTCCAAAGGGTCTTTAGTCACCAATTGCTTTTGTCATTTCTGGGTTAGGTCATCACAGCTCATTGAGGCTGTCTTTGAGCAAAGATTATTTACTTGGGAACACCTTTTGTTGTACAACTTTCAGGATCTTAGTTCCAGATTTGTTCCCTTGAAATCTAAGCCAGTTCAAATACTCACCATTAAAACATTCAAGTAATGCGGTGCTATGGTGGAGCAACGTTCCTCTCCCACCTTGCAAAAAAAAATAAATAAAGAAATCGTGCTCTTTCTAGTTTTTTTCCTTCTCTTCCTAAACAATTTAATAACAATTTCTTCCTAAACCCACTAGGTGGGCACAAGAAAGTAGGCATCCGTGCCAGGGAGGATGGGGTGACGGTGGGAAGCATGGTAGCCCAGAGTTTGAGTAAGGTAAGGAAGGTGTCCACGCGGTGGGAGGGGCAGTAGTCAGAGGGGGCAACCCGCATCTAGTAGGGTAAGAAGGGTGTCCACATGAGGGAAGGGGCGCTGGTGGCTCTGGGGGGTTGGACCCTTGCAGGTTTATTGATTAGATAAATAAATATATTGAGGGTAAATATATGAAGGATGATATCTCTGTCAGAGAAGAAGTGTGTACACTCCCTAACTCTGACCCTCAGAGGGCCTGGGAGCAGAGATGCCGCAATAGTTAGGAGCAGCTCATCTCAAGACCAGATCCTGGCTTCTGAGGACCATTCTTCAGTAAAAGCAACCAGAGCTTCTGAAAGAGGTGGCTGATTCCAGGACTGGAGCTGGGAAATTACAAGACGAGCCTGGCACATCTGTTTTGCTCAGTAACACAATAAGGAAGTGCTCAAAGAATAATGGAGCAATCACAAGGAAACAGAAGACAGTGGGAAGCCCTTCCCCTGGCCAAATTGGGGACAATTTGAGCAGCAAATAAATATGATAGTAATGGATGGCAACCCACTAAATAAAATAGGAAAACAAGAGTCATGTGATAAATAAATAAATAGAAAGAAATGGAATATTTACACAGTTCCTAAGTATCTCCCAACAAAATCCTTACCAAGTATAAAGGGAAAAAGAGTAACTACAGTGAAAAGCTCGGCAGAAGCCAACTCAATCAAATGCTCCAAGCCAGCATTATGTTTCCATAAGGAAACATCACACGAACGTAAAATTGAGAGACGTTCTACAAAATAACTGGCCCATAACCTTCAAACGTGTCAAGGTCATTAAAGGGAAGGAAAGACTGAGGAGTGAATGCTCCAAACTGCAGGGAAGTAAAGAGGCAAGACAGGTAAATGGGACTCACGATTCTGAATTGTGTCATTTTTCTATAAAGGACCTTAGTGGGACAGTTAGCAAAACGTGATTGGGGTTTAAGGATTAGAGGATAACAGTGTTCGTTTCCTGATTTTGTTCGTTGTATTGTGGTTAGATAGAAGAATTTTCTGGTTTGTAGGAAAGACAGCTAAGAATTCACAGATAATGGACATCAGGATGGCAATTTACACTCAAATGGGTCAGAAAAATAAAGTTATTTTCTCTTTAATTGCAAGTTTTGTATAACTTTGTAACTGCGTCAAAATAAAAATAAATGATAAATAAATATCATGGAATTGGTGCTCATCTGTTGACAAAATATAGGAGGCGTTCTGCTTTGCCTATTCTTTCTTACTTAGATTGGTATGTGAACACATTGTTCCTACCACAAATGAGACCATCAAAATGGGATGTTAATTTATTTGATCTGTCTTGTGGTGTTACTTTGAACAATAATAGCCCCTAAGTGGTGAGCATTACAGAGTTCACCTTCTTAACAAAGGCGTGAGAGGTAAGGATATTCAGTTGATCAGTATACAGTTTGAGTTTTAAAATTAGATATCCCAACCAAAGCTAACTAGTTTTTGTCTCAAGGCAATGAGTAAATTGGAACAGACCTCTTGGTCTGGATATAATGATGAGAGTAGCATGGCTACAGGCTGAAGCTGTAGCTAGTCTTCTGAAAATCTTTTTCTCTGTGGTAGCTGACATTGAATATCTGTGGGGTGTGTGTGTGTGTGTGTGTGTGTGTGTGTGTGTGTGTGTGTGTAGCATACTGAAAGAGGAGGAAGAGGTGGTGAAGGCCCAACAAAAGGCAGGCACTTGGTAATGCCTTCCAGTTCTCATAGTCTAACATTATCAAATCTATTTCGGATGTGTAGGGTCTAAATTCCCACACACAAGATACAGAGTAGCCATCAGACTCAATTTCTGAGTTTTATTATACAGTGTTATAATTCTGTAATGCTAACGTTTATAATACAACTGCATAGAATGCAATTATGGAATACATGTCAAGCAAGTTATAAAAACTTCTTGAGTCTCAGTTTCCTCATCCATAAATTAATAAATAATAAGACTCATTTCACATGGCTGAGGTGAGAATTAAATGAAAATTAAATGCAAGGTGTTAGTGTAGGGTTGGGCCCATAGGAAACATTGTGAATTGTCACTGTTCGGATTATTATTTGGTTTAAAAGGAGGTACAAAACCAATAGCTGTGTGATCTTCAACATATCATATAACCTGTCTAATTCTTATTTTTCAACATGAAATACATTTTTAAGGTTCTGTGGAAAGCCATTATCCTCTCCTGATGGAGCAAGCTAAACCGAAATCTTTGGTAGCCTGGGGTTGAGGGTGCCATGGCCTGGTCTATTCCCATCATCAGTCTTCTTGGGTTAGTTCCTCAGATGGAGGGAAGTGTTAGAGCCACATGAGACAGGTTACTCAAGTAGATTTGATTAAGTGAATGGACCTGGGCAAAGAGGTATGGATCAGAAGTGCAGTTCAGGTCCTCTTCGATCCTATATTGAGTCTGTGTTTTGGATCACTGCAGCAGTTTGCTGAAGAATGGCATGAAAATTTGGACAAATTATGACCTCTGAGTTTTAATGCATCACAAAGAGCATCCCTCTCACCTGCTACCTGGGCAGGTTCTTCTCTCCTGTGGTCAGAGTCGTAACACTCTCCTTATATCATTTTTGGTTTGCCAGGCTGTGCCAGCTAGTCTTTCTGGAGGAGTCACAGATCCCCTGGGAACACCTTGGTGGATGCATTGATGTTATACGATAAGCTAGGGGAATGGAATCGGACCACATAGCCGCTGTGTTTTGGAGTCTTGAGGGGCGAATAAATAATTCTGAGTCATGAGAGTTAGACACAGAAGCAAAAATATGGAGTCCAAAATTTCATCTTTATCACTAATAAAAGCTGGATTGGTTTAGGTGTTTGCCCACAGGGACTTCTTAATATTTTACCAACTCACTGGCACCACCTCCCTCACACCCCCACAAGGCCTGCCCCTGGGAGCTTTCCCCACAGCCACTTGCAGAAGATGACAGCTTTCTGCAGACAGACAGATCCTGATGGGAGACTAGAAGGAGGGACTGCCATGTGCCACCTCCCTCTCCCACACCAGCAATCAGACAAGGCACATCTCTTTTAGGAAGAGCAGAAGAGGGATAAGTAACAGCTGGAAGTATTTCTACCATATTGTTTCCTTCCTGAAGGATGGAGACATGCCCTCCCTTTTCTGGAAACACAAGGAGTGAGGGTGTAGTGCTTCCACCTGCATGTCATGCTACAGTAATAACCCCGAGAGCTGACGAGAACAAAACTATTTCTTGCTCATAGCACATGTTCATTACATGTTGGCTGCAGATTTACTCCTTGGCATCTTCACTCTGGAACTCAAGGAGACAGAGTAGCCTCTGTTTAGAACACTGTTGTTGCTTTGGGCAGAAGGAAAGGGAATATAATGGAACAAATACTGCTCCTTAAACTTCTACCCAGAATTGACACATCCCACTTTTGTTCACATTTATTGGCCAAAACAATTCACATGGGCAAGTCTGACATCAATGAGGCAGGAGATAAAATGTTTCCCTCCCTCCAAGGGAGGGGCAGTCAACATTTGGAACAAACAATATTTGGAACAAATAGTCTCCTATACCTCCTTACACAGAAAAGGGGGAGATATAGCTGATGAGCACAAGGAGATGACATAAAAAGATTCTGCTGTGGTAAATGGAACAGTGATATGGTAATGAGGAAATAGCTGGTGGTCTGTTGTGAAGGTACGTCTGCTAGCTAATGTACTGTTCCCCTTCATAATTAGTCTATAGGTCACGGGCAGCAAATCGGTAATGATGAAGGGCCTTGAACAGCACTTTCCAAAACCAGGGCACTAACTAGGGACAAAAGTTGGCTATCAGGTAACTTGAGAATCCTAGGGGGCTAAGAACAGAAACATTATCACACTAATGTAGGAGAGGAAAAATAATTTTCCTTCTGCCCTTCTAGGTTCTTCAGGCTGGTCTAATAATCAGATTGACATGAGACAGATTAATAGGAGAAAATAACCAAATGTATCATGTTCTATGGGGGTTCCGTAAGAATATGGGACCTGACGACAAGTCAGGGAATTGAAGACTGCATGCCATCTTGAGCTAAGGAGAGAAGGGGATAGTGGTTTGGACTTCAAAGGGAGGAAGACAAGTCCCATACAGATGGGAAATCAAATGTCTGGTAAATAAATGTTGGCTGGGCCTTCTTTAACAATGGGACACAGAGAGGACTTTGATCAAACAGGCCCTGCGAGGCTCCTCCCTGTCTATCACAGATACTTCGCATTAAACCATCGTTGTCTCGTTATCTGCAATGATAGCTCCCTTCTTGAAGCAGGTCCTCTATCTAAGTTGATTTAGGTACTTAGGTAGAAGATCAAAGGTGTTTTTCCCGACTCTTTGTTTCTTAAAAATAATCAGCTTAAAATAATCAATATCCCAGAAGATACATTTTTGAGTGCCAAACTCTGTGTCCCCTCTCTAACAAGAAGGAGTTGCAGTGGGGGCTTTAGGCAAGTAGATACGCGGGCCTTCTTTATAAGGAGATTATTGGATGTTGGTTGGATATGTTGGATACACGATACGAAGTGAAGCTGTATCAGGAACTTGGAAATGGGCATTCAGCTGTTGTCCAGCATGGCTGGCGGTGACCCTTGACCCTTGCACAGGAACACAGGTGGAGATGTTCTGGCCACAGCCACCAAAAATATCCACAGGCCACCCCTAGTGGTATGAATGGGCAGCAGGGAGGCGACTTGAACGAGAGAAACGTGGTCCCCCCCCAACCTGCCCTAATAGCTCCAAACCTCCTTGTTCTTCTCCAGCAGCCAGACCAGCCCCGATTTACTCAACAAATTATTAAGCACCTACTGTTGCCAGGCCACAGGATAAACTGGAGCCCAAAAGAGAGAGAGAAAAAGGCTTTTTCAATTCTCTTTATTTTCTTCTACTTGCTTAAGGTTCTGCTTGCATTCACTTAAGGTGTAGGGCTGGATTAGAGATAAGAGAGGACGCAAGTGAGGACAATTTTGCTTCTATGATTGTCTCTTAAATGAGGTGTTATACTTTTTAAGGCTGTGGACTCACAATGTTAGCTTAAGACATGTTCACTCTGTGGTTACATCTTTTTAAAATCTAACACAGTTTCTGATTCTCTTCACCAAATTGGCTAAGATTTCCCTGTTTTTCCTGCCCCTGCCCCTTGATGGGCTCTTTGATGTTTTCCTTTTAGAGGTACAGTTCATGTTGACCTTCTTCCTAGACGGTGAGAATAAACACCCCCTAACCCATATTCTTGCAGTAACACATCCAGGTTCTATGAATTTAGAGGAAGAGATTTCACAGAGGACGAAGAGGAGCTATAGGCTTGTCTGTGTGTGTGGTGGGTGAAGGAACATGTCCTCTTTCCCAGACCTCACAGTGAAGCCAGGGCACTGCTCCTGTGTGTGTGTGTGTGTGTGTGTGTGTGTGTGTGTGTAAACGTCTGATCTGTGCTTGCACAGAAACCTTCTCTCCTGGCCACCTGCAGGCCTCCCTGAGTCATAGCCCCGCCTTCCCAAAGAATTGCCCCAATTTACCTTATAAAGCAAAACTGGGGCTTCTAATTTCTCTTCTTAAGGCTATAGGAAGTAGAAACAGCAGGTGTGGACAGTTACATTTCCACAGTGACTCAGTGAGTCTTCTTGGAAAACAGGCCCCCATGAGGGTGCCCATTTTTCAGCAGCCTCTCGGTAATAGGCAATGGAGGGGTTGCCCAGTGCTTCCTGGTGCTTGTCCCAACGTGTGCCTGCTCTGCCCGTCCTCTGGGGTCAACAGACAATATGCCCTGGTCCTTGGAAACACTTCAAGGGGATCCGTGTGGGCAACACAGGAGGAACCAAGAGAGGTGCTACGGGCAGGTCCACAGAGGATATGAATGAAGCACGCAGAGACCAAGGTCAGGACAGGTATGCAGCAGCGAGAAGGTCCAGTAAGGGGTCGTTGGCGGAGCAGAATCAGATGGCAGGGAGGCTGGAGCAAAACACAGATGGAGATCCAGGGTCAGGAAGACCTGCGAGGTTGAGTTAGGACCAGACCTGCATACTCTGCAAGATCCAGAGGCAGGGTCCTGGAGCTGGAAGAACTGGGGGCCTGAGCTCAGGTATAAGACCATTATTGGGCCTGGATCTAAAATAAAGCCCCAGTCATGAGGAATGTGACAAAAGCTCAATAACCAGAACCAGGAAACAGAGTCAAAGCAGCACAGCCCCTGAGCTACGAAGTCCCTGGGTCAAGGTTGCTGGAATTAGCATGGCCCAGAGCATAATTTATTCCAAAACCAGGGCCATGGTTGAGTGCTGTGGCCCTGTTGCTCCACAAGTTATGATCTGATCTCCTAAAAACTCATAGAGTCCACGCCTGCCTAACTTTGGATAGCCGCTCACCCGCCTCCTATTGCTTCTTCTCTCCCCAAGCTCCAGCAAGTAATCAAGTAGAGATGATTACCTGAACCGTGTCTCAGGTCCCCATGCCTCAGCATCTTGTGCGTCAACCCACCCAAATGTTCCTAGAAGGTTCCACCTGATTTGGAAGCCCCACCAACTTCCCATTCAACCCCAGTCACCCCATCCTTGAAACAGTAACCTTGTTTGTTCCCAGTTTCCTCATCTCTGACTAACAAAAATTACTAGCTTGGTGAAGGGGAATTTGAGGGGAAACCTAGGGTTATGGACGCCAGCCAGAAGCAAGATAAAGGTGATGATATTGAGAGAAGAGAAAAGACAGATGTGAGATATGCCCAAAAGGAAAAATGCACAGGCTCAGGGACCTCCTAAATGAGTAAATGGAGGTGATAGAGCCATAGAAGTGATGCCAAGATTTTGAATTTAGGGATGATGTTCCTGCACACATTTTCCTACTGCTGCTTTGAATTTCAGTTTCTACTTATTTTGTATTCCTTTCGGATGGTGTGGAGAAGGGAAATCTGAAATCCGCAGTGGGAGGTAGTGGAAAGAGCATTTGACTTGACATGGGGTGAGGACTTGGGCTCTGCCTCCTCCCATACTGCAAATCCTAGAGAAGTCATTTCATCTCGTTGGGCTTCATTGTTTCATCTCTGTAACGGGGAAAGGTCACCTTTTGTTGCTGATTCCTAGGGAAATAATGCAAATAAATGTTTGTAGGCTATACAAAATAAGTGTAAGGTATTATACGCAGATAATTACACCCTTTTTCTATCTGGCATATTCATGCTTCTCGCTGAGCCTGTCTCACCTTCTTTGCTCTTACACCCACCTTGTGGCTATTTTGTGAATGTCAGGCTACAGTTAAAGGACGGTAAGGTAAGCAGGAGGAAAGGAAAAAAATGACAAATTTACAAATAGAAAATTATTTGTTAATTCTCCCCAAATTAGTTAATACATTCAAAACATTGCCAATCAAAAGCTCTTGATAGGATGATTCTAAATGCACGTGGAAGACTGAATGAACAAGAACAGACCTGATAAATTTGAAAAACAAGATTGAGGGGGTGGCGAGGGGATGAGAGCTGTTATTATAACCTAGTAATATGCCTGTCACAAATCAATATGCAATAAATATTTACAAATGACAAAAAGAATAAAGAAGGAAATATATTAGAAAACTATAGTAATAAAAATTGTGGTATTGTCACAAGAGGAAGCAAATGGATCAATGTAACACAATGGGTAATCTAGAAACATATCTGTACATATAGGAACTTCAAGTCAGTGGGAAAAGAATTCAATAAATGAGATTGGAACAACTGTCCATTAAATCCTAAATTACATATTCATAAAACTAAATTCTAAATGAATTGTTGATATAAACTTAGAAAATGAAACTATATAGTGTTACAAGGAAATATTTTGGGACTAAGAAAGGTTTGTAAACAAAAATTTTTCAAAAGATATGCAAAACTAAGCCTTACACATATGGTAAAATTGATTACATCAAAATAAGAAAATTCTGTACAATAAAAGACCATAAACAAAGTAAAACAGAAAGTCTTAGAGAAGAATTTTGCAATGAAAGAATAGCATATGCAGAAACTCCCATAAATTAATTGTAAGTGATCCTATTGAAAATGAGCAAAGTATAAAAATAATCAATTCACAGAAGAAAATCAAATGGTCCATAAGTCCCTATGAGAAGATATTAATATTCACTAAAGTAATTCAAAGTAGAACAATTATGTCATTTTAATCAATCTAACTGGCAAAAATTGAAAACATTTTCTATACCTGTCAGAGAGACTCTGGGAAAAGGACACTCATCCTCTGCTAGTGAATGGGGGATTATCCAATAAACGATGTCGTATCTGTTGTATGCACACATGCGAAAAGATACAAGATCTCCATGCATGCCATAGTACGATCTCTGGACATATTGAATGAAAATAAACGCATTGAAATAAAATACAGTACGATACTATACATGTGAAAGCAGAAACAGAATGGATTTTCTATGGATGTGGGTAGGCATGTGTGCACGCGCACGTATGTCTGCACGCGCACGTATGTCTGCACAACCGAAAGCTTCCGTTAAATGTCCACCACACAGAATGTGGTGGTCGACTTTGGAGAGGAAATGGGGATTGAGGTGCTGACCAAAATGGGACTTTAGCCTTACCTTTCGTGTCTTTCTTAATAGGGTGCATTATTTGTGTCATTACAGACCTCATTAAAGAAAAGGTATGATTAATATGACAGACGTATTTTCCAAAGATGGCTATAATAGCTCCAATCCCCGCTGCTCTTCGCAATGTGAGCTTGCCACCTCCCATCAGCTTTCAAACGTCAGAGCCAGCATCCAAAGCCAGTCTGATGACATCCAAGCTAAGACTGCAACCACTATCAAACACTGCTCTGATTAACTAATGCTTACAACAATCCTACAAGGTAATACTGCTGATATTTCCATTTTACAGAAGAGGAAGCTGAAGATCACATGGGAATTACAAATAGCAAACACCTAGGGAAAAAAAAAAGGTAAAAGGAAAAACATCTTATGGAAAAATAGTCAAACATCTCATCAATAATCAATAAAATTAAAACAAAGACATAATGTTATGCTTATTAAACCATAAAACTAAAAAAAGGATAATATTTATTGCTGTAAAATTTGTATGCTCTGTGGATTATGAGTGGAAGTGCAAATTAACACGATACATTGGAAAGAAGTTTGGCAGTATGGATCATGACTTATAATGTATTTCAAATGTTTTGATTTTGATCTACTCCTGTGAGATTATCTTATAGAAATAATACAAAAGAATAAAAATGTTTTCACCCAAAGATGTTCATTGCAATATTAAGCATATAATTAGAAAAGAAACTCCTCGTTTAGCCTGGATTTATATATCTTCTACCCCCTCCCTTTGTTAACCTCTTTGCATAATTAACTGAAATATATAATTCTAAAAAATTCAGGACGAGCTTTTATTTATGGAAGTTATGTTAATAGATAAAGTCCCTTGGAAAATATCAGGAGGGATTACATAAGAATAATCATAGCTCTGTGAGAGTGTTAGGGTCAGCTTTATTTTCACGATGCTTAGTAATGTTCTCATCTGTTTAAAAATTTATTTTTAAAAGGACAAAACTGTTTGGATGATGCTTGCCTGTCTGCCAATCTCTTTTCCTAGATCCTAGTTTCTGTCTTAAAGAGCCTGGGCCAGAAACCCCACCGTACAATTTGGCACAGAATAGGTTTCTTCCTGCCCCCTGGAGTATGATGATGGCAGGGCGTACAGCACCCTGGGCCCTCCCAGAGCTATGGGGCACTGCCCCTGTGCCCATGGCGGGGAATCAAGCCTGGAATGTCCACGGTCCCTGCCATGCGACTCTGGTATTCATCACCAAGGCCTGTCTGCTGGCGGCTGAGGTCCTTGACAGTTGGTTAATCGGCAGTTGGGTTTAAAGCCAAAGTCTGCAATTGAATTATTTTGTTATCTAGATTGAGGATTAACACCTCTATTGATTTGATGTAGAAATGGCTCAGAAATCCCCCTTGACAAGCTCTCTCTTTATCAAGAAAGCACTCCGATCTCACCCACTTAGCAATTCACAGTAAGTGCCTGTATTAACTGAAATTAGGTAGGCCCCAATCTGCCCACTGTGTCCAACAAGAGACAAGGTAGCAATAACTCAAGCCTGTCTCCCACCCCCACTCCAAGGGCCTGGAATGAATCTAACTTGATGCTCATAAAACCCAGACCCCCTTTCATAACCGTTATTACCTGGAGATAACAAGTCTCCACATTTCACTCTTACTGGCCTGGCCGCCAGCTCATTCTCCACCTAGATCTAGAAAGGTCCTTTAAAAGACTCTCGGGTGGCCTCCCATGAACAGACAATAGGAAATAACCCCCGGCCCAGCCTGGCCCTGTGGCCTTTCCAGCACAGCATTTACATTTGTCCCAGCCTCTGCTGGGGACACCCTCTTCCCCCTCCTCTAGAGTGACCAACCAGTCCTAGTTTGCCTGGCACTTTTGTTTTAACACTGAGGAAACCCCTTAGCCCTGGGCAAACCAAAACAGTCAATCCAGATCCTTCCCCACCCAACCCACACTCCTAACTGGGTCATACTTCTGGAAGGTCTTAGTCAGATCTCAGAGAGGCCTGATTCCTCCCCTCCTACATCTAAATTGGATCCTCATTACCATTCTCTCTCATGAAACTCTTCTTTTGCTGAGGGCATTTATATGAATGATTTACTGCTTCATTCACAATTTATTGAGTCCCACCTGGGTGTTATGCATTGTGTCATTGTGTCATGGGCTGGGAATACAGCCCTAAACAAAGCAGACAACAGTCCTTAACTTCACAGGGCTTACATCCCAGTGGTCAAACCGGGTCTGTTTATACAGGTAAACTACGTAGTATATTAGGCTGTGATCAATCTATAGAGAAAGATAAAGAAGGAGGGGACAGAGAGTGACAGGGGTGGAAATGCAATGTGCATTTTTAGATAGGGTGCCTAGAGAAGGCCTAACTGAAGTTACATCTTGATTCTAAAAGATGAGGGAGCAACACAAGGACTTCTGGGGGTAAAGTTCCAGGCAGATGGAACAGAACATGCAAAGGCCCTGAGGCAAAGAAGCCAGAGTGGCCACAGCTAAGGGGTCAGAGCAGCAACAGAAAGAGGTGAGGGCGCAGAAGTAATGGAAGGTTGACTCTGTAGGTGCTGGTAGGTCCCTGTCAGTCATATGGGTTTTACACTGAGTGAGAAGGGAAGCCATAACCGGGTTTGATCACAAAATAACAAGATCTGCCTTAGGATTTAACAGGAGAGCTCTGGCAAACACCCATTAGGAGGCTTTCAAAATATTCCAGTGACAGATTTGGGGAGGGAATGGATTAAACAAGGGTAGTAGCAGTAGTAGTAGTAACAGTAGTACTGAGACAGTTTAGTTAGCATGTCCCTAGGTAGACAGGGAGGTCCCTGGTGGAATAAACAGACAGCTATATCCTAAAACGCCAGGTTTTGAAATCACTTCTTCGCTCCAGGACAAAATGTAACAACACCTTAAGGTTAATCATAAAATTCCTGTTGGCCTGACAAATGGAACAGATCTGATAGATAAGAGTGGGTTATTTTGCTAATTCCCTCAGGATGGGCAAGCAGAACAAACCTGGTAGACGAATTTCATTAGAAGGCGCCAGTTCCCTTCTTCAAACAGACAAGGGAAGATATAAAAGTAAGAGCTTTTGCCTCACTCTCTGGGCACCCCCATTCGGGACCCCCTCCCGCTGGGGAGCTCTGGCCCTTTGCTTTCAATAAACTATCCTCTTTTTAAAACTCTTTGCCTCTCCTGGGTCCGTGTTTCCATTCTTTGGTCTCACGAGACACGATCCCGGCACTCACTCACTCCAAAGTCCCCTACATCATCTGGGGACTCACAGAGACATATTCATCCTTCAGTAGTAGCAGAGTTGATGAGACATTATTTTAATCTTGTATATACTTTGAAGGTAGAGCTGAAAAGATTTCCTGATAGATTGGGTGTGGACAGGAAAGAAAGAAGAGTCAAGATGATGCCATTAAACTTTAGTAGGCAGAAGGATGTTGCTTCCATTCACTGAGAAGGACAGGAAAAATTGTGGGCAGCAGGTGTTTAAGGCTTGGAATGAATCTAACTTGATGCTCATAAAATATCAAGTAGAGAAGTAGACCTATGAGTCTGGAGGTTAAGAGAGCGCCTTGGGCTAGACATATAAACTTGAGAGTTGTCAGTATATAGAGTATATTTAAAGCCATAACACAGTGGATGAAATCACGAAATGAGCTAACTGTAGACAGAAAAGAAGAAAGTTCCAAGGATTAAGGTCTAAGAAAATGAAAGAAAGAAGGAATGGCCAGAATGGTGGGAAGAAAGCCAAGCATGCGTTGGTGTCCTGGAGTCCCACTGAAGGGAAAGGGTGCTCAGCTGTGTCAAATGCTGCTGGTTTGGCAAATAAGAGGAGGGCTGAGAATAGCACTTTGCATTCAGTGCTGTGGAGGTCATTAGGCTTGTTAAGGGCAGTTTCAGTGGGGTACTGGGGTTCAACCTGATGATGGGAGTGGACTCCAGAGAGGCAGGGAGGAGAGAGCATGGACCTCTCCTTCAAGGCATTTCGCTCTAAATGGAAGGAGAGAAAAGGAGTAGTACTTAGAGTGGGAAGTGCTGTCAAGAGAGGAATTTCTTTGTTTTATTTCTTTTTCAGGACTTTATTGGGGAACAGTGTGTCATGTGGGGCATCATGCGTGGTCTCTGGTCCAGCTCCCCACATAAGAACGCAGGACATGGTGAGGCCAAAAAGGAACACCCACGGAGCCATAGATATGGGAGTCATACCACTATATTCTCGCTGGCGGCTGGGTTGGAAACACAGGAAGCAGGAGCCACACTAACCGCAACCCACCATCTGCTTCTCTGCCAACCAACCAACTCCACTTGCTAACTGCAATCCACTGTGCCAACTGCAATCCGTGCTTCCTAGCTAAGCCACCATCTTCTTGCTATCCCCCATTTGCTGCTAGCGTAGCCACAGCAGTTATATTAGTGGCCAATGGCTCACTGGTTACAGCTGATGGCCAACTAGCCACAGTTGATGGCCATCCAATCATAACTGATGGCCATTTACTACCTGAGCCAGCATCTTTCTACGTGAGGCCGAGAGCCTGGAAACTGCACTCTTGGCTCTGTCCCCACAAGTATGTACTTCCAGGACTTTTCTAAGTCACGTTTTTGTCCTTTCAGTCTTAGTTGTGGAGGGCGCAACTCAGCTCCAGGTCCAGTTGCCATTGTTAGTTGCAGGGGCACAGCCCACCATCCCTTGCGGGAGTCGAACCAGCAAACTTGTGGTTGAGAGCCTGCACTCCAACCAACTGAGCCATCTCGCCACCCGGGAGCTCAGCTGCTGCTCATTGACTTCATTCTAGTGGCAGAGGGTGCAGCTCGCTGGCCCATGTGGGAATCGAACCGGCAGCCCCGTTGCCCAGAGCTCGCGCTCTAACCAACTGGGCCACCCGTCACCCCATTTTTTTGTTTTATTTCTGTTGTTATTGTTGCTTTATTTTGTTTGAATGTGGTTGATGTGATAGCATGTATTTTTTTGCTTATGGAAATAATTCATAACAGAAGCAAAAATGAATGACACAGGAAAGAGAAATTGATAAGAGATAGAGGAGTTCATGAGTGGGAGGAAAGGAATGAGATCTAGAACTGAAGCAGAGGTGAACCTTACCTGGGAACAGAGAGAACAAATCCTTAGAAATACGAGTGAACTTAGTCTATACACACAGATGCAGGCAGATGGGTAGACATGGTGGTGGGAGCGAATGGAAGTTCTTTTCAGAGAACTTCCATATTCTCAATAAAATAAGGAGCAAGGTCTGTAATCAGTGTCCAATTTGGAAAACAGGGAACATCCTCAAGCAGAGAGAAGTGTAATACGAGGCATTGGTTGCAAAGGGGTTAGACGGGCTGAAGAAGTCAACGAGAGAGGGAGTGTTACCTGTAAGGGGACCACTGACTTCCTGGTGAAGTCACTGCTGATACAGAGAAGGAGCTTCCTTCTCAGTCGCAGGGACCAGAAATGCTGATGTGATTGGAGCTTGCAGGCTGCAGCCTGCAGTTGTCTTTAGACAGCTGTCATTGCAGGAGCCAGAATCAGAATGATTTCTCCCTCCTCCTGCCTTCTCATCTTGGGTCAGTGCCTCCTATTGGCAGAAACTAACCAGAAAGTAACTGACAACAGGGTCTGGGAAATATAGTTTTGAGACTTCCTACCCCTGCAATACTGGAAAGATCTTGTAAGGTCAGTAATGGAGCTACAAACTACACAAGATCATCATCTGAGAGAGAGGGTGGAGGCGAGATATCGGATGTTTATAGAGAGAGAGAAAGGCATGCAATAGTTGCCTAAGACAGTGAGAGTACGATTGGACTTGAGGAATTTGGTACAATTGCTTGTCAGCTTTAAGGACACACGAGAGATAAGTGAACATGATTTTAAGGTGAGACCATTCAGCATGGCTGTCTGTTTTTCTCCAGCCACTGAGTAGGCAGCAATGTGCTTTAATCAAGAGTTAACTAAAGCAAGAGCGGGGCCAGGGAGTTGAGGGTATGTTTATGGTAGTAGTTGTAATGATTGGCCATTGAATTTAAGCTGGGTAAGGAAGGCAGTGAAGACGTGGGGAGGGATAGATAACAAACATGTTTAGGTACTAAGTTTCTACCTCCTCCATAACTGGGAGTTTCTTGTCATCAAACACCAGCTCGGTCTAGCTCACCCCATACCTGGAGTACGGCCCTAACATCCAGTAGAAACTCAATGTATTGTTGGGAAAATGAGCAATTAGATAAATGAATGAATGGGTCCCATGTCGTGTTTCCTACTAGGCTCTTGGCTCTAAGAGGTTAGGGACCATGTCTCACTTGCTCACTTATGTCTCTTCCATATAATCGTAGTACCTGGTGCATTATAAGTATTCAAATATATTTGTTAAAATTAAATGAATTGAATCATTTTGAAAAGCAAGAAAAGAAAACTCAGTAAACAGAAGCAGATTATGTCATAAAAGATACAGGACAGGCTGTGTAGGACCTACAGATTCCAGCCGGAAGAGAGAGGAGACAAATTAAGGCCTGGTGGTAATCAATAGAATCTAGTCAAATGCCAGGTGCAAGTTTAGTGTAATCAGACATTACAATTTCCTATCTGTCTAAGACAGAGGAATGAACAGGAATCTGGCAGCACCAGAACAGGTAGGAACAGGTAGGGGCCATTCTTGGTGCAGGGAAAGATGCATCAATGCCAGAGGCAAGATAAATGAAGCCTGGCCCAAAGCCTAGGCTCAGGGTTTGGAACTGGGAATTGATGAACAAAAAAGCTAACCCTCTCTCCCACCGACTCCCCCAACCCTAAAACCACCCTAAGCCAAGTAGGTGGAATATCAATTAGGCTATCCTGCAGGAGAGGGAAAGCCAGCTCCACCCCAAGTGAGCCTGCACCTACTGAGAGGTGGGGGAGATCGAGGGTGGGGTGCCATAAGCAAGTGCTCATTCATTTTGCCTGGAAAGGTCTAACCCTGGAGAGATTTGGCAATGTTGTCTCATGAACCCTCTAGAATCTTGGCTTCTGGCTCCCACCCAACTCTTATATCTGCCCTTCTTAATAACACTTCCTTATGTCTGCTTCAAGACTGCTTACAGTCAGAACATATTATAAGTTCATACTAAGGTAAACATCTCACTTCCCACAGTTGACAGAAAGCTCTATGGGGGGAAAGACTCTTCTTATTCATCTTTGAGACCTTGCAGCACCCAGGACCTGTCCCATAGAAAGATGCTCAAGGAATGTTTGTTCAAGGAGTGAGTGAATAAATGAGTTCATGACATATAAAAGGACATACACTTTTACAGACAGTGTCAGCAAATTAACTCCTCATACATGCTCCACCCCAAAATAAAATTAATATGTTTCCAAAAGGGTTCTCTCACCATTCCTTGATTGATGAAAAGTAAGTAGATCTCAATAGAATTGGTTCCCACTGCTTATTGACTTGGTTTTCTGCAGCCGTCCAAGATGTCAGCCAAACTCCCAAACCCTCATTGTTTGGAGGCCAAGAGGGCGGTCAGTGAGTAGGGAAGACAGACGACAAAGCTGAGACCAAAACCCTAACTTTGGGTTTGGTGCTTTTTCCAATATTCTGTATTGTCTTCTGAAACGTTTAAGATAAAAATGCAAAAGGTATATAATAACAAGAGAATATTCTAGAGACTAAAGGGATAGAGATTTCTTTGAATAAAGTTGATCTTATATTCCTCTAACAGTTCTTTTTCAAGTAAATGCACATGACAACAGTGTAAATGCAAGGTTACAGTTATGATATGTGTATCATGAGGTCCATACTTCGTGCCCTCCCTCTCTCTCTCTCTCTCTCTCTCTCTCTCTCTCTCTCTCTCCCTCTCTCTCTCTCTCTCCATTCTCTTGAGTGGAAAGATCAAACCATGTAGAAGCCAAAGAGGAAAAATGCCACATCTTCAGAGAAGTTGTCTTCCTTTCCTCCCCTAAGAGATTATCAGTGGAAGGATAGAGGTCCAGTAATAGAAAGAAGAGGAAAGAGATTTTAGCAGTTCATTTTCCATCCTCTCATGTGTTAGAGCTGCATCTTGGGACATAAGCTGGGTGGTCTGGAGCTGGTGGGGCCTTATCCCTGGGATGCTTGAATCAGGAAAACTAAGAAGGACCACCAAAGTGAGGCCCAGAGGAGAATCAGAGGTGCTGGCTCCAACTGGCTGCTCCAGCAAGAGCGGTCCTTCTGCATTCTTTGGTTTGTTTTCCTACCGAGCTTAGCTCAAGGCTCCAGGTTGAAGAGGCTTGCAATTATATCTTTCAGGAATGAGTGACTTTGGCCTAGGAATCTGCGGGAAGATAAGCTATTATTGGACTGTTAGAGGCCCTGCGTTAAAGAGAAGGTGAATTCCTCAAAGGGGTAATGCAAAGCCTGGAAGGAGGATATGAGCCTCGTGGAAAGGGCCTGGGGCCAGCAGCCAGTGCACACAGGTCCCAATTCTGTCACTAACTTGCTGTATGACCACAGGCTAGACATTCTCTTTACTTCTCTGGGTCTCAGTTTCCACATCTATAAGATGGGTCAAACACTACTATCTCCAGCTCTAAAATGGTTTTACCGCCTAAAATCAACCTTTCTTACTAGTCTCTTCTTCTGAAGTTTTCCCAAGTTAGCTAAAGTAGGACATCAGAAAATAAATTAAAGGAGAAAAGTTAAATAAAAATTCTCTGTGGGAAAAAGAGGATCTTTGAGGCAATGGTCCTTAAACTCTTCGAGATAAGGCTCCTTTGAAAATTTGATGAAGGGTATGGCTCTTCTCCCTGTGCTGGCGGGGGAAGGGGGGAAACAAATCTTATTATGTACCCACAAATAAAGTTTTACATGACATTTCAGGAGGCTTAGTTTAGAACCATTCACATATCATGGGCTTAGATTAAAAACCCTTGCTTTAAGAAAAGCTCTATTATAAAAGTTAACTTTGTGAAAGACGATGTCAGCTGCCTATCAAGACAGGGCACACAGGATCCTGGTTGCCAATTACCTGGAATGAACTTCCTGAAGAGGTGGGAGCAATCGAGCAATTGCAAGTTGGGTAGACATAGAAATAAGTAGCTCAGGGTAGATATAAGATGCAGCAAGATAAGGTTTGCTAGAAGGTTGTAAATGCTTGGTAACTGTAGGCTTTGGGTGCCTGCGTTGGAATAAACATTTGGGTCCGGGATTCAGGGAGGACAAAAGAAAAGATGGAGAGAACATCCAGGGGAACTGACTTAGAAAGGGAAGAGTTAACAAGAGCAGAGCGGGGTGAGCGGCCACATCGGGTTTTCAGGATGTATGGAGAAACAGAGGAAACAAAGGGGGTGAGAGGAGAAAACCCGAAGGGCAGAGAAAGAGCAGAGTGGGTGCAGGCCTTGAACACAGCCATAGGAAACAAATGAGTATAAACCTGATTGAATATAGGAATATGAAACAAGTGGCACCTGGATGAAGTCCAGACACCCTGCGTGTTGGACTCTGGAAAGAACAACTAATTAAAAAGAAAACCAAACCAAACAAAGCAAGAATATCAGAAGGAGAGTCGGTTTGTGACCAAACTTACATGTTTTATATTTTTCATTTTCTTAGAGATTGAGAAGAAATACAAGTAAGGAGAACCTGAGCAAAGCTCCATGAGTTAAAGAGAAAAGAATACCTCACTTGTGATGTCCACTGAGTCCTGCAAAGTTGGAAAGATTAGTTCAATATCATCAGTACCATTACAGGGATAAATACAGAAGTCTGCATTACAGGACAGAACTAGAAAATAAAATAAGGTTGAGGAAGTTTCTGGTTTACAGCCTGTGGTAGGTACGTTATAGAGAAAATCAAAGAGTGTTTAGCAAACAGCAAGCAGGACAAGGGATCCCGGCAAAGCAGTCTTGCTCTTGCCAGAGGTTCCAGGATATAAGATAAAAGGCAAACACCTTTGCAGACTCCTGGCTTTCATTTTCCTTTTTCTTCACCCCCCCAACCTCAAATCCAAGGACAAAAATATTAACGTCTCTCTGCTAACCTTATAATTGCACTATAATTGGAGTTTATAAAGAGGGCCATTTTTCCTTGCTATGCATGCTATTCAGTTCAGATTTCAATCATCTTCCCTCACTCACATTATTATTAAATACTTGATTCTATGATTTGCCATGAAATTCAACAATTATTTACTGTGCACTCGCCATGTGCTAGACATTGCTAAGTAAGTACCCCCAGGAGATACAGAGATGGATAATATACCATCAGTGCAATCCGTTCGTTCATTTACTTAGCATATATATATAATTTTTTTTTGAGTACCTACTCTGTGTCAGGTACTGTTCTAAGTATGAGCTGTTAGAGCCACAGAAGAGAATGATACAGTCTCTAACCTCACGAAGTTTACAGTCTAGGGACATAAATGTGCGATTTCATGGCCTCATCAGACAACTATACAAGTAAATATAATACAGTGAAGAATGTAAATAGGAAAGAAAGTTACAAGCAAGGAACTATGACATTTTGAAAGAAGAAGAGATCAGAGTTGGCTGGGAGTGAAGGAAGCCTGGGGAGTGGGGCTCTGTTCCAATTGGCCTGAAAAATGGTTATGAGGAATGAGGAGGGTAAGGACTCTGCAGGATTGGAGTTAGGAAAGCAAGGGCTACAAATGGGGAAGAGTGGAGAGCCGGATTTGGTTAGCATCTCGGCATAGGTAGAAAGAAGGGAAAGACAAGGCTGCAAAGATTAGTCAGGGCCCAATCGTGGAAGTCCTCGGAAGACTTGTGAGAAGGGAGGTAGCAGGACTGCAAGAGTTCGTGGAATGGATTGGAAAATAGGAAAGAGAAATTAGGGCAAAAGGGAGGGGCTTTCCAAACTTTGTTTTGGCCAAAGCCCATTCCTTAAGGAGATTCCATGGTTCGAATACATTGATTATTCCTTTGTGCACGGGGCTGTTGGCCTTTGCAGGACTAAATGCAGATTTAAATATGTGGCTAAATAGTTTATTTAACGTGCATATCAGTATTTTAACAAGCATTCAAACACTATTATGATAATCATTTCTTTTAATAATAGGCTCATTTACATGAGTAAGGCAATCTCAACATTTTGTCATTACTCATCAGAGACCCCAACAAATTGAGGAGTGTACCCCAGAGCCTAATCTTTCAGGAGAATTGGGGGTGGGAGGTTGGAAGACTATGCTCCAGACAGCCACACCCCCTCTCTCGCCAGGTGCTAATGAGTGGGGAACTCAGAAGGAACTGAGTTTGTCCACCTCATGGTTTTCTGATTTCTTAGGTCCTGATATTTATTTGCTGTCTCTTTCTGACTCCAACCTCCATTTTGTTTGTATTCCTATCTAAGCGCCCCTTCTTTTCCCGATAGGTCCACGATTAAAAACACATTTGGGATCATCTCTGGTTCTGCCTCTATGACATAGCTGTCTTTAGTTTTGGTCCCCAAACTCCTTAAACCTGGACTTAGGGATAGGAGGAGTGGTGATTGGCTACCTGGGACTCGAATGATTCATTTCTGGCCTGTTTGCCTGGGGAGAGACTCCAAGAAAATTAGCAGCTCCCCATAGTTATCTGAAAAGCAAACAGCTATAGACTGGGACATGAAAGGAGAACACTTGTTTCTCAGGAAGACTTGCTCTGTTAATCTACAGCTTGCAGTTAATGAGCCCCAAAAGGCAGTGCATTGTTGGGGAAAATGCATATAGTTGGAGCCTTTGAAGTTCATAGACCGGATTCAGATTTTAACTCTGCACTGATAAACATGGTTACTGCAGAGCTAGAATTTGGCCTTGGTTAGTGAGAGTTAGTCTATGGACTGCATGTCCTATCTCTAAAATGAATTAACAATCGTTGCTTCTCCTAACTCACGGTTGGTAATAAGAAGGAAGCAAAGTCATAACAATGAAGGTGATAAGGTATCTTATTAATATACACAATTATATTTCCTTTTGATATACTACAACTCAACAATCCTTTTGTTTTCTCTCCTGGTGATTTCTACATTTTCATTACAGAATTCACCCTGGATTTTAAGATCCCTTCTGGTTGTAAATTCAATTGCTCTGCAAAGCTTCTCACAAACTCACTGGGCTTCAAAACAGAATGTTTAGCTTTTACTTCTTTCCCATTTCTACCACCTACTTAGAGACAAAGCTTGACATTTCATTAGTCCCTGAAAGTTATTCTTTTATTTTAACTTTATTGAGGAATACTTGACAAATATAACTATATATTTTCAATGTAACTATATTCAAAGTGTACATTGTGATGATTTGATATACAAAGACATTGTAGAATGATTACCAAGATCAAGATAATTAACACATCCATCACTTCACATAGTAAACATAGTTAACTCTTTTATGTGTGTGGTGAAAATACTTACTATTTACTATCAGCAACTTCAAAATATACCATACCGTATTACTAACGATAGTCACCGTGCTGTTCCCTGGATCCTCCAAACTTATTCTTACCACTGAAAATGTATACCCTTTGACCTACATCACCTGGAAACCATGATTCTATTCTCTGTTTCTACAAAATTGGCTTTTTTTTTTTTTCGATTCACATATAAGTGATACCAAACAGTACTTACTTACCTTTCTCTGTCTGGTTTATTTCACTTAATATAATGCCCTCCAGATTCATGCATGTTGTTGCAAATGTCAGGATTTCTTTCTTTTTTATGGCTAAATAATATTCTGTGTGTGTGTGTGTGTGTGTGTGTGTGTCTGTGTGTGTAATTATATCTTCTTATTGATTCATCTGTCAAATGACACTTGCATCCATGTCTCGACTAGTGTGAATAATGCTGCAATAAATATAGGTGCGCAGATATCTCTTCAAAGTACTGTTTGCAATTCCTTTGGCTATATCCCCAAGAACAGGATTTGTGGATCACACGGTAGTTCAATTTTTAATTTTTCGTGGAACCACCATACAATTTTTCATAGTGGTTGCACCAATTTACATTTCTACCAACAGTGCATGAGGGTTTCCTTTTCTCCACATCCTCCCTAACATTTGATGTCTCTTGTCTTTTTTACAATAGTCATCCTAATAGGTGTGAGGTGATATTTCATTGCGGTTTTAATTTGCATTCCCCTGATGATTAATTATGTTGAGCATGTTTTATTGACCTACTGGCCATTTGTATGTATTATTTGGAAAAATGTCTATTCTGGCCCTTTGCCCATTTTGATTGGATTATTTGCTTTTATGCTATTGAATTGTAGGAGTTCTTTATAGTTCTTTATATATTTTGAATAACAACAGAAGCATCATTTGCAAATTTTTCTCTCTTTCTGTAGGTTGCCTTTACAATTTATTGTTTCCTGTGTTATGCAGAAGCTCTTTAGTGTGATGTAGTCCCACTTATTTATTTTAGCTTTTTTGCCTGTGCTTCTGATGTCTTATCCAAGAAATCACTGCCAAGATCAAGGTCAAGGATCTTTCCCCCTATGTTTTCTTCTAGCGCTTTTACAGTTTCAGGTCTTACGTTTAAGTTTTTGATCCAAATAGCCAAAGCAATTCTGAGAAAGAAGAACAAAGCTAGAGGCATCACACTTGCTGATTTCAAACCATATTACAAAGCTATAGTACACACTATATTAAAAAATAGTATGAAACCTACATAAAAACAGGCACAACGGACATGTGGAACAGAATAGAGATCCCAAGCATAACCCACATAGACATAGACGCAGTCAACTAATTTTTGATGGGGGCGCCAAGACCCCACAATGGGAAAAGAATAGTTTCTTCAATAAATGGTACTGAGAAAATTGGATAACCACATGCAAAAGAATGAAAGTCATTCTTTTAATATTTATTCAGTCAATAGCTTTGAACATGTGTTCTGTGCATGGTTTTTTCAAAGTACTGACAGTGATGGAGATATGAGTGTGATATAGTCTGAACCTGGGTTCAAAGCCCATCTACTTCAGTTTCCCATTGCCAGCTTATATTAAGCACTGTACAGACTGAGCTGTCTGTCTTCCCTCGTTGACTATTTCAGTGTCTTATCTCATCCATATATTTCATCTTCTCTGAGGAAAAAAAAAAAATATCAGTTTGGGTCTGGTCATTTGGAATTTGCCCCAGATGGCTTACTACCAGTCAACAGCTTGAGAAAAAAATAAGATAAAGTATGAAAAGGCTTGAATTAGTGCTTGTCTCATCATAGGAAGGTGTTCTTATTGTCTCGGGAGTTCCAAGGCTGGTTAAATGGTCTTTTATGGGGGAAAAATACCCTGAAATGAAAGCAGCCAGGAGAGAGACAAACCACATAGTGAAAGCAAAATATCAGAATATCAGGAAATCAAGCAGAGGTGGATGTTTGAAGAGGTAAAACGAGGACAGCTTGGTGAGTGGGCAGAGGGCATTGAAGGGCAAACCATATGATTTGGAGTTTGGATGAAGAGCTAACCAGATTGCTTTTTAATCTAATCTTGTAATTCCAATCCGTCTCTTTTGGCTTCATAAGATTTTTCTCAACCCTCCGCTGTTGATAAAGAACTTTTCTGGAATTGAGAAGTAGAAACAGTGAACTCATTGATTTTGTGTCAGAACCATTTTGCGAGATCTACTTTTTGTAATTCTTACCTCAGTCATTAAGGTCATGGGCATGCCGGCCCACAAAGACTTGTTCATTTTCCATGTTTGCCTTGGAACCAGTAGAGGTATCACAGTAAAGGGAAAATATTTAGAAGTCGTTAAAGAAAAGTGATAACTGTGATTGCATAAACTTGCCTTTTTTCCCCCTTGAATGGTATCTGGATTATGGTTAACTACCCCAGAGTACTTTATTATGGCAACAGTTGAAAGGTTCAGGACTATATAAACCAGACTTAGAAAATAAATGAGACATGGAAAATTCTATTATGCATGTAGTTGCATGGGGTCTGAGAGAGAGAATATGAAACACCTTGTAAGTATATTTTCTGATTTCAAATGTAGATGATTACGTTTTCAGAGCCAAACTTACCAGGGAGCAGTTCTTTTTTCTTCCCCCTATGGACACTTCAAATTAAGCCCAAAGAGAATTTCCAAATATTACTTTGATGCATAACCTCTCTGTGGGCAAGACTTTCTGTTTTGTAACATCTGAATGATGGGTTTCTTAAAAGGTCAAGAATCTTTAAGGGTTGAGGAGCTATTCATATTTTAGGGTTTTTCTCTTCCCAGATTCATCTTATTTACAAGTTGTCAGTGAAGTAAAGTTTCAGATATAGTTAATATATGGCACCAACTCTCAAAATAGTTTAATAAAATATTATTGTTAGCTGCAGCTCAGGTATCTCCTTGATTAATCTGCATTTTGATTATTGTTCATAGAGCAACTGTTTTCCTTTAAAGGTGAATCCCACTTTTATGGTGTCATTGAATGTGGAATGCTGCATAGGATATTGTGGGAACGGAGGAGAGGGAGGTTGCCTGTCGGTTTCTGCTTATGTTGTAAGTGCACTTGAGCTGAGTGAACTGGATAATAAGCTACGGGGTATAGGGACAGTTTCACTGTCACACATTCTTATCCTAACCTGTTCCTGCCCCACTAATTCTCTTCCACTTACTCTCTGATGCCTGAAATTCCCTCAACAGGAAAGGCAGGCTACACTGAGTAACATGTAAGTAAACTCTATTTCCAAATAAGGTGTAAATAAGTGGCACATGGTCCTTTATTCTCAGGCAAGATGGGAGACTCTAGAGAAAAATAAACCGCGAGGATATCAGGTTCCAGAGGATACAGAGAGGGGTCCCCAGTAGTAGGGAAGAGAGAAGAAGGTGCAGAAAAGGGAGACTGAGAACTTGAATTATCACTTGTTTTACAACTTGGCTTAAGACGATCCTGCCCTATGTGCAGATCAAGGGGTTGATCAGGTTGCCTAATATCTAACCTACTTTGCTCTACTGATTAACAGTAGAAGTAGAGCAAAACAAAAGAAGTTCTTAAGCAAACGATAAAGCTTTGTCTTCTATGTAGGCAGCAAACCCCATACCAACCACACTGAATAGTCTCCTGATACATATTGGGGTCCCAGGGATACAAGAGACTGTGAAAGTTCTACGAGGTCAGACAATTAAGTTCATGAACTCATCCCAGAAAAAGTGCTACATACCTCGCTGTTGAATATCACTATGGTCACTTTCGAAGTACTCCCCTTGGGAAGCTGTGCACCGATGCCAGTGCCTAGTTCACGCTTCAAAGCAATTTTGGAACTCTTTTTCTGGAATGGCAAGCAGAGCTGTCATTGTATTACCCTTGCTGTCCTGAATGTCATCAAAATGTTTTCCTTTCAATATTTCCTTTATCTTCAGGTAAAGAAAGAAGTCATTGGGGGCCAGATCAGGTGAGTAGGGAGGATGTTCCAATACAGTTATTTGTTTACTGGCTAAAAACTCCCTCACAGACAGTGCCATGTGAGCTGGTGCATTGTCGTGATGCAAGAGTCATGAATTGTTGGCAAAAAGTTCAGATCGTCTAACTTTTTCACACAGTCTTTTCAGCACTTCCAAATAGTAACTTTGGTTAACTGTTTGTCCAGTCGGTACAAATTCATAATGAATAATCCCTCTGATATCAAAAAAGGTTAGCAACATTGTTGCAAAAGTTCAGGAACTTAATTGTCAGACCTCGGAGATCATCTTGAGAAGGCTCCAACCCCAGGGGTCCATGCGGTCCAGGCTCTGGGCTCATCTGAGTCTAAGGGAGCCAGGTTACACTGATACTTGTTTCCATTTCAGATTGTGTCCTCTATCCTTGTGGTCTTCTTCCTGACTCCACCTCTGGCCCTGATGGTGAGTGAGAGTGGAGGACATCCAACCTGTCTAGTCTTCCTTTATCAGAAGCATTTCCTAGGTGATAATCCAGGGTGACTTTCCTCTTGTGGGTGCCCCTTGAAACCTGCAAGAGATGGGCAAAGCAGGAGCTCTGGACTTCTAACTCTTCTCCTCGTTGGGTGGTTTTCTCCAGAACATCAGTGACAGCCATTCTCTGGATGGATCTGTTGGGACCCAGAGCATCCATGTCAATGCCTTCCGAGGTACAGTCAGCATCCGAGACAACAATGTTTTGAGTGAATGGGATGGAGCCTTGGACTACAAGAATGTAAGATGTGGGACACACTCATTACAATACCAAAGAAAGCCTTGTCTGCTCCAAAATTTAACCTTCTGTTTTCCCAGAGAGAAGAGGACACTGTCTACATTTGCCTTCTCTAGGGTTAGGCTCTCGATGGGAATACCTTTCTCTAGGTAAGGGATCAGCTTTCCTGCAGTTGTGAGCCAGTGACTGTAGGAGGAAGTTCTGGGGTCTGTAGGGATCCCACATTAGTGTGCTTTTCGGTGAGGTGGACTTCACCTGGCTCCGGAAGGTCTCTGAAATAAGAGAGCCATTTAAAGAACCCCTGTTTCTTATAACTGTTATATGCTATAGGAGTGATTTGGTCTTGAGCTCAGATTTTAACCAGTATATTTCCAAAAAAGAATGATTTATTTTTACTTTTAGAAATCTTGCCTCCACTTTTCCATATCCTTAGATAGTAAGACCTAGCAGAAAGACGCAGAACTGGGGAGTGGCAACCCATGTCCTTTGCCTGACTCATTGATAGAAAAGCTATAGAGCGAGACATCACTCAACCTTTCTGTGCCTCAGTTTCCTCATCTGAAAAATAGCATCAATAGCTACCTTTCCTATGTGAAATGACTCTGAGAGGATTAAATGAAATAAAAGCCCAAACTACTCACTCTGGTCCAGACCCTCTGCCATCCAGCCCCTGTGGGTTGGAAGCCCCTCTGCCCACCTCCACACTGACCATCTCAGCACAGATACCTCAAACACAGGTTTTGTCTCTGCTGCCATTTGTTCCTCTCCTCCTTGCTTCCCCGAACACCTTCTCCCTCACTCTTCACCTAACCCACTCCTGACTTTCTCAAGGAGACATTGCCTGAATCATCCTAGAGGTCATGTAGTCTCGTAGTTTCCATCTCTGTTTTAAGCCACAGAAACTTTTCTTCAAACAAAATATTTCATAAATTCCACTACACAGAACAGAAGTCAGAACTGCTCTGGCTGGAGGAGGGAGACACAGGTGGTGTCCTCGGGCTAAGGCAGACGCTTCTGGAGAACCGCTACTCTGATCCAAAGCTGAAGGGGCCATATGATAGGCCCAGAGCCACGCAGAGGGGTGGTCAGTGGCAGACCCAGGCCTAGAATCAGGGTCTAGAGGGCATGACCCAAGGCTCCTAATCACCCTGTATATTCTGAGAGCTTTCTGTAACTTGCAAGATGCTTTTACAAGAAGTGAGTATCTCGTCTCATCAGGTCTTCCTCATGACAGCACTGTGGGGGAGGGTCTATTATTTATTCTTTACAGATGGGCAAGCTGTTAAGTGCCAGAGCAGGACCTTCATGTCAGCTTTGTTACTGGGACTGCCTCTAATCCCACTAGGCCATTGGTGGTGCACAGAGCGCCCTGGGGAATTGTCCCCATGCCTGCAGCAGTGGGCAGTGCCACAAGGCCCTTGGGAGTAGCATGGCTCTGTGTGCACCGCCAGTCCTGCTCCTAGCCCTTCACTCTGGCACCCAAGCCTGCCCTCCCCCGGGATGCTCTACATCACAGTCTAAAGAACAGCTATGTGCCCCCCTAACATTGTGACTGACTGAATGACATGGTTCCACTGTGTTTCTTTAAGGCCCTCTTGGTGGCTAAGCTGTTTAGCAAGATGGCTTGTATCTTGGCCAAAATGGACCAAGCTGCCTTCCCAACTTTGGATGACATTATCAAGGCCCTGGACCACCAGGTAAGTGAGACCAGCTCCCCGTGGTTCCCTCCTAGTCTGGTGTTTTCCAAGCTCTGCGTCCTAGTCTCCTAGGATGGTGCTCTTCACACCAGGAGAACTCAGTTCCTGCTTGTCCCTAATGCCTGTGAAGTCCCGCTGTCACGCAAAGGACCCCAAGGCCATTTAAGTCAAATAATAATTGGATCAATGAAAATTTTATGTAATGACACAATTTTTGTATATTCCAAAGGAGTGTGAGCTACACATGTTAGTGACTATAAATTGTTGAATATAAATATTGAGTGAACTAGTAGAGTATCCGCTTTTTCATGGCTTCTCTCCTCCCTGCTCACATACCAAACACATATGGACATATTATCTTTAGTTAAAAATAAGCCCAAGACTGCTGAAATGCAATTCCCCTCAGCCTCTTAAATGACAAGGGTAGTCAAATAAATGAAAAATCAGCAGGAAGTCCTTGGCAAGTCGTTGAAATTTGCTGTCATTTGCTTATGTAACCTGCCCAGGAGATTTGGACATTTATATCTGTGGCAGGAAGGTCACTGGTTCTGGGAAAAAATGCACTTCAGATCAAATTAAAAAAAAAAAACACAACTATTAATTTTTTTCAAGAGAAGTAGAAAGTATTGCAGTCATCTGAGTTATAACAACGAAAAAATATAAATGCAACAAATAATTCTAAAACTATTCTATATTATCATTAGATATGAGAAAAGTACTGGAGGCTGGAAGAGTTAAGACATTAAGAGAGGTTCAAGGAATAGACCATCTCAGACAGATGCTTAAACACATTTTTCTGGAGTAATGTCGTCACCTTGTGGCCAGATAGGATATTACATCTAGAGACGAACCACAAGGGCAAGTTTGGGTTCACAGCTATTTTTGTAAATTAAATAGCCCACGTGCACTGGAATAATTTCTCCTCTTCCTCCTTGCTGTACCACCTTTATAAGCTGTCTCACCGTTTTGAAATGCCACCTCTTCCAGGCCTTAGAGCGTTATCCGTCCACTCGCGGCCTGACCTACACTGTTTTACCCAGCCGAGTCAAGAACTTAGCCCAGTATGGAATGCCCATCCAGGACATGTGCCGAGAGGTCCCCACCTACTTTGCCCAGCAGCAAAAAGAAGGTGTGTGAATAGCTTAACTAGAAATCCAAGGCCAGGGGTGCGACAAAAGTATGATTTTTACGTCACTGGCAAATTCTAAGGACAGTTTTCGGGTCTATTCCATTTCTTTGTTACTGGGTATCAAAACAATGTGGCCTGGGATATATTTCCCCAGGTGGCAGAGAATTCCTGACACCAGGACTCATTGAGAATAGAAAGCAGAGTTAACTTAGCTTTACCAGAATGTTGAGGACAGTCATCTCCTTTGAAAGTTGCTGGACCCCCTCACCTGACCCCAAGCTTCGTCACCCTCTGCCCAAGCAGCCCAACAATGCCTGGTGTCCCACCATTAGAGGCCCATGGCTCTGCGGTTCTCAGTCCTCCTGTTTCTCACGCTGCCCAGAAGTTGGAAAGCAGGACCCTAGTAGTTGTACACCACACTCGGAAGGAACATGTCAGTGGCTGGCACCCCTGCTGGGGACATGGTGGGGCTCAGTGGTGACCTGTTTGGACAACTCCCAGATAAGATTCCAGAATCTGCCTGTTATTCCAGATATAGTCAGTAACCTCTTCTGATTAGGCTGTTGCCAGTCACTTACATCTTAGTATTAATACAAATTAACCTAATGGACAAGGCTTCTTCATAACAGGAGGATCCAGCAGGAAAACAGGGAGAACTTGAGGGGCTGGGAATTAAAGAGGATGATTAACCGTCTGTAAAAGAAATGGAAAGAGGGGTGGCCAGATGGCTCGATTGGTTAGAGCGTGAGCTCTGAGCAACAGGGTTGCCATTCGATTCCCAAATGGGCCAGTGAGCTGCGCCCTCACAACTAGTAGACTGAAGACAATGAGCTGCCGCTGAGCTTCTGGAGGGGCAGCCGGATGGCTCATTTGGTTAGAGTGTGAGCTCTCAACAAGGTTGCCGGTTCAATTCCCTCCATGGGATGGTGGGCTGTGCTGCTGCAACTAAAGATTGAAAATGGCAACTGGACTTGGAGCTGAGCTGCGCCCTCCACAACTAGATTGAAGGACGACTTGGAGCTGATGGGCCCTGGAGAAACACACTGTTCCCTAATATTCCCCAATAAAATTTATAAAACAAACAAGCAAAAAGAAATGAAAAGGGTAGAAAGAGGAGATGTAAGGCCAATTATTTCAGTATAGGGGAGAGCTCCCATTTTAGTCCCCAGTCTCTTGCCTGTAGAGCTCTCCTGAGCACCACATCCGATTTAGGCTCAAGTCATAATATATCCTCTGTATTTTGGGGTCTTAAAGTGAGTAAGTAATCTTTTTTTGTGAAATGCTTCTCTTTCTTCTTAAAGGTACTGCACTGGCAGTTGACCCTGACTCCTGTTTTGAAATCCAGCTTCTGTCCTTTATGGGGCTCTCCATCTGTGGTGAGATTCCTGGACTGTGAACCTCCCGGTTGGCCCCGTGCAGGACAGACCCATCTAGACCGGACTACTGGCCTGAAACCAGCATGCAGGGGCCCAACACCCAACCCCTGTATTGATAGAAAGCTCCTCATTTCTACCTTCTACCTTTCAACGCAAGATCCCACTCCGTGATCTTTAAAATTGGGCACAATTTCTCCTTCTGGGTGAAAATAATAAAGTTTCTTGTCTCACTGGTCTAGCAGATGGTGGTCTAGCCCTTCCTGTCTGTGCTGTCCTATTTGGAATTACTGGCATTCCCATCCACGTGCAGTCCACAAAATCACACACCTGCATGGGGTGAAGGAGGAGGTGTCTCTCCTGGAACATCTCATTTCTAAGGGCCTCTCATTGGGGTATCCCTTGAGAAGTTTGGCAATAAATAAATAAATAGATAGATAGATAAATAAATAAATAAATAAATAAATAAATAAATAAATAAATAAATAAAAGACACTAGCCACAGCACAGACAAGCTGTCAGCCTGAGGACACATCTCTGTCTCCTGCAAATTGGTTCCGAGATTCTACGGAAGCCTTTTCAATGTGGTGGCCCAGCCTTCACCATGAAAATCCCTGAAAGGGATCCAAGTGAAATTAGACCTCCCAGACCTCCCTTTGGAACTGGTCTCAACCCCTTAGTGGTAACTCCCAGGCATTTCTCTCTGCTACAAATGAATAAGGGGCCTGGCCTCGTAGCACTGGTTCTTGAACTGTCCATTCATCTAGCTGGGAGGGACAGAGACAGGGGCCTACACCACACCGACCATCCCTGGGTCCCCTTACCTTAGAACCAAGAACAAACAGAGGAGCACATATTGGAGATACAGACACAGGTGTCCACAGAAGGTGGTGTTAACATTTGGAGCACTTTAAAGAGGGTGGGACTGGGTCGGGGTGGGACTGGGAGGAGCTGAGTGCTGAATAGTGCACGTGCGTGGAGTGGGAGGAGTCGGGTTACTCCGTGCCAATTTGCAGGCGACAGAGCTGAGCACCAGCTCTGTAGGGTCATGACCTGGTGTGGCTGCCTCAGTGATGAATAGAAGGGAAAGTGCATGGGAAAGGCCCAAGATAAACCTCGAACTGGGCTTAAACAGGGTATGGTGGGCAGGCCAGAGGCTCAGAACCTATGAGGTGGTCACAGAGGGCTTGTCAAAGACAAGGAAAATAGAGATAGGTGCATAAACACCTTTAGAGTGGAAATATCAGATGTGACAGGTCAAGGCTTGGTCCATGAGAGGCCCTGAGAGGACCACGAAGCAGGGTCTGGCCCCAGGGCCTGGTCCAGTGAGTCCCCAGAGTTAAGTTACTATGGCTGTCCATCCACCCCAACCTGTATATACCTTGTCCCTGACACTCAGCCTCCATCTTTGCCCCGGGTGCCTGAGTCCCTGTTACAGCTGCCTGGAGCTCCGTGATGGTGTGAGAGCTGATACCTACTGACTGCTCTTATGCCAGTCTCCCCCCATGCCCACCCTAGACGTCCGAGCTCCTGAATTTCCCATCACCTCCAGGCTCCACCTGACTATTATCACATCCCTGTTACTTCCCACAGACTTTGAGACCCCTACACACCCACCACGTTTGTCTCCATCTGTTACCAGCCCCGCAGGTGCTCTGCCAGCTAGACTGGGCTCATCCCAGAGACTCTGGGTTCAAGGTCTGCTCCCCGCCTATGCTTCATCACTCCTGACTGTCATTGACTGGGCCGTAATAGCTGTCCTGAGACACAGCAAGGGCTGTCCTCTCGACCTTCCAGGGCCTGTCCAGGAAGATTTTGGTCCTTCAGATTACCAGTTCAATCTTTATCTTATAAACAATCTTCCATACAAGCACCAAGATGTAGGTCTTTTAGGAGTTGGGACTGGGAAGACAAAATTCAAAAATTCTGTAGACTGAGTGGCTTCTAAACAACAAATATTTATTTCTCACAGTCCTGGAGGCTAGAAGTCCAGTATCAAGCCCCCAGCAGATTCCATGTCTGGTGAGAGCTCCCCTCCTGGTTCATAGATGCCCATCTTCTCACCGTGTCCTCATATGGTGGAAAGGACCAGAAAACTCACTGGGGCCTTTCTAAGAGGGCACTTATGCCATCACATTGGGGGTGAATTTTGGGGGTACACAAATATTCAGTCTATAGCACTACCTTACTGACGACCATTGTCAATGTTTATCCACAGAGCTTATCTACTCCATCCAGCACACACACCCCCCAATAAAAAAAAGTTGACTGTATTTGAATCTCAAACCAGTGCCCCCGATCCTGCCCCAAACATATTCCATGTTTATCAGGGCTACCAGCTTTCTGTTTCAAATATGATCACACTACCATGAATAACAGACTGTCTTCCACCCGTGCTTGAAGAACTCAAGCTTCTTCCTGGGTCCATTGTACTAATTTTTAAGTCTTCTTGGGAGTACCTGAGAAGTGACTAAGAATTAGCCCACTGATTCCAAGGAGGGAAATCTTCTATTTTCTTTTCTTTTTCTCCTCTCTTGGGGCAGCTGCTGTCATGGACCTCTGCTGGTATCTCCAATGCTGCCTCTTAGAAATGAGAGACGAGGACTGGGAACCCATAGCTGAGCGGCCTCCACTAGCTGCTGCCCCTCTGCCGAGGGTGGGCCCTGGTCACACATTGCCATCACTGCCACTGACTGGGGAGCCTCAGGAGGTTAGACAAGCAAGACCCTTTGGACGCAGCAGGAATAGCAAGAGTTTGTCTGCCCCCACGTTTTGGTGTCAGTCCTTCACATTGCTGCAACATATGCCCTGGTTTCTTAGAGAAACTGCAGTAAAAAAAAAAAAAAAGGCTTTTATCTTCTGTTCCTTCTGTTGCTTCTACTCACAGTCCCCACTCCACACCCTCAGGATTCAAGCATGAGCCCCCTGGGAACTGAACTGGGGTCAACTCTGAGCCCGAGATGTCACCATGTGCTTGGCATTGCTCCTTCCATCCAGGAATTGTTGGGTTAGGACCATGTCCCAGGTCTCCTTAAGCTTTGCCCTTATCCTTCTGCAAACAGGCACTCAGAGGGATCACCAGAAGTCCTTTGTTATGTCTACATCCCAGATGGGACTCATGCAGAAATCCCCCTCCAAGAAATCTCTGAGATGCCAGCAAAAATTTCACCCTTGTCCAAGAGGCCCTTTTCAGAGAGAGGAGATCCAAGACAGAGTTCCAGTTCCCTGGCCTCCATGTTCAGAGAATGGCATTCCATCAACAGACTTCCCCTTAGGGGGAAAATCTTGCTCCCTTCCCTAATCCCTTCCACCCTGGATGGTGGTGTTCTGAAGTCTCCCCATCACTCCTGCTTCCCTGGAGCCTCAGGGAAGAACTGAATGCCCCAAGCCTCTGTCTGTGGGGATGGCTGGGCTGGCTCACCAGCCAGCTGAGGACAGTAGCTGCCCATAGTTTATTGTCTGGCTCCCTGCCCACTCCATGCTCCCACTTTCCCAAGGGATCAGGAATTGGGCCCTTTATCCTGCCTGAAATGTGCTGCTTCCCTTCATCCTGATGCTGCTTGGGGTGGAGACACTGTTACCACAGTTTAACGTGTATCTGAGCAGTGATTTTTGCAAAGACTTTCATTGGCCTGTGTCAGTTTTGGCAATGCTTTTTACCCAGGCAGCTCTCCTCCTCACACAGGCAGCCCCCCAGCCCTCCTCCTCACCCAGGCAGCTCTCCTCCTCACCCAGGCAGCCCCCCAGCCCTCCTCTTCACCCAGGCAGCTCTCCTCCTCACCCAGGCAGCCCCCCAGCCCTCCTCCTCACACAGGAAATGCCCTCAGCATCCTCCTTGAGCAGAGTTGTTGCTGTCCATGGCTCCACATTCCCCCACAGTACGCAGCCCTCTGGCCTGGCCCCAGGTCCTACGTGCAGCTGGAGCATGAGACTTTCAGTGCTGCAGGGGGCTACTGACAGCAACTGCTAACTCGGGTGTTCCTAAGACTACCGCATGTCCCTGGCACACTCCACAAGCTGCTCTTAACAGGTATTCAGTATGACACCAGCACTGAGCAGCGTTGACTGACTTAAAGAAAGCAGAGTCAGGAAGAAGCAGAACTCAAAGTTCTGTTTTTAAAACGGGAATGACATTATAAAAATTCATGAGGATAACACATCTCTGAGCGATAGATTCCAAAGGAAGTTGCCAATTATAACACCCTTTTCCCTGTCCCAGCCCCTCACCTCCCCCAGTCCTGGCTACAGGAGTAAGAATGTGCCCCAAGTGATTCAAATAGGGTCCTTTCTAGAGATTTTTAAATTAAAACTAATTTGCAAGTAGAACTGCCTCTCCATTGACGACACTGAGAAGATGGTGTTGGTTCTGTCATCCTGGGGAAAGCCAGTGTAAGATACTGAGGCTGACACGGAGAGAGAAGGTGGGTTGAGACAGAAAAAAGAGAGTCTGGCCACCTTCAAGCACCGAATTCTAGCCACCCCAGACCAGAATATCCCTATCCTTCTATGATAGGGATGAGACAATAGATTCCACCTCCTCCAGCTTCAGTTAATTAGATTTGAATTCCATCACTTGCAAACACCAAGGTACCAGCTAGTACACCATTCATCTGGCACTTTATTATGTACCTTTTTACTGTTATTACAAATGTTTTCATGTAAATGTCTCACTTCCCTAACAAGAAAACAACTTTCTTGACTATGGTTGTTCTGCTTGGGCTCTTCCTCCAGCGTATCTATCCCAGGGCTGAGCTGTGGCTTTAAATATATTCAGAAATAGTTATTGTGAAGCAGATGTGCATCGTTGGGAATAGGAGCAGTCATGAGAGAGAGAAGGTATTGTTAACGTGTTCCTCTTTGCTCTGAACTTGCATCCAGCTGACTATCCACATGAGAACCACCCATATGATCTGCAAATATGACTACTCCGTGCAGTTTATGTGAAAGATTAGAAATTGATTTCCTTTTGTATATTGACTTGCCATTCCTGGATAGGTTCTCACTCCTGTTAAGATGTTCAGGAAGGTACCTCTTTTTCTAGGTGATAGGTAGTGTTCTTCCCTCCCTCTTTCCTCACTCTGGGACAAAATATATCATGAGAGTGTCTATTAAGATTGAGTCTACTGCTTTGATGAGCTAAAAGGAATGTGAATGGCCTTCCATGCTGGGTGCTTTGTCAGAAGGGATAGTTTCCTTCACCTGAGCAGAAGTTGTTTGATAAGGGTATCACACACACACACACACACACACACATACACACACACACTAGGTGGAGGTCAGTGCCACCTGAGCCCCTATTCCACCCAGGCAGCACAGGTATGTTGGACAGACAGATGGCAGCTGGTCTAGTGAGCAGATGCGAAGATGGGGGCTTGTACCCAACTGGCCAGCCTTATGTGACCCAGCTATATTATCTGGGAATTGACACACTTTATGGGCTTTACTTGAAATCCTGGCAATTACTTTCCTTCTATAGGTTGACATAAACATCATTTGGCATCCTTTTGTTATTTACAAAAAAACAAACAAACCCAAAAACAAAAAAACACCCAGATATCTGTAAATACATTATTTATGTTTTACTACTGAATCTCAGAACCAGTTGGGGCATTGGGAAAGAATTGAATTTGGCTGCTGAGTAGAAACAAAAGAATATATCTTTGAAAAAATGAAACCAGTGGGCTGATGCCTAAACGTGAATGTCTGCACAGATGGAAATCCCAAAGATGCCCAGGAGCCCAGCCTTCGCACAGCCTCCAGCACCGACTGTATCTGAAAAGGGGGAACATTTTTGAAGAAAAAGCATTAAGAAATATATTATTAGAATGCAGCAGACCAATGCATTTTTGTAAATGTCTTGACTAGGATTTTAGCTATACTTGTATTGCAAAGAATAATGATAGCTTAAATAAACCGACAATTCCTGGAAGTACCTTCTGACTCAATCCCATTGATGCTATGACATTCTGAGTTGATGCCAGGCCTATGTGTCTTTACTTACAAGCACTAATGACCTTACAAAAAGAAAATGTCTTAGCCAAAAATTGTTTCTGGGCAGTAGAAATGTATTAAATGCCATTTTTCCCTTCTTTATCTACCTTCCATTACTCTGAATTTTTGCTATTGTTGTTGTTGTGTTCAACATCAGGGGCCCAGCCTGTCTGTCACTCTGACCTGTCTGCCGTATTTAGAAACTTTGTGTAAAAATATGAGAAAATGACTTCAGCAGCGTATATTACCTGGATGAATCAGGGCTTTGATTCTCTCTCTCTGTCAAGTGCACTTTGCCTGCTCTTTTCTTGGACAAACTCTATCCTAGATTCTGAGACTATTTCTTTCTTTCTTTTTTTTTTAACATTTTGGAGGAATAATTGACAAATATATTTGTGTATATTTAAAGGGTACAACATGATAATTACGTATATGTATATATATATAGTTACCAAGATCAAGATAACACAACCATCACCTCACATAGTTAATTAGCATAGGTAACTCTTTTTGCGTGTGTGGTCAGAATGCTTAAGATGGACCCTCAGCAACCTACAAGTATACAATATCATATCATTAACTAGTCACCGTGCTGTATATTAACGATTCCAATCGTTTTTCCTTGACACCCAGGAATCCTGTTTTATTCCATCTTGTGTTAACTGGTCAATTTCTCCACTAGATTATGTGTTCCTTGGGGGCAGAGTTTTATTCATTCCTGTACTCCTCCTCCCAAACATTTAGCACAATTTCTACTCATTGTCGGTATTTAATTCCCAAAGTCAACCAAACTGAGTCATGTTTCACATTTATTTGTGTTTCACACAACACCTAGCACTGTCAGGCAGGCACCCTGGAGCTTTCAGAAAATATTTGGTGAAGGAATGATTTATTGGTACTCACGTGTGTTTTCAACCACTTCACCCTTATATAAGGGGATATGCTTGCAGAGCTGCTCAATGGGTGACCCAAACAGGAACCATTTCACATCTGTAAGCAAAGACTGCAGTGGGTTGTACTTGACCCAGGTGTATTTGTTGGAGAACATGGTGTTCAAAGCCTAGATCAGTATAACAAGAGTGGGATTAGGTAAAATAAGTTGACGTAATCTGGGATATTTTGTTCTAAATTGTGATTTCTTCTCTTTCAGATTATTAAATAGAAGGCAGTCAAGGATCTCAAGACATCACCTTTTTCTGACCACTTGGTCTTCAGAGAAGCCTCATTATTACCATTATTTTGTTTCTGGTGACAATGAAACCCAAGAGAGGGTGAATCCTATGCCAAAGGTGGCACAGATGGGAAATTACAGAGGGAGAATTAAACCCCAGACTTTTAGCCTCATGCAGTGTTTGTTTATTCTCACTGTACCATATTATTTCTTAGTACCTTGTGTTATTGAATATTATAACTCCATTCATTTTCCTGCCAATCACTATTTCTTAGAGACCTGCTCTGAGCACAGAGGCTGTTTAGCTCTTTCTACAGAGACAGTGGAATTTATCATAAGTTATTGCATTTGGGGCTTTATGGTGGCCATCAAGCTAATGGATGTACTCCTGCATCAAAAACAATAAATGTGCAAACACTTTAATAATGGGAAAGCAATAAGGTATAATATTATGATCCCTTACTCTCTTCATTTCTCCATAGGCACCAGTATTTCTTGGCTCAAGAACAGGGAATATTTAAGGGTACTCCAGAATTACCTTCCTTTCGTAGATGTACCGTTCAAGTTGGTCCAGAGCAGGGATGGCTTGATGGTTCATCTTCAGGATGTAGCAGGCTCTTCGGGAAAGTATCCTGGTTGCGATGTAACCCTGAGGCAACAAGAGCACAGTTACTACCTCTCCCAATTCCCTGGGTTTTGAACTTGGTGAGGATGACATATGAGCCTTGAGAAGCCTTCAACACGCACAGTGAGTACGTGTGACTCTTTTCCAATCTGCAATCAGTTCTATCCATTTGGTTTCTTCTATATAGTGTTTTTACTTTTCACTTCTCATCACTATCTCTGAAATTGTGAAAACCCATGATTTGTGACCTACTATTCCCGTTATGGAAACAGGGTCTGCAATTTGTGGTTTGAAAGATTGAGAAGCAGTAGTTCTCTCTCTTTCTATTGATTTTGTCCAGCCTCTTCCTCCATTCAGAGTAATTACAATATTCTTTAGAACTGCACTTTCCAATATGTTAGTGATTAGCCACTTGCAGCTATTCAAATTTTAATTCAAACTAAATCAAATTTAAAATGTACTTCCTCTGTCACACATTTCAAGTGCTCCATAGCCACAAGTGGCTAGCTGCTTCTGTATTGGAAAATGCAGATATAGAACGTTTCAACAACTGCCGAAAGTTCTGTTGGACAGCGATGCTTTAGAAACTCTCCTTAACGTACCAACACCCACCCTCACCCTCCACACATACATGCTTCATCTATTCCTCCCTCCTTTTCTATCTTGTCCACCTCAAACCCAAGCTGACTCAATAGGGATGGGTTGAAGGAAGGTGGGATTGGAAGAGCAATGGAGGGTGAGGACCTTGGAGCCAGAAGGAAACTAAGGCCATTTAATTTTCATCTAGAGTGGAATTTCCTCTACAGAATTCCAAATAACTATATAGCCTATTAGACTATATATAACATAAACCTTGTACTTCCTATTTTTCATTTCTCATAAATTGCCAGTTCCTAAAATTCAGAAATAGACGGAGGCCAAGACTAATGAGAGTGGAAGAGGCTGAAACCAAATCATCAGCACTTTATTTTTGTAAGGACACTTTTGGGATTTCCCTGGCATCTGCTTAAAAACAATTTCACAACAAGTTCCTTTTAAACCATATCTTTCAAAGATTCTATAATTTCAGATGTGTCCTGGAACTACCAACGCTATGGGGAGGAAGTGTGTGAGAAGGTTTCTACAAGAAAAAAAAAAGAAAAGCATGTTCAGACAACCAGGGAGATAGACGACAACCCATTTATATCCACAGTACATAGCTCTGTCTCTAGGTAAAAGCAGGTCCCTAATTACTGTCCATGGAACAAATGGAAAACAGACAAATCAGTAGATAAAAGAAAGAATAAGTTTTCTGAGCAGGTTTCTGAGACTTGTTAATAACAGTAACTAAAACTTGGAAATAGCTAGATGTTTTTAATGAACATACTTCCCTTCATACAGAAGAAGTATGATTTATTGCATATCCTACAGATACAGGTAAATGTGTATAATCTGGATTTCTGCTATTTTGCGATTGTTTCATGATTGGTTTTCTTTCTGCGTAATTGTTTTTTATTAGAAGCTCTAATTCATTCATTTATTCATTTGACAAATATTTTTGAGAGTCTGTGTGCCAGACGTTGCTTTGAGCCTGCAGTGAAACAATATTATCATGCTCCAATTTCCACTGGAAGAGGTCAAGTAAACGTGTATGCTTGAGAGGTCAAGTAAAGGTGTATGTTTCCATATTTTTTTTTCTTAGAAATGATTTTGTTTATTTTTTAGTCAATAGCTTGATTATTTAAAGGGAAAAGCAGAAGTAAGGAAATTCTAATAGAATTGCAAGGATAGATTTTGGAATACAAATATGTACTAAATGACTACCCCTCTGCTCTTCAGAAACCCAGTCTTGAAGAATATAGAAATCCCCTTGCTGCTTACATGTTTATAGTCAAAAACCGTGGTAGAGGAACACGATCCTGCATGGATGTTAACAGTGGCGGTATTTTTTTCGTTGTCAATTGCAATTGTCTCCTGAACGTTGCCACCATTGTTGTTTGGACTGATGATGTTATAAACCTAGATTGACGACAAAGACATAATGATTTTTTCATAAATCACATGCATTTGAAAGGATCCCTCCCAGCAAAACAAAGCCTTCCACTTGCTATGAACAAGAAATTGAAGCCTGAAACCTCTCCACTGGGATCTAAGCACACGCTAAAATAAGGTTTACTATAAGGTTTACTCTTCCTCATGGTTTACTATATATTTAGGGGAAAAGCAATGATATCACAGGAGAAATGAGACTGACCACATATTTTCAAGCAATAGGTTACATTTTTAAGGTATTGCAGTTGGAAATAATCAATCTCATTGTTTCCATGGTTGGTTATTTCTAGAATTCTATCTCAAATAGGTCACATGGATTCTCTACTGTCCTTCAAATTATCTTCTATCTTCCTTTTCCTCTCCCCACATCGCCAAACTATAAAGTCCATAATGAATCAACTCACCTGATATCCATGAGATTGTGTTCCAAAGATGGCCAGAACCACCAGAAATCCCACCTGAAAAACAGACCATTCACTTCCATTCTCCATCGAGTAATCATTGACGGTAGAGATATGAGGGGACACTGGACAGGACAAGCATAAATACCTCAGAAAAACGCACACCTAGAGCTACTGGTGAGTGGTCATGGACGGTCAATAGTCCATTTCCAAAATATAAAACACACACATTCACTTACTCATGCTATTTGGCAGACACATGTTCTACCTTTGTCACCCAATTCTCAGCTCTTCCCAATATCAAAACCTCATACATAGCATGTGTTCTTATGCCAGAAAGAACTTGGGGCAGGTGAACAGTGAGAAAGAACTGATTTTACTAGGGGAATACCCTGGTGTGATTCACACTTTAGATTACAAGAGGTCAATGGGAGTCCTCTGGTAAAAAAAAATATATATTAATAAATAATAATTCCTTGAGACTAAGACGGTAAAAAAGATTGAAAATTGATTCTTGGGCAATAGACAACAATGGATTTCTAAGGGAAACTATGAAAATAAGATACATCAGGGCATGATTAACTTTCCACGCTGACACCCAGGAAAACCTCCATGTTCTCCTACAACCCATGCTTTACTGACACCATCAGACAAGTGTTTGGCCAGCAGCTGTGAGACTGACCCTGAGTCAGCCCTGACATTTTGCTGTGGTTGTGTAAAAGTCTGATCCAACGTGCTGATGCCGGCTTTGTGCTGTCTCTTCTGAATACCACAGTGTACTACGCTGTCATTGAAAAGTGCTGATGGAGAGGGTCTGCAGGAAGGCAGACAGCTTAAAGAACTGTCAGTGGGACATTTGTAGTTCCTTTTCCCGATCGCCCATAACACTTCTCGCCTGGTGACGGCGTGGAGTGTCTAACAAAACCTGTATGCAGATAGCCACCCTGCCTACTTGCACAGGGACGCATCATCTCTAACTCCAGGCCAGCTCTCGTAACCTTTGACACACCTATGTATTCTATTTTATGGGTCTAATACAGAGATTTTTAAAGGTGGGGGGTGAAGGACTGACCACCTTAGTGGTACGATTAGAGAAAGCTCAGGAAGTGTCCCCTGCGGCCTAATAACCACCGGCCCGACACTGTGATAAATACACCATGGTTATAGGTTTGTGTTTCAGGGGCAGGTCTCCTCTTAGAAAATCAAGAGACTACTGGGAGAGGGAACTCTTTAAGCTGACAGTCTTGAACATCTTATGGCTGTTCAAGACTGCTTTCTCCCTCAGCAGCTAAATGAGAATGAGGAAGAGAGACTGGAGAAGGAGTTCCACTCTGCATCTGAGCCTAGTCCACTGCCCATGGAGCACTGCAGTGTGGAACTATGGGAAACTGGGATTGGGGCTAGGGTCGGCTGGGGGAGTGGGAGGGTCATGGCAAGGATGTTTTAGCATGATGGCTCCTGCAAGTGGGGCCGAACATGAGTACATTTCAAGCCTAAATCCCACATTTACTGGCTCGGGGAAATCTTTCCTCTGTGCCTCCGTTTCTTCATCTGTGGAATAAGGTAAATGCTACTCATTAGAGAGTTATTGAAATGAATAGATGAAATTATTCATGTAAAGTGTTTATCATAGGGCTTAGTATGCACTTGGGAAATAACTACTGCTATTATTATTATTATTATTATTATTATTATTATTATTATTATTATCATTAGTGATACTATTTTTAAATTACCACTTCCTTTAGATACTACATGCAGAAAATGCCTACATTCCCTCCAAAACTCATAATAGCAATTATTATTTAAAATCCTCCAAATTAAAATTCTCTAGATAGTTCCAAATTTTTTTCTTTGTGTTTTCTCGGAAACACCACAAAGAAATAAAAATGGACAAATTAATATGCAACATAATATTCAACACTATTCCTACCAAGGACATCATTAACTGCATTACAGAAGCTTAGAGGTATGCCCAGTGTTTGTCTAAGAACCTTGAAATACAGAGAATATTGGATGTGAACATTCTATGCACGCACAAGAATATAAAGAAGCATAAACAAATACTCACAAGGATTCTCATTTTGTCTGAAGGGAAGAAGGTGCTGGAGCAAGTGAGACTGCCTGCTGCAGCTTCTGCCCTTTATATGGGCTTTATATGGGCTTTAGGTGTGGAAATCTCTTTTCAGACCAGTCCCTTTGGAAAAGGTGGTGTCGTATCACTGACACACCCCAGCAAACTCCTTTATCAGCACTGGGACCCAACCATATATCCTGATATCAATGAAGTTCATTAGTCACTAAGGAAAATTCACCCCTTGGTCACTGTTTAAATATTCCCCGCTTATCTGCCCTATGTTGCACTTGAGAGTTCGATTTCCACCCTTTAAAAACATCGCAAGATGCTTGTTTTACACAAACATCTTATAGACATATGAGGACGTACTCCTAATATCTGCCCTGATGGTAAAGTTCTCCCTTAAGTCCTGAGTTGGGCCCTCCCTCACTCAGTATCTTTTCATCCCGGCCCTGCTTGTAGAATTCTTCCACCCAAGGAATGGACATGGGAGTCGAGGCAAGAACTGTGGCTGGGGGGTCTCGTTGGAAAACAGCCTTGAGACTTTATTTCTCCTCTCCTTTAGGTTTGGTGCCAATTTCCAGAGATTCATGAGGAACAAGGCTCAGAGATTTCTCTGCCCAATTACCAGGCTTAATCAAATTTTTACATTAGGTGTTGTCCAAAACACTGTGAAAACTATGATTTATGTATCTCTAGTTATCTTGAGGTGCATTGAGAAATTCTCAGGTTAAAAAAATAGAGAAAATAAAGTTTAATTTGTATAATTTTTTTATAATGCCGTAATTAAAAAAGGCTAACTAGTGTTAGAATGGAATCATGAACTCCGAAGGTGGAGAAATACGAAAACAAAACCAAAATTACAAAATTGTCAAATATTGAGAATCACTACAGTAAGCAAAAAAAAAAAAAAAAAGCATAAATGATGTCCTTGATCTACAACTACAACACCTTCCTAACTAGAAGGTTTTTTTTGTTGTTGTTGTTATTGTTGTTTTTAATGTGGCTTTTAAAAAGCAGACATTTGGGCGATTTGGGGGTTGCTTACTTCACTGGAATTCTGCTACTCGGGTTGTTCAGCTGGGGTGGATGCAAAATGTGCTGTTTTTAAAAATCTTCCTGAGATAGCAGCAGCAAGGAGAATTTCAGTTTTGCAGTACACCTGCAAATTTTACCCATATCTGGCTCCAAAGTCCCCAGAAAGCAAGCCAGTTCCCACACCTATAGACATGAGGACAGACAAATGTTTCCGCCCTCCTTCCTACTTTGTCTCCCACCTGTCGCCAGGAGTTCTGAGTCTATAGTTTTGATAATGATAATAGTTAGCATTAATGGGGAACTTGATATGTTTTAGCACTTTCTAAGCTCTTTGCATATGTTGATTCATTTGAGTCTCATAACAGCCCTATAGAGTACCTTCTATACATGTCCCATTTTACAGATAGGAAAACTAAGGTACAGAGAAGTTAAGGAACTGCTCAGCATTACACAGCTTCTAAGAGCAGGAGGGCATTTGAGCCCAATCTGACTCCACAGTCCAGACTCTTAACTACTAGTACTATATGACCTCTCTGATTAGTTACTGGGTTAGTGTAACTTCTTGCCTTACTGAGATGGGGGCATTAGTAAGGAGGCTTCTGCTTCCAGAATGTTTCCTGACCAAAAGATTGACTTGGAAAAAATCATGCCTACCCAAAACCCACCCTCTCCCAATGTGAAAACTTTTAAATAGGGAGAATGAGACACTGTTTGTAAAAGATGTTCTAAGTGAAATTCATGGCTAAGCCACCCAGCTCCCCACTGAGGGGGTGAAATCACTGACATGGAAGGGCCTCGTGTTGGCGGTGTCCACACCTTGGACACCGATGCAGTATGTCTGAGAAGGGGCACAGACAGGTGGACTTTTAAAGCTCTGTGGGTGGTTCTGATTGGAAGAGCTGTTTCAAAACCTGTTCAAACCCTTCATGAGAAAACTAAGACAGATTACAACACAAAGCCAAGATCATATATGTAGTTCTCTAACTACATATATGATAAGATAAGACTTTTGCTTGCTATTCTAGTGTCCAAACTAAATAGCAAATTCACTTGGGTTAAAAAAGTTTAAAGCCATTTTACATGTTACCTTTTTTATTATGAGACCGAAACCTTCTCCTCTCTCCCTTTCTCTGTCTCTCTCTGTCTCTGTCTCTGTCTCTCTCTCTGTCTCTCTCTCTCTCTCTCACACACACACACACACACACACACAATTTACTTCTGCAACTCTTCTTTTTTTATTTTGCAAGCATTTACATTACATCTGGATATACCATAATATATCAGACTCAACATGTCTAAAATACAAGTTGTTGCATTCTTCTCCCCAAAGCAGCTCTTGTTTTGGACATTGTTGTTTCTGTTGACAATTTCTCCAGGGCTTCAGGCTCACCTTGAAGTCATCCTTGATTCTTCTGCCATTTTTCCTCTGTAATGCTTCTCCCTTTTCAATCCATCAGTGCAGCAGTCTTTCTTTTCAATCCATCAGTGCAGCAGTCTTTCTTTTCAATCCATCAGTACAGCAGTCTTTCTTTTCAATCTATCGGTGTATACTGCATTCCTTGTCCTCATTATCCCACACTGTCCCTGTTACAATGACTTCAATTAGTCAGAAAAATTGACACCAGCTGTTTCTCACTCACGTAAAGTCCAACACAGATGACATCATGATGAGTGGCTCTTCTCCAAGTGATGACTTACAGATTCCAGCTTCTTCCTTATGTAGCTTCCCCATCTTCAATATGTAGCTTCATGGTTATTTTGACATTATCAGCCTGACAGATGGGAGTTTAAATCAACAGCATGAGAAGACACATCTGTTTTTAACTTCTTCAGACTGAAAATAACCACATGTGTTCATTATCCATTAGTAAGGACCAGTCACATGGCCATATCTAGACGTGAGGGAAATGAAGTGTAGCTCTATGCCAAGAAGAGGAAATCTGTCTTTGCTAAAAGACCAACATTGTTTTCCTGCTTCCCGGCGGCCCATTGTTTCACCCTCACCATCACTATTAATTCACGGCCTGAAAGCACCACTTTGCTTATTTTGCTCTTATGCTCAAAAACTGTTAAATTCTCCCTCAATTCTTGGACAAAGTTGAAGACTCTTATTTTAGCTTTTAACTCATTCTATCATCTTCTTCCAAACTAACCTCCCCAAGTGGTATTAGTGAGGAAATAGTCTAAATGAAGGAAAGGAGATGTGATCATGGAGGAGATTCGTGTATTCAGTTGCCACAAAAGAAACTCAGATCATTCAACTATATTTTTATTGTTCTTTCCCTTCATATCTTAGATGCCCCACTTTTTATTGTGTTATTTTCCTTTCATACTACCTTTATCCATTTTTTTCTTTCTTCTTCCTCTACTCCTCTTCTTCTCTCCTTTATTTCCCTTCTTTCTTCTCTTCTTAGTGATTTCCTACCTTATGAAAATCACTGGAAGAATATTCTGAAAGGGATAGAAGGGATATTCTGAAACTCTCTCTCAGAAAGTTTGCTCTCTATCATAAAGCACAAATAACTATTAAAATATAGTAAATGTAAAGTATCAGAGGAGAGGCAAAAGTAGAATGGTGATCCAAAGTACAAATTATATTGGCCATATCTATAAATGGCAAGCAAAAACATGTTTATATTCTTCATTGTTTTCTACATTGTGTAATAATCACTCTTTTCCTTTAATAACCCTAAAGTCTTTCCTTAATGACCCTAAATTCACATGCTAAGGCCATAACTTATACCCTTCTCTATACCCCCACTCTCCCAAAGTTCCCCTTTAATATGGTGCAGTCAGCCTATGAATTCATTTCCATGTCATTTTTTGCCATACCTAAGAAAGAGCTCAGAACTGCTGTTAGGGGGGAAAGATTCAATCTATTGATAATAAATGGCCCTGGGATGAGGGTATAGTTATTTGGGCAAGTTACTGTAGCTCCAACCATCAGAAAAATCCATTCCAATTTTTAAAAATACATGTAAACAGTGTACATGATGTAAAAGAAGTAAATAAGAAAAACACCAGGAGAAAATACAAGTTAACTTTGATTTGATTTTGGCAATGTACAAAATTTTCTAAGTCTAAAAGCATTCGAATAAATTGCAAGAGGAAAGATACATAAACCTAACTGCATAAAATGTAAAAGATAATTGTTTTTTTAAAAAAGCAAAATTTAAAGCCAAATTTAAAACTCAGGAAAATACTTTTAATGCATATGCGAGATAAAGAGTAACGTTTCCTACTTTTATTTTAGCATTCTTTATTTTTATTGTTAATAAACTGTCAAGTGATTATTGAAAATTTCCAAAGGGTAATATGTTCAACTTACAAAAAGTTTTTACAAATCTACAGGAAAATAACAAACACATATAAGTTTTTAAATGGGCAAAGGACCTGGTTAGAGGAAAAAGCAGTAATAGAAGATGGTGAAGAGTCGAAGCTCCAGAAATATCCATCTGGATTTGAATTCCAATTTCTCTAATTTCTCATGTGTACCTCAAAATCCTCTTATGGAAAGAAAGGATAACAAAGTGCTCCCTCAAAGCATTTTTGTGAACATTGATGGGCTCATATACATAAAATACAACAGCCACTGTCACAGAGAAAGCTCTCAAAAAAAGTTACCTAATATTATTTTTATGTATTATAAATACAACATTTCAATCTCATAAATTATTATAGAATTGCAAATTCAATCAGCATTATTCAATTAAATTTAAATAAAACTAAGATATCAGGAAAGCCCATAATTATTTGAACATTTTTAAAAAGCGACTTCTAAATAAGCAATGGGTTAAAAGGGAAGTTACAAAAAATTGGAAAATATTTTTAATTGAATAGCATTAAAAATATAACGTATCAAAATGTGTGGGATGAAGCTTAAGCAGTGCTTAGAGAGAAATCTGTAGCATTAAACACTCATATTAGAAAAAAGAAAGGTCTCAAATAAATGATCTAAGTATTCACCTTAAGAAACCTGAAAACAAGTAATACAAAATTAAACCTAAAGTAAGCACAAAGCAAGAAATAATAAAGAGCAAAATCAACGAAATTGGATATAGAAAAACAAGAAAAAAAATCAGTGAAAAGCGCCAATGGTTTTCAATGATCAATCAAATGGTTCAAGGAAAAAATGACATGAATTATTAATATCACCAATAAAAAGAGGATGTCACTACTGATTTTACACCCATTAGAAGGATAGTAAGGAATTATTACAACTTTGGGTTCAAAAATTCAACAACCTGAATGAAATGGACAAAATTCTTGACAAAGATGAACTATCAAAGTCCACTCAAAAAGAAATAAATACCTTGAGCAGCCCTTTGTCAATGAAACAAACTGAATTTGTAGTTTAAAATTTTACCAAAGAAAATTCCAGGCCCAGATGGCTTCATGGGCAAATTTCTACCCAACATTTAAGGAAGAACTAATACTACACAAATTCTACCAGAAAATAAGAGGGAAGCTAACACTTCCCAGCTCATCCTATGAGGCCAATATTACCGATCCCAAAACTAACAAAGATATTATGAGAAAAGGAACTATAGCCAAATATCCCTCACAAACATAGATTAAAACACCTTCAAAAATATTAGCATATTGAATAAAATAATATATAAAAATAATACTACATCATGACCAAGTGAAATTTTTCCTGGAAATTTAAGATTCATTTAACATTTGAAAATCAATCAATATCATTCAACATATTTAATGCAAAAATAAAAAGCCAAATGATCATCTTGCTAGAAAAGCATTTGGCAACATATACTCATGATAACATCTCTTACCAAAACAGGAATAAAAAGGCATTTCTTCATTTTGACAAAATCGAAGGCTATAAAAAACCTTCAGCTAACATCGTAAGTAAAAATTCATGAAAGAAAAATTAATAGATTGGACTTTAATAAAGTTAACATTTTCTGCTGTTCCAAAGACACTGGTAAGAACATGAAAATAAAAGCCACAAAGTGGGAGAAAATATTTGCAAAAAATGTATTTGATAAAGAACTTATATCTAAAATACATAAAGAAATTTCAAATTAATAATAAGAAAACATACATTTCAATTTTTAAAATGGGCAAAATATTTGAAAAAATGGTTTACTAACAAAGATATACAGATAGCAAATAGGTATATAAAAAGATGCTCAGCCCCATTGACACTTAGGGAAATGCAAATTAAAACCACTGCACACATATTAGAATGGCTAAAAATAACAAAGAACAAACTACAAAACTGAAATTCCAAGTGTTGTCAAAGATGTGGAGCAACTGGAACAACTGCTGGAGGAAATTCAAGGTACTACAACCACTTTGGAAAACAATTTGGCAATTTCTCATACAGTTCATTGTAATTATCATATGACCCAGAAATTCCACTCCTAGGTTTTCACCCAAGGGAAATAAAAATGCAAGTATACATTAGAACCTGTGCATGAATATTTATTTATAAGGCTTTATTGTAATCACCAAAAACAAGAAACAAACGCAAATGCCTTTCAATGGTGACTGAATAGATAAGCTGTGGTACATTTATGTAATGAAATACTTACTACATAGCAAGAAGAAAGGACCGACCCCCTGAAACACAGCTCAGGTGAATCTCAAATCCATTACACTGAGTAAAAGCAGCCCAAATCAAAACACTACCTACTGTATGATTGCATTTACATAACATTTTGGAAATATAACACTAAAAGGATAGGAAACAGATGAGTGGTTAGTAGGGGCTGGAGGTGAGGGGCAGAGTTGCCTATAAAGGGGTACAGAGGCATTTTAGGGGGTGGATGGCGATGTTCGTGGACTTCACTGGTAGATTTATGACTGCATACATGTGTTCTATTTCCTATGAATTGCTTTTCTGATAAAACAAAATGTTAGATTATTTTCTAAAGGAAGTATTTAAAAGGTACAATTTATAGGCTCTGGTGACCAATTGTCTAAAGGAGGAGCAAGGGGTGAGGAATCAGAGGTGACGATAACTGAGGTGCCTCTCTTGATTAACTAGCTGTTAAAAATGCCACTGAACTACATAGAAGTTACAGAAAAACAGCATGTTTGGGGACTAATGAAAATGGCTTGGTTTGGAGTCGATTCGATTTTGAAACGTGATTATTAAATACGTCTAATATATGCAGTTGTAAACCAAAGTCTGAAGCTTGGTGGGGTTTGATCTGTTTTTCCATCATGTAGGGGTGTCTCAAGGGTTCAGAATAGAGGAGGTCTTCCAGGAAGAATGAGCAGGTCATGAAAGAAGAGGATCAAGGTGAGAATCCAACACCAACATTGAAGGGACAGATGGAAGAAGAGAGGCAACCAATTGTTCAGGTGGTAGAAGGAGCATTTGAAGTAAAACTGGGTGTCACAGAAGTTAAGGAAGGAGAGAATTTCAAAAATGAGAGACTATCAAGTTCCAAAAGTACATAGTCAAATCATCGGAGGACTGGAAAGATACCAGCATATAAGAGAGTGTAGGGTTAGGCTCCTTGCCTTGCTCACTTTGAGTCCCAGCACTATCAGTTATCCTTCGGATATGAAGCCAAACTGCAGTGGGTTGAGCTATGACTGAGAAGTGAAAAAATGGAATCCAAAAACCTACATGATGTTTTTGAGAGATGTAAAAGGAAGGGGAGTTATAAGCTCTCTGTATGAAGAAGGTAGAGTTAAGGGAAGGTTTTTATCTTTGTTTTGGGTTTGTTTGTTTTTCTAACGTTGGGGAGATTTGCCCATACAAGCCAAAAAGAAGTAAGAAACCAACAGGAACCTACTGAGGTTTGAGAAAGAAACAGCCATTTGATGGAGGAAGGTGACCATCAAAGACGGAGACTTTGGTCCTGGAATCTGTTAAGAGCACATTCCTCCGAGATGAGAGGGAATGAAGAATGGTGAAGATAGAGATGGGGAGATGGAGGATGACAGTTCAAGAAGCCTGATACCTTCTATTTGCTCGAGTAGTAGGCAGTTACGTTAAGGGTAGGGCTGACATGGAAAACTTGGGTAGACTGGCAAACATTTGCTTTGAAAGGAAAAAAGGAGAACGTCACTACAGACCAGGAAAGCTCAATTCTATTGATAGTATGAAAGGTCCAAAGAGAAGGATTTTTGACTTGAAATTCTTTTCTTGTTCACCTCCCATTCAAAAAGAAAGAAGAAATCATTTGACCTCTTCTAAATTTGGGGAAAGTGACCAAAATAGTAAAATCTATTTTGTACCTGAATTTCGATTGAGAACATCTTTGATCGAGTCCTAAGAATATGAGTTCTGTCACAAGACTCATAGCCTAATAGATACACAAGATGTCCATCGCACACCACCCGTATGGACCTTCAATCGATTTTAAGGTGAGTCATGAAACTCTAAACAATAAATGGTATCTACATTTCTTAAATATACATACTTGTTTGGATACCTCCTTTTATACATGCCTTATATTATGAAGCGACCAAAATAAATTTAAAGGTGTGTCAATTACAAACCAAAATCAAGTGATTGCTTTACAGAAACACCCATGGCCAATAACTAAAATATTAATTTACTGGGAGGAGTTCAAGGGTGTTGGAACATACAGGTGTGAGAAAGAGAAGAGAGTCTCATACATGCAAGGATACACCTGAGCACAAAGGCCTGGGAGAAAGGGAGGTTTCCTGTGGCTATTGGTGAGGATTCAATCCATATAATATTTCAAGCTCAGTGTGTAGCAAATTGTAGATTCTTGGTAAGTGAAGTAATCCTGACTCAATTTTTCTCTATCTAACCGTGATTAATCAAGATATTTTGGAATTATAAAGGTGAACCTGAGAGTGTTAAGAATGTTATAAGCTGGTCTTCTCACAGCCACTGAACCCCAATTTACACCTACCTGGCTCTGCCATTCCACTAGGCGGAAGTGGCCTGACCCTTTATCCCTACGTGTCTCTGCCCAGGCTGTCCCGTAGGGCACAACTAAAGGTCCGTTTTCTGCATCAATGCAAAATGAAAATATAGCACCCCTTGTTCATAGAGCAGATAAAAAGCTTTTTCTTTCCTCCATAGTTTCTTTCTCTCAACTTATGATGGTGTTTTTGATATGCTATCTAATGTCTCATTCCATTGGGTATGCGGATACTTGCAAGGTAAGCGCAAATCCTCAAAAGCACCCGGGGCCCCACCCTGTGACTCAGAGTGTCTGGCCTTGACTTTCCTGCACCTGCACCCAGGCCCCACCAGTGGAAGCAGAGGGTGGGTGGTCAAGAGCCCATCTAGGGAGATGGGGAGAGGCAGAAGGTGGGACCACACATGAGCCAACGATCCAAGTCCCTAGGGCATGCTCCATTGTCCCACCAGACTTCACTTACAAAATACAAATTCAAAAATAGAATTGTTAAGAAGGTCAAGATAGCAACTGCAAAGCATTAAACTTGTCACGTATGGGGCTCTCTTCTGCGAGTGAGCCCCTTGGGGCTACACTGGTCACATGTCCATGAAGCCAGCCCTGTCTCTCATATAGATTTCAGGATCTTGGAGTATGAGCACTGTTTGTTTTACGTGTGACTCCTATACTCCTTGTGCTTAACGGGGGCGTTGCATTTGCTGGAGCATGGTGACTTGCTGTTAGCTGATTATTTTTCAATATGAGAAAATGAGCAAAGGGTTGTAGGCCTGGTGACCCATTGCTGAGAAGCAAATGAAAAAAACTTTCCTGGCCTGCATAAGGGGAGTTGGTTCTTTATCCAAACCCAGTCAGACCTTTGAAGGAAAAGTGCACACCCCAGAGTAAGTCCCAATAGATACTTTTTATTAGGCATTTCTGAGAACTAGAGGCTGGGGGGTATGAGTAGAAAGAAAGCATGATTGAAGAAATCTGGAAGCTCAAAATTCCCTGAGGTATCTCTGAGGATCCAATTTCCTCATCAGAGTATGTGTTCTTCCAGAAGTGAAAAGAGTACACAAATGTCTATATTTTCTGTCTGGGATGTAGTAAAGGAAATAGTTCGGATCAGCCACCACGCAGAAAATTCAGTGATTCACAAAATTGTGCTTCATTGTTCAGTGGCTCAGGGCAAGTCCTCTGGCCTCTTCTGCCAGGGAAGCCAGAGAGACACTACAGTGAGGGGGCCACTGGGTTCTCACCCAGTGAGACCTGGGCTCCAGGTGTGGCCCTCACAGCTGTGGTACTTTTGTCCTTATCATTTGGGATCCAATTTTCATCTTCCAAGGACCAGTTTTGTCCTTTCCAGGCCTGACTGTTATGGTTGAAGAAACATACCATAAGTCTGAGTACTTTTATACCGTTTTCTCTAAACTGCTTCAATTCGAACACTGAACCAGGAATAGGTGTTATTATTTCTGAATTAGCTATGAGATAATCCTAAGGCAGGACGTTACTATCGCTTTGTGATTTCTATCCCTTGTTTGGGCATATCTTCTCCAAATCTTTTGCAGAATGGAAGGACTTAACCAGGTTTGATTGTTCAACATGCTCTTTATCTCTACTTTCATATATTTTATATAAAATGAAGTCATCACTCAGGAGATTCAAGATTTTTCCCGTTTCTGAGATATAATGTATCATTGGTTGCCTCTGGGGTGGGGGGATCCAAAAGGTTTGGCAAGTGCATCTGGACAGACATACAAGCAGCAACAGAAAGGCAGTGTTATATATATTTTGGAAGGCAATGGTCCCAGAGGAGATAACAAAAAGAGAGGTCTCTGTGATGTCATAGGAAAAAACTTCCTCCACTCTTCTGTAATTTAAAAAGAATTTCTCTCCTATACAAAAACGACTATGTAATATGCATAGATTTTCTGGAATTAGAAGCTTTCTAGAAATAATTATTAAAATGTTAATTTACATGTCCCTATTGCTATTTCTTTAGATGTGTCATTCTTGGCCACAAATATATGTGGAAGATTTGATACAAGTACACCACTGCCACAAGCCCTGGGAGCTGTAGCCACAGGAACCATAACTAGAGTCTTAGCTGCAGGCAGTAATCCGAGAACGTGGGAAGGCAGACGTCTCTCCCAAGGTGATGAAGTGTGTTCAGATCTCACAATGAGCCACCTGACTTGGAACAGTTACAAGGATCTTCAAAATGGTATATAAGATGCTCAGAAAAATAAAATAAAATAAAATAAAAAAGCCAAAGCAATTGAGACAAAATCTCTGCCCGAAGGAGCTTCCACAAGAAAATACATTATAGTGTGAAGTCAAATGAGCTAAAGCCCAGCTGAGTCCTCAATATCAGAAAATAGGGCAAGAATTAAAGGGAAGACAAGATTACTAAGGGCTTCATAGGAGTTAATGGCTGCAAGGTCAGCCCGTTAACAAGTCTATACAGGAGAGGGAATCTTGAATACTTAATGTTGAATACTTAATACTTAAATACTTGAATATTTAATGACAAAAAGGTGCCCTGGAAGTTAACCTTCCCTTCCACTCAGAGAAAAGTCTGATTTCTGTGGGAAAGCTTTAAGGGCCCTCCGATCTAGTAAGAGCATGCTATAGATGGACCGTATCCCCTGTTTATTCCATACAAAGGAGTTCCCACCTAACTCGACATGACAGGGTATGGGGTAAAGTGAGGCCTAGGGTGTGTACTGTGAGATAACATGATAGGGGCTTGGTGTTTGGCATGACCCCGCCTCAATCTCTGTGGACAGGGTGGGCCCTATTTACTCATGGGCTGGTTTGCCCCACACTAACCCTAGGTCCTTAGGGCCACACAATTTCCTGGGACTCCCTTGATGTGTCACCATAGTCAATGTAGGGAAGCACCTCTCCAGCTGGCTCCAAACCTCAGAAATGAATATCATGAATTTTTTATTTTCTCGCTTGAACATCTCCTTTACGCAATTCCAATTTTTTAATGGGCTTATTGAGCATCGTATATGTGCCAGCATATTCTAGATTCTATTGAGGTGACAAAACAAAACAAAAAGACCAGGAACGTGTTCTGTCTTTCTCCTATGGGAGGACAAGAAACACATAAAACAGCTCTCAGGATGAGAAGGAGCAAGAGGCTACCTCGTGTTTCCTTAAGACTTTTGACCTTGGATGAGAGACAAGGATTGAAGTTGACCATCCACCCTACCCCCACCTACTCCCACACACTCACAAACACACATTCACACATACTACACCAAGCACAGGGGAAGAGGGTCTTCTCGGTTTTGGAGCCACTGAAATAATATTGTACAAAGGAGGAATTTCTTCTCTTTGACCCATAGAAAACCTAAGGTCTAGAGGACAAAAAAGATTCGCTGAAAGAAGGAAGCAGAACAGAATCTACGTGTAAGTCTCCTGGCTTCTAGTTCCAATCAGTAGCTCCCCAAATGGATTTTCAAATCCAGGGTGCATCCTCAGAGGCAGCACGACTGTCGTTTCCCTAAGGAAGGTGTCCCCCAGGGATGTTAATAGGTGTTAGAAAAAATAAATTAATAGGAGAAAAAGGAAAAACAATCAAGGTCTATGGTCACTTACGTTTAGGAGATTCTGGATGAAACATGACATACAAGATCTGACAATTAAGTTTGCGAACTCATCCTAGAAAAAGTGCTGTGTACCTCATTGCTGAATATCACTATGGTCACCTTCGAAGTACTCCCCTTGGGGAGCCTAGCACCAAAGCCAGCACGTAGTCTACTTTTCAAAGCAATTTTGGAACTCTTTTTCTGGAATGGCATCAGAACTGTCATCATATTACCCTTGATGTCCTGAATGTCATCAAAATATTTTCCTTTCAACATTTCCTTTATCTTTGGGTAAAGAAAAACGTCATTGGATGCCAGATCAAGTGAGTGGGGAGGGTGAACAATACAGTTATTTGCTTACTGGCTAAAAACTCCCTCACAGACAGTGCCGTGTGAGCTGGTGTATTGTCGTGATGCAAGAGCCATGAATTGTTGGCGAAAAGTTCAGGTCATCTAACTTTTTCATGAAGCCTTTTTAGCACTTCCAAGTAGTAAACTTGATTAACTATTTGTTTAGTTGGTACAAATTCATAATGAATAATCCTTCTGATATCAAAAAAGGTTAGCAACATCGTTGCAACAAGTTCGCGAAGTTAATTGTCCAAACTTGTAGATTTCTGCCCTACAGATTTCTTAGTATATTTGATATGTGAATGTCAATTGTCAATCTCCAAGAGAGAGATTATTGGATCCTGAACTGTATCTCTCTGTTTATTTGTCATGGAGCATCTTCCAGACCAGCATTTCACAGGCTCACTATAGAAAATGTCAACCTCAAGTACTTGGTAAGGTATGACATGAGAAAAGTAGAGCAGGCACCTCACCCATGTATTAAAATGACTACCCGTGGCTGGGTATAAAGGCACTGTGTTGTCCACTCTTTGATTCTGCAGCGATGTGACAGTCCCTGAAGCAGAGGGAGACCTCTTCACACATCTGCTTCCCACCCCTGGCAGAGAGTGACAAGTACAGATAGGGAGCCTTTGGGAACGTTACAATAAAGGAAACTGGATGAAGTTTATCTCATAGGCTGCCAGTGAAAGAGTCTAAGCATGACAGAGTCATGCACTGAAATGCAAGACCGGTGACTAAAGGGATCAATTCTGTAACTATTGTAAAAGTCTAGGTGAGAGGAGCTATTGCCAAGGCCAAAGATGAGAGGCATTTCTGAGATGAAATCACAAGGGTTAGTAACTAACTGGATGTGGTGGTAAGAACAATGAGCCAAAGACAGCCCTTAGGTTGTCTAACAGGATGTGTGGTACTATCATGGAGAGAGCTCAGAACTGCAGAAAAGAGGATGGGTTTGGTGGGAGTAGCTAATAGAACACGTTTAGCCTAAGAGAAACCATCACAATGGGCTCAGGTAAAGGTAAGAAGAGGAAGTCATGCCCACATTCTTACAGGAGCTGCTATCTGGAAGGCCCAGTGTGCCCAAGGTTTCTCATCTGTGATCTTGTTTGATTTTAGGGATTATTCCTTTTCTGAATCTGAGTAATATCAAGATATAAAATACCCACACCCACACTTCATTTGGACCAAAAGTTATCATAAATCATATTGAGTTTGTTGTGATTATCTTCAGCTTCAACAAATGATGAGTCAGATTAACTCCATGTCAAAGTGTCTTGCTAACCAGGCAGATATTACAATGTGCCAAGAATGGTACATTGGATTATGACACAGATATTGAAAATGAAGGAAGTTATCTTTGGAGTCTTTGACTCCACCTGGTCACACCTAGTTTGAGTAATTCCATGTCAAGTACAAATATGAGAAGGCTTCTTGCCTGAGTCCATGCCTGCCTTCTTCTCCATTCCATCACTTTCGTGACGCCAACATGAAGCTCACAGTGAGTAGACTTTTCCTTTTGAATTTATTACCATATATTAGGAGACTGTTAACATTCTGAGCTAAGGGAATCTGCTTCTTACAACAATATTGCCGTAATGAAAATTTTTGTTTAAAAAAATCTTTTTTTTTCATGGAATTGTGACATTTATAAACATCTCTATAGAGAAAGATAGTTATACTTGGATTAAACAGTTGTGTCAGCCTCTTATACCATGCTATCTTAAATGAAATTACTTTCCAGATCTTCTGATTTAAGTCTGGGCAAAGAGCAAGCAGTCCCTAAGCCCTAGAAAATGCCTGATTTTTCTCTCCTCACATTCTTGAATTCCTCTTTTACCCAACTCCTGAGTATGTTCAGGCAAGATAAAAAGCATATCATCAAAAGACATGAGTGAGAAACTTACTGTCACATTCTCTGCTGTCAAATGGACCTCCAAATAAGAACAATTTGGCTTGGACCCTGTACGTAGTCATTTATTTATGTAAATATCTAAAGCATGAAGCTAGTGTAGCATCTCACCTGTGGTTCCAGATAAAAGGCTGAGAATATAACAGGTGGACCACAAAATTCTGCAAAAATAACTGGTGGTAACATGTGTCTCTTATAACAGCATGCACAGGGGTTGCAATCAGGTAAGTATTTTCGTGTTTCAATATGCTAAATACTGAAATATATTACGGCAGACTCTGCTTCATAATGGAGTTGCTAGTGTAAAATCATTATCTAGAAATAAGTTCTAATAGCAACAATTTAGAAAAAAAGAGGTCAGACGTGGATGTCTCCTAGTTCTGCCTTGAACAAGAGGTACAACCTTGGCCAATGCAAACTTAGTCAAGTCACTTAAGTGACTTTTGAAACTCAATTTCCTCATCTGTGAAAGGACCGAATTGTACTAGTAGTTCTCTAAAATGTCTTTTACCTCTTGACTCTTTTTTTTTTTTTGGGAGACTAATGTTTACTTCCTCCTTTAGCTATCAGGAGAAAAATTAAACAAATAAAAGAAAATTACCTTGAATCACCAATGCAGTTCTTAAACCATTTTGTCCCCAGCAAAGGAAATGAGAATAGGTGCTCAGAATCAGGAACCCTGCATAAAGCTCGGTGATAAGCAATGTCATGTACCTGGTGACAAATGACTAAATCAGGCACTGGGACAGTTATTGTCTTCCCTTCTGCTAACCACACTTGAGAGCCAGACACTCTATCCTTGGCCTGTCAGCACCAGTATCTAATCTGCTTACTTATCTGTTGCTTTTTAAAAAGTTAAAAAATTTAAAAAAATTGAAGACTACTTCTGCCTTGTGGAGGTCTAGGAAGGAAGGAAAGCATTCAGATCAATCCTTTTATCTGAAAATCATTCCTGTTTGATTTCCAGATCAAATAGGAAAATTAACTTAAATCATTTTCAGATGCGATCTTTAGAACTTATCACCATTTTTCATATCATGTATGCTATTCATTTTCAACTTTATTTTTTCAATATACTAACATTTCGTTAGTTTTTTCATAAGACCCACATTAAAAATTCTAAAACTACCAGTGGTGCCAAAAAAACGTACACAAGTGGACACTTTGGTCAGCGTTGCTCAAGCAGTAGTTTGCCGTAATCAGAAGCATCTGGACTCTGATGGTAACCACTTTGAGCACCTCTTGTAATTGCAGAAGTCAAACATGACTTATATATTGGTATATATTGAGTATCACAATTTTAATAGTTTTCCTTTTTAAAAATGTGCTTACATTTTTTGGCACCTTCTGTATATATCATAAAAAACATAATTACTATAAGTAATTAACCTACAATTCTACATTATCATTAAAACTGTCTATGGTTAAAAAAGTACAAGGTCAAAGAAGAACAGACGGGCCACTCAACAGAGTGGTAAAATTAGTAAATATTTTCCATAAGCTTGGATAGGGAAAGAAAGGACACTGTTTTGCCATGTAACAGGAGACCGATGTCTCTGTGTGATTTCAGATTGTCTTTGCCGGACTTCTTGGCGTCTTCCTGACTCCTGCCTTTGCCCAATATGTAAGTCTCACTTTTTCAAATTGTGTTACCAAACTGTATTGCCCAAGAAATGTGGTATTAAAGCATTATCAATTTTTGATAAACCTCAGAATATCAACATCGGTGACAGCAACAACAGCGGTGGAAGTGGGCTGCAGACAGTGAGCGTCAATAACGAGCACAACGTGGCCAATGTAGACAACAACAACGGCTGGGACTCCTGGCACACGCTCTGGGATTACAATACTGTGGGTAGCCGCCATGATTTCTATTCTTTACAAAGACGACGTTTCTTTTGGCACACACAAAACGTGTCTGCTCACCACCAAAATAATAAAATTCTAACAGCACAGAAGCATCGAGTTATAAGTAAAAGTGCTATTTTGCTCACCCAGTTTCACCCCCTCTCTGTAACTGCTATTAATAAGTGTCCCACCATCAGTTAAAATTCAAACCAGCGAACAGTCATTAGGACCCACTACGTTTAAGGGGTCATGGGGCTAGACGACAAATATGAATACCCTTTGGCTTTGCCTGCAGACCCCCTCCATAATGATGAAAGACCTTCACTACATCACCGCTGCCAAAACATAACCTATCTCATTCTATCTTCAATTTCCTTCTAAAGCATCACAAATTGACATTTCACCTATAATTCAAAAGGACCAAAGCAAGTGTAAATGATGATGTTAATTGGTAAGGGAAGCAAAAAACCACTTCGCTCTGGTTAGAAGACCCAACTCTGCAATTACCAGCTCCATAGTTAACAAATTTTGTACTCTTAAAAAGCCAAATCTTTATTGTTTCAGTTTTATCATCTCATCAATTAGAAAACGAATTCCTGTCTTACCTTCCTCCTTGAAATGTTGTAAAGCTCAATGGAGATGAAAATATGATAGTATTTTAAAATTTATTTTAGCAAAATAGACATGTAGAGTGTCTCCTACCATGCGAGAACACGAAGATAAAGCAACAAGTCAGACTCTAAGTCTCTGCCCTCGGAGGTTTATCCTTACAAATGGTAGCAATAAATATGATTGCAAAACAGGGCCAGATCCTGTACTCTTACCCCAGTTCTTAATGATCTCAGAGTTCCAGTTCCCTCTGCTGGTGAAACTGATTTCTGATAAGGAATCAGTTCTCCTTGGAGAACATACTCCTCACTATATACCGCCTTCCTGACAGGGCTTTGCTGCAATCAGACTCTTTAACAAGAAGGCATGCATTGTGCACAAAATGAACAAAGATGCCACGCCCTCTCTTCAAGCCTTGGATACAATGGTCAAGGAAAAGAAGGTAAAAATAAGAGTCTTTCTGTTCTTGTTTGGGGGAGGTCTTATGATCTCCAGTAGAAAAGGAGATCCCAGCCCTTTCCTCTTCACCCCAGTACGTTGTAGTGTGCACCACAAAAAGGGAAGAAGAATTGGTAAGTGCCCGAGAAGTAGCTGCCACCACACTCAAATGCTATGGCTCACATCTGCCCCTACAGAGGCTCTCAGAGTATCTAGCCCTTCCTGTGAGAGGAACAAAGCTCTGCTCATGACATGAAGAACCGTTGGCACTTCTCCAAGGACATCTTTCTGCAGGAGTTGTATTAGGACTATTAGATTTAGCAAATAAAAATAAAGGATACCCAGTTAAGTTTGAATTTCAGATAAGCAATGGATAAGGTTTAGCATAAGTATATCCTATGCAATATTTAGGACATATTTACATTAAAAAATGATTTGTTGTTTATCTGAAATTCAAATTTAACTGGGCATCCTGTATTTTATCTGGCAACTCCAGTTGCGGTAGGTGAAGAAAAGGGATCCATTATTCTTTAAAACGTTTGCCTACGTTCATATCCTATAATTGATAAATGGGTACCTCTCTTGAGAAGGTAGAAAAAAATAAACTGCATTCTCAGAAGCTGGTCATCATATAGCTCAATCCCAGAAATTTAAGATGACCAAACTAGGCCCAAGCTTCAGAATAAATTTATCCTCAGACTTCTGTTTTTATGAGACGCTGAGGTTTCAAACCAGCTAAATCCCTTGAGACACTTAGAAAATTTGAGATATACATGGTTGTAATTGGTTCTTCTTCATTTTGGTTATGGAAAAATTATAGCCACGCAATACTGCCTGTTGATCTTGTATTCAACCCTCAATTCAACAAACCACTGGGCTTAGCATTCATTTTTTCTCTTCCTTTTCCTCTGTCCTCTCCATATTCAGCTTCAGGATAAAGGACCAGGGGGACCCCCTCCCAAGGGCCTGATGTACTCAATCAATCCTGACAAAGTCAACAACCTGGATGAGTTTGGAAAATCCATCGCTAGCATGTGCAGGCGGGTTCCAACATACATGGCTGAAGAGGTTCGAGGTGAGTGGTCCACCTACTGTGCACTCCAAGTTAGTGCTGGTGGAATTGTCAGACTATTCTCGAGTGTGTCCACAAAGGACACTAACTACTCAGAGATGGTAATCAAGGCTAAGACTCATGGAGCACTTGCTCCATGCTATGCGCTGTTCCACATGATTTATGTGTGTGAACCGCTTGCTCCTGACAGCAATCTTATGTAATAGGTTCTATTACTGTTCTCACACTATGGATGAGGAAACTGAGACACAGAGAGAGGTCACAAAACTTTGCCCAGATCAATCCTCAGCATTTTGGCTGTGGATTCTGTGCTCTTAAGCATTCTGAAATACTGCTTTTCAAGGATGAATCTAGAGTACATTCAAAACATTGAATGTCTCTATTTCTTTGAATGAAGAAATACATGAGCCACTAAATGAAAGGACAATGCCAACAGAATTTGTTGACTTTTAATAGCTCAAACAATTACTTAAATTCTGGACATTCAAAGAATAACTTACACAAAAACGAAGTATCGACCTAGGAACCTAACCTAACAGCAACTTTTCAGATCTTTGAATCAATTGATTTAATCATCATAGCTACCTAACTAGATCTTAAAATTGTTGCAGAGCTAGTTTGGAAAATGTGTGACACCCCTTTCCCCAATGTCTGTCCCCTCCCCCCAAAAAAAGAGTTCTTGAAAAGACATTGATATTGTTTTGTTCTTTTTTTATCAGGAGCAAGCCTGTTGTTCTACTCAGGAAAGTGCTTCAATGTTAATATACTCTGGATTTTGAATGCTTCCTTCTGTGGAGAAACAGAGGAAAACTGAACAAAAAAAGTTGCTGTGGAATACCAGTTGCTGTAGAATATCAGAATATTCTATGCAGAAAAATATGGGTTCTACTGGTTTTTATCATGTCATTCTGAAATGTTTTCTCCTAGTTATGTTTGGTTTCTTTAAATTTCAATAAACCGATTTAGCACTGAATTTAGTTTAACCTAAAATTCCTTATACTTCCATTGGGAATGCACAGGATCAAAAGAGCAATGTGGTTGTAGCAAGTTGTCGAAGTGCATTAAACCCAACTCTTAGCCTCTACGCAGGACCTGTCCCTTATAAAGAACTCCTTCAGATGCAGCAGATGCTACTCACCACAGCTCTGGGAATGGTGCCAAGACCATCTGACTGCTCTGAAGACTGCTGTATAGTTGATATGCACTGTAACACTTCAGATCAGCTAGGGCCAAAATCCACTCAAAGTAGTTTAGGTCAGAAAAGGAGGGGTGGTTATTGCGAGGATGTTAGAATATCTACAATAATCTTAGGGCAAGAAAAGCAACTGGTATCAAAGAAACTGGAGCCAGAAACTATATTGACACCAAGACCCAAGTCTCCTTGTCACTCCCTGAAGCCATGTGTTAGCTTATCTATGCTTCTCTCTAAATTCTGCTTTCCTCTTCTTTCCATCTTGCAGATAGCTTTTTCTGTACTCATGACAGAAGATGGCTGAACCAAAATGTTAGCCTCATCTCCCGTGTTTACACTTCTTTCCAGCTTAAGAAGTAATGTCTAAGACTTTTGAATCCCAATTCTAATTTTCCTTCACCCTGTTTGGTTCAAAAGTTCATGACCTTCGTTTTTTGAAGGCCATGGAAGTGAAGTAACATGGTACACTGACAGCACCGAGGTCTCCCCTGAAGGAAAAAGATCTCAGAGAAAATAGAGATTTCAAATGTTATGTATTACAATATAAAACTACAATTCATTTCTAAAAATTGCTCTCACACATTTTTTTAAATCCTTGATGCCATAAAAGGATATCTAAAGTATTTTCATGTCTTCAGGTGGGATAGCCTTAAATAACCCTACCAAACAAGACTAAAGACATTAATTCCCACCATTTGAAAAAAAAAAAAAAACACCAATATTTGCCATCTTAATTGGAAGGAAATTATAATAATTTTCTTTAGCTTGAGACAATTTCATTGCTGTTCACATGAAGTGTACTACCAATGTAATAGAATTTCCAAAATATCCTGAAGTCATGAGATGTGGAAGCCTGTCAAAGACTCATCAAAGATCAAAAAATCTTAGATACTGCCCAACTCCGAGTAAAAAAAATAAATAAAACTCATAAACTGGATACAATGTCATGTGGATGACTTTTGGGAACTGGTGAATCCCATGTTTCATAGAAGTATTGCCTAGTCACTGTTTTAGGATAAGCAATTAAATTCTCTAGGAAGATATACAAATTCTAGATGATATATACCTATCAAAATATATGAAGGAAAAACTAAAAATTTCAGAGAATTTAACAATCTTGCTATACTAAAGATGTTTAACATATATTGTTTTCTAACTTATAGACAAAACATTTAAGGATATAAAAAATGTTAATACAATTAACAAGCTTATTTTAATGAACATATATAGAACACTACAGAATACATATTCTTCTTAAGCATATATGGAACATTTACAAATATTGATCATATATTGAGGGATAAATCAGATCTCAAAAAGTTTAAAATAATTAGTATCATAAAGAACACATTTTTCTGACTTCAGTTTAAGATAGAACTATCCTCTGAATAAAACAAGATAGTTCCATTTGTTTTGAAATTAGGCAGCATACTTCTAAATAACACATAAGCCAAGGAAAAAATCATGACAAATAGAGTGTATTTTGAACTGTGCAATAATGAAAGCATTTCATATCAAAATCTTGTGAGTAGCAGCTATAACAATTTAGTCTTAAAAGTTCATTTTATAAAAGAAGAAAGGCTAGAAATTGAATCAAACACACAACTTTAAAAGTGAGGGAAAAGCACAAAATACCCAAAGTAAATAGGAGGAAAGAAATAATATTGACAATATCAGAAGTTAATAACATGGAAAACAAATATACAATAGTAAGACTCAACAATGTCAAAAATTGGTTCTTTGAAAAGGCATAAAATTAACAAACTTACAGTAAAATTGACCAGAAATTTAAAAAAATATAAATCACAAGTAATGCTAGGAATGAAAAAAAAAATGTTAAGCTACAGATGCCACAGATATTAAGATGTTAATAAAGTGATATTGTAAACAATTTTATATCAATAAATTTGAAAGCTTAGGTACATTGAATGTCTAAAAAACAAACTCACCAAAGCACACTCAAGAAAAAACATAAAGCCTTAATAATTTTATAACTAGTGAAGGAATTAGTTCAGAAGTTTAAAATCTTTACGTAAGAAAATTCTAGGCCAAAATGGTATTTACACTGAGATTCAATAAACAATGAAAATACAGATTATTCTAATTGTATAAAGCTATTCAAGTGTATAAGGGAGAAAAAAGGAATACTCTCCAAGCCATTTCATGAGAATATTATTAAGCTGATTGCAAAACTTGACAGGGATTGTATGAAACAAAAGTACACGGCAATCTCAGTCATGAAGATAGATGTAAAATGTCTTAACAAAATGATAGAAGTCAACTGAGCAAAATGTAGAAGATAATACAGTATGACTGTGTTAGATTTTTTTCTAGCAATACCCATTGGTTTGATATTAGGACATTAATAATGTCATTTGGCACATTAAAAGATCCAAAGACAACAATCTGATGATGTATCTCAATAGCAGCAAACTTACACAATAAAATTGAATATTCATTCATGATAAATAAGTAATTCTTAGAAACTTTGGAATTAAAAGAAACTTCATTAAATCATATTTTAAAATCTACTGTAAGCATCATGTAAAATAATGAAAGCAACGTTGTTAAGACAAGAAACAGCTTCTAGAAATATTGTACTGACAGTTAGTAAAGCAAGAAAAAGAAATAGTAAACATAAATAAAGACAAGAAAGAAAGAGAGAAGGAAGGAGAGAGGGAGGGAAGAAGCAAAGAAGAAAGAAAGGAAAGAAGGAAGGAAGGAAGGAAGGAAGGAAAGAAGGAAGGAAGAAAGATTATTATGCTCAGATGACATGGTTTTCTGTGAAAAACACATGCCTCTATAGATAAGTTATGGGAGTCAGAATATCTAAATGGTTCATGCGTACAAAAATAACTATCAAATAATAATTGCATTTCTGTACATCCTCAGCAAACATATAGAAACTTTAATTGCTTAAATAACATTTATAATAGCAGCAAAAGATATGACATACCTAAGAAAGATTAGTTAATTTATTTAACAATATTTCTTAAATACCTGCTCTATGCATAGCACTATTGCACACACTTGAAATACATCAGCTAATAAAAATGCAAAGGTCTTTGCCTAACGTAGCTAGCATTTTAGTTAGAGGAGGCAGAAACAAATGATAAACATAATTAATACACAAACAGATACATAAATAAACAGTAGGATATTTGGTAGGATAGTATTATGTACTATTATTTAGTATGATAGAAAATTATAAATACTAAGGGGAAAATGTAGAGCACAGTAAGGGGAATCAAGAATGCCAAGCAGGAAGACGCAGCTTGCAAATTTTAATAGGTATTTAGGTTAGGCATCATTGGGAAGGTGACATTTGAACAAAGACTGAAAGAGATAAAGTAGTTCTCCATGCCCACATTTCTGGCAGAAAAACATTATGGGCCAAAGAAATACCAGTGCTAAGGCCTAAGGCAGAAGTGTGCCTGGCATATGAAAAGTGCAGCAAGGAGGTCAGTGTGGCTGAAGCAGAATGAGCAAAACAGAGAGCAAAAAGATGAGGGCAAAGAGGTAAGAGAAACCAGATCATGAAGAGACTTGCAGGCAATTGGCAGAACTTTGGGTAGGATTCTGAGTAAAATAGGAAGAAATCGCAGGAATTTGAGGCAAGATAGAAGGGGGTCTTATTAAGTAATAAATTAAACAAAAGATATGCTAGACTTCTATGGAAACTTTATTGAGAGACATTAAGATAGACTAAATAAATACAGATAAACCATGGTGATGAATTAGAAGATTCAATAGTATAAGAATGTCAGCTCGACCTCAATCTGTAGATTTAATGCAATTAAAAATAAATTCCCACAGATCATGTGTGTGTATACGCGTATGGGCTACATAACAAGTTCAATTTAGATTATACATGGAAGATTAAGTGGCCAGTGGAGAGACAATTCCTCACAGATCGTTTGTTTCTATACATGTTGTGAGGAGAGGCAATGACCTGCCTTTTGTTCCCTACGATTTTTACAACGATGTTTGCATAGCAAACAGCCTTGGGAGATAGACATATTGTCTCTTTTTAGAACAAAAAGCAGGCATATGGACTGTCTATTATATAAATTTGAATTCTCTAAGCTCAGGGTCCTCTCTGTAAAGCAACCCACTGTGTGTGCAAGCATCCAGCTGGGTCCATAATGCATTACCCTTGGAACATGTGGGCAAAGGGCACTGACACCAACATGCTCACACTCACACTATTTGTTGTGCCACTAGTGATAATGTCATTTGTCTCTTACCCAGGAGTCTCATTCATGAAATTATGGTACACTAAATTTTTAGATTTCAAGTAAGGCAAAAATCTCAAACTCTTCCTGAAAGGGCCAAGTTACTGATGTAGAACAACAAAATGAGTGAATATGACCCATCAAAATTATTAAGAAGACATAGTAATTAAGACAATATGATATGAGTACTGGGATATGCAAATACATCAATGGAACAAAATAGAAAGCACACAAATAGATCCATACATCTATAGACGACTAAAATAGATGTAGTTTGCATTGTAGGTCTATGGGAAAAAGATGAACTTTTAAACAACTGGTGTTAAAATAATTAGGTAGCCATATGGAATAAAAAGAAATGAGAAAGTGACACCAGACCCCCACTTGACATGTATTAAAAAATTAATTCCAAGGATATTGAAAACAAATATGAAAAGAAAAATTAAAAGCCTTAGAAGATACAACTTTATGATTAGTGAGAGATGTATATAAAGTTTAAGTTTATATAAAGTTTATATAGTTATAAAATGTATTGATAAATTTCTCTACATTAAAAATAAGAATGTCTGAAGAGACCAAAAATAGAATAAAAAGACAAGCCATAAACTAGCAGAGATATTTACAACACATAAACTATATAAAGGATTAGTATAAAAATTATATAAAGAACTCCTACATATCAATAAGAAAAAGATAAATAACTAATAGAAAAATGGACATGAATAGGTTTCATGAATGGTGAATCTAGATAAGAAGATATCTTAACTTCCTTAGTAATAAGGAAAATGTAAGTTAAATCATGAGATATCGATTCATATCTATCTGACTGGCAATGAAAAAGTCTAATATCAGGTGTTAGAGAGGGTGTTGAGTAACAAAAACAAGCCAGGGCAAGCATGAATTGATACAACTTCTTTGGAAAACAATTAAGCATTGTTTAATAAGCTGAAGATGTGACTATCTGTGACCCAACCATTCTACTCTTAAGTATACTAGGGGTGCCAAAAGAATGTATAAAAGTGGACACTTTGGTCAATGTTGCTCAAGCAGTAGTTTGCCATAATCAGAAGTGTCTGGACGCTGATGGTAACCACTTTGAGCACCTCTTGTAATTGCAGAAGTCAAACGTGACTTGTATTCATCTTTTGTTATCGGTATATATTGAGTATTACAATTTTAATACAAGATTCCTTTCTTAAAATGTGTATACATTTTTTTGGCACCCTCTGTATATCCTAGAGAAATTCTTGAACATGGGCATCCAGAAATATGTACAAGAATGTTCATTGCAGCAGTGTTTGGAACAGCAAAAAACTAGAAACAGTCTAAGTATTTGCCAACAGTAGAATAGATGAATAATAAATCATGATGTTTATTTAGTATAATACTAAACATCATCAAAAAACCCCATAAATTAATCACAGTGACGCACAACACAGATGACTCTCTGAAAAAATAAGCTTGAGTCCAAAAAGCAAAATATATTGTGTTTATATGAAGCCCCAAAACAGGCAAAACAACATACATATTTTAAAAACACATGCATATGTGATAAAACTTGACTAAACGCAAGGGAATGATAACACAAAATTTTGCATAATTGTGTACCCCTGAGAGGGAAAGAAGGGTTCATGGAGGGACAAATGGAAGATTTCCACGGTAGTGGTAATGCTTTCTCTCTTTCTCAAACTAGATTGAGGAATGGGGAGTTCACGGGTGTGTGTTGTATCATTATTCTTTATGCTTTACATATGTTATTAAATAGCCTTTTGTACTTAATATTTAATTATAATTTTTAAGTCAAAAGTACAGGAAGATAATGTTATGAAAACAATAAGAGGGTAGACCTGAGTGGATGGAAAGAAACTGCTGTTTTATTTCAATATAAGGCAGAGATCTCTCATCTCTTGCTCAGCTCTGAGGCTGGTGGTTCCAAACGTTCGTTCAGCCTTTGACCCCTGTCCCCAAAAGAGGGGCGTAAGTGAAAATGAGTTCATTCAACACCAGGATGCCAAGAGGTCTGCAGAGAGAAGCTGCTGTTCCTCAGCCTGTGCCAGGGCTGAGCCCTGCTCTCCACAGGACTCTAAATCACTGCTTGGAGGCCTGCTGTGCAGTTTCCCATTTTCAGTTTTGTTTGGATTTATGGATAACCTGAGTAACAATCCAAACTACGGCTCGCCCTAGCACCTCTGCTCACCCGAAGTCAGGAGGAGATGCAGGAATCACAGAACTGGCAGACAGAGTCATTAGAAGTTTTAGTGATTTCATAACCCCAAGAGGCACCAGAGATGAGCAGATAATATCCTGTTGTAAGTCTGACTCTAAGAGAGAAACATTAACAGAAAATATTTTAGATAAGTCCCTGCCCATGATTAGAGTATCTTTCTGGTCTCCCAACTGCACTTATGACGTAACTAAATAGTTTAAACCAAACTTTCAGTAGTTGAATCCTTCCAGAACATTCACTAACAAATTTTAAACTAAAATCAATTTTTCCAAGGAACTTTCATATCAATAGGTACATATACGTATTAACTGAGTTTTACACTTCCCGAATATTCAAAAGTTGATAATAACCAATCAAGAATATCAGGAAGTACACCAAATTTAAGCATAAGAAGAAGTATGCCAAACCTTACATTTAAATCCCTTCTACCCAGGTATTCAAATTAGACTGGGTCTGTTTTAACCATCTTCTTCCCTAGTATTATCTTGGTCTACAAGATTCAAACCAGACAACAAATCTATAGCTCAGTTTCCTCAACAATATCACATCCCATTTGCAACTCTATATTTACGCTATTCATTCATTCATTCACCCATTCATTTTTTAACAAGTATTATTGAGCCCTTCCTATATGACGGACTTTTCTAGGAACTGGAGATAAAGCAGGAAAAATATGCAATTAAAGTGTCTGTCTTCATGAAGTTTACATTCCAGTGGTGGAGAAAAACAATAAATAAACAAATAAATACACACTATGAATAATGATGGTAACTGTTAAGAAAGGAACAGAATAACATGAAGGAAGAAGGAAAACCATCAATGGAAAGTTGAGGTGAGAAACGAGTTGTATTTTTTATTAGATAGGCTGGTGTGTAATAAAGAATATTGCTCGCCTCTGTCCCAGGTTGCTGGGAGGTAGTCTCTAAACCCTTGTAATTTCCCAAGTAATAGGAACATCTTTGTTATTCACAGTGATCCCCTCAGAGCACACCTGATAGTTTATGCTAATGAGATGATTCATAGTGGACCCCTAGACTTTTTATGTGAAGGAGATGACTTAGGATGGGGACTGGTCGTGCCAGAAAGACATACCATGTGAGGATATCAGCCTGACCTCAGGGGAGGTAAGGAGGCTGGAGATTGAGTCACATGACCAATGATTCAATCAATCATGCCTACCTAATAATGCCCCCAAAAAAGCTAAAGACACCAAAGCTTGGGTGAACTTTCCTAGTTGGCAATACTCTACGTCAATGTGCCAAGAGGATCACAATCCTGACTCTACAGAGGAGAGGACAAAGGAAGCTGCATGACTGGGTCCCTCCCAAACCTAACCCTACGCATCTCTTTGACTCGTTCTGATTTGTATCCCATTACTATAATAAACTATAATCATAAGTATAGTGCTTTCCTGAGTTCTGAGTCATACTAATGAAATTTTGAACCTAAGAGGGTAGTGAGAACCCCTGAATTTATAGCCAGCTGGTCAGAAATGAGAGTGGTCTGGAGACTCCCAGACTTGCAGCTGGTATCTGAAGTGAAGGCAGTCCTATGGAGATAATAACGTTTACAAATTTGATAACCTAGGCAATGATCAATTTTTTAAAAAACATTCCAGATATATTTAAAAGGAATGCGTGTCATCTCCAGGATTCAAAGTAGAATGTAAAGTTACAGAGGAGGAACTAATTCCTTGCCCTTGAGTGGGGGTTGACTCAGTGACTTGTTTCTCACAAATAGAGCACGGAAAGGGAAAAATAATAACTTTGCAGTGGGGGAACCTGACAGACAGCACCTTAACTAAGGGATCAAGGCAAACATCGGCAGTACTAAGTCATGTTGATATCACGTACCCTCTGATACGATGTGCCCTCATCTCTCTGGCATTCTTCCCCCAAGTCTATCACCCCAACATAATCATGAGAAAACATCAGGTAAACTCAAACTAATGGGAATTTTACAAATTATCTGATAGTACCCTCCCAAAGGGGCAAAGCCCTTGTATTAGTTTCTCGAAGCTGCTACAACAAATTGCCACAAACCCAGTGGCTTAAAATAGCAGATATTTATACTCTCATAATTTGGGAAGCCAGAAGTCCAAAATTAGTGTCAGCAGGGTTCCACTCCTTACAAAGGCTGTGGGAAGAATCCTTCTTTGCTTCTTCCAGCCTCTGGTGGCTCCTGATATTCCTCTGCTTGTGGCAGCATCACTCCAGTCTCTGCCTCTGTTTTCATATGACCTTCTTCCTAATATGTCTCTCTGTCTCAAATCTTCCTCTTCTTTCTCTTATCAGGACACTGGTCATTGGCTTTAGGGCCCACCCTAAATCCAAGATCATCCTATCCTGGGATCCTTAACTTACTGACGTCTGCAAAGACCCTATTTCCAAAATAAGGTCACACTTGTGGGCCCAGGGGTTAGAGCTTGGACACATCTTTTGGAAAGACCCAATTCAACTTTCTAGGAGGCGACTGAGAAACTGTCACAGATTGGAGAAGACTAAGGAGATATGATGACTAAATGCAATGTGGTCTCCTGGATTGTATCCTGGAGCAGAAAGGCAGACATTGAAGAAAAAACTGGTAAAATCCGAATAAAATCTATATGTTAGTAATAATATTGTTGACAATGTTAGTTCTTTTATTTTTTCTATTTCTTTTTTTTTTAATTAAAATGTATTGGGATGACAATACTTAGTAAAATTACATAAGTTTCAAGTGTACAATTCTGTAATACATCTATATATCACATTGTGTGTTCAGCACCCAGAATCAGTTTTCCTTCCATCACCATATATTTGATCCCGTTTACCCTCTTCTACCACCCGCCACCTCCAGTAAACTATTGTCTGTGTCTATGAGTTTATGTTTCTTTATTCGTTTGTCTTGTTCCTTTGTTGCTTTCAGTTTCATAGCCCACATATCGGTGAAATCATATTGTTCTCAATTTTTTCTGTGTGACTTATTTTGCTTAGTATAATAATCTCAAGATCCATCCATATTTTCGGAAGTGGTACTATTTCATCTTTTTTTATGGCAGAGTATTTTTAGTTCTTAATATTATTTAACATTATCTTTTTAATATTGTCTTAACATTGATTTCACAGTTTCAATCATTGTGCCATAATTATGTAAGATGATCATTCATATGAGAGGAAGTGAGTTAAAGGCCACATAAGAACTCTCTGTATTATCTTCACAACTCCTCTATAAGTCTAAAATTATTTCAAAATAAATATATGAGTCCAGTGCTTTTTCCCTCATACATTTACTCACATAATATCATTCACTGAGAGAACAAGCATAGGATATAAAAGAGGGAGCTATAATCTGTGTAAATATTAAAAGCTAAGTCTTAAATGAATGTCAAGTCCTCTGTTTGTTTTCATTGTGAAGAATATCAAATGTTAGAGCTTTAGGGTACAGGGTCCCAGTCCCTATCCACCCTTGTCACATGTGTGCGCGTGCACACACACATGCACACACACACATGCAGAGTTCATCTCTATGAGACCAATGCTCTCTCAGGGCCTTTGGAGTCTTTTTGCAAAGCACACAAGGCAGCCAAATCAACAATGCTGTCTTTCATGCTTGAGCTCTATAGATGGATACTGCCTCCTTAGTTGTTCATCTCTTCAGTGGAAATAGCTCAAAAAACAGTGAAACTCAGCACAGCAACCCCCCACCCCCTCCTAACTTACACACACACCCCAAGATCAAAATTCTCAGCAATCTCTAAGAAAATAATACAGGGAGGAGACTTTCCACTTAAATCCCTAGAAACTAGACCCCTCCAACTCCCCACCCTATGTCCATCAGGACTGTGTTGGAGCTTGCTCAGACCTGCCTTAACACATCGCATATAGTACCAGTGTAGCAGACAGTGTGAGCTGCTGGATTAAGCAGAGCTCAATTCAGAAACTGGTCTTTAGGTAAGTTAATTGACTGCTCAGGCTCCAGAAAAAAAAAAACATGGAGCTAATAATGCTTACTGTCTTAGTCAATTATTATGAACAACTACAAAATCCCAGTAGCGTTCACAAGCAAGCATTTATTTTTCACCCATCTATGGTCAGCTGGCTGGGAATTGGCTGACCTCAGGCTGGGCTTGCCTGAACATCTCTGCTTCACATTATGAATCCAGCTGGCTCTGGTCTGCTCCACATGCCTCATTCTGGCTTCCAGGTGGAAGACACAGCATCACCCTGGGAGAAACTTTACTCATGGCAAGAGAAACATGCCAACCAAACAAGCACACGGCAAACCCCTGTTTTCATCACGTCTACTATTATCCCATGAACCAAAGTAAGTCATATGGCCAAGCCAAAAGTCAAGGTACAGGAAAGTAATCCCCTTGTGTACTTCTCATGTAAGAAGCACTGGAACATTACATGACAAAGAGCATGGACCCAGAGAAGAGTGAAGAATTGGAGCCAAAAAATCAATCTGCCCCACTACTGCATAGGTTTCTTAAAAAAATTCAATGTAATAATGTATGCAAAAGATTTCAGGTAGAGTAAGCATTTAATAATCATTTGTTTCATTCTATTACATACATTCTAGGCCCACCACCACTGTCATTCTCTGGTTGAAGTCTATTCAGGCTATGACAGACTCCTGAAATATGGCCTCCATCAATTCCTTACCTAACTATTAGGGATGCTTTTCCTGCATCAAAAAGCAGAATCTAATTCTCTCCTTGCAGATCTAAGCTTGCCTGACGTGTCTTCCCCTGACCAATACAGAGAAGCAGAAGTGACCTTCTGAGACTTCTAAGAGTCAGACGTAAGACTTGCTGTCCCAGTCGCCAAGCTATAAGAAGCCCAAGCCACACAGAGAGAACACAGACATGTTACAATTAAACACCCGACCTGAGCTCCCAGCTGCCAGCCAGTATCAGCTGCCAGCCATATCGAACATCCAACCCAGTTGATCTTTTGGATGACGGAAGTCCAGCTCATATCTTGCTGCAACCATGTGGGAGACCCCAAATGAGCGGTGCCCAGCTGAGCCCCAGTCAACCCACAGAACCATGAGCAATAATAAATTAATGTTTGAAGTCATTACATTTGGGGATGGTTTATTTTGTAGCACTAGATGACCAGAATACTAACCAATGCTATTATCTCCTCTGACCACTGAGGCCACGCAGGACCTTGGTGGACGAGGACCTGCCACTCCACAATCTTCCCTTTACCCCCAAACTCATCACAGCCCACTCTTGGTGCTGGTCCTGCCTCCCCTTCTAGCACTGTCGAAGCCCTTGGACGAATGTTTTAGCATCAACTCATCTCCCTCTTCAGCCTATTTTACTTCAAAGATGGGGAGGGTGTCCATAGTGTGAGGAGTCAACAGAATTAGTTTAGCAGCAACTTGGAGAGAAGTGGACACACAAGTTTAAGTTCTCCCTGGGGCTGAAAGGGGATGGCTGTTCAGAGTTCTGCACACAGGTACATTTCCCCATCTTACCCCCTTCAGGGAGACTCAGCCTCAGATGGACTGAAATGACCCTAGGCTTCCGACTAGTAGACAAACTTTGCCTTTGACCCCAAACATATTTAACGCCATATTCAAGAGGCACTCTGAGAATCTGACTCTCCAGAACTCTGCACTGAGCTGTGCTATTTCACAAGCTCTGAGGAGCACAGGCCTCTGGGTAGACAGCTGGACAGGGCCTGACGGTGCTGGCAAGGCCCCAGTGGGTCTGGCAGCATCTCACCTCCCCTTGAACCCTCACCCTTCAGAGCATGGGGGATGTCCACAGGAACCCATCAACATTCCTGGAAACGAAATGCAATTACAGCCCTTTTCTTCAAGTGATTCTTCCCTTTTTGCTGACTTGGTACATCTGCTCTGCAGAAGTAAATTTGCAGTGAAGAACACAGCACCCCTGGGTTTGAATTCAGCCCTTTTGCAAGTCTAAAAAAGACATCTCATCATCCACTCACCTAAATATAATACAGTCATTATTTAAAACATGTAGGTAAGTTGCAAAGTGATGATACAAAAACCAGTGTGCTGGCAGTAGAATAAAGAAATGTCAAAGTTAAGTACTTTGTTATGCCAAGCACTATGTTATGAATGGAATCCGGGAAATCTAGTTCCCGGGAACTCTTGCAGTAGAAGAAAATTACACAAAAAGGATTATTATGTTTACACTTAGTCTTTCCAAACTTCTTCAACTCCTCATATTCCCACTTACAGACTCGTCAACATACCTCCCACTGTCTCAAAGGGTCCCATGGTGGAAAGAGCTTAGGCAAATACTGTAAGTATAGGCCTGCTTTCCAGCTCTATTGCTTTCAGGAACACAGATTTTTACTTTTCTTTTTTCAATTACTATTGATGTACAATATTATATTAGCTTCAGGTGTACAAAACAATACAGAGATTAGACATTTATATACTCCACAAAGTGATAACCCCCAATAAGTACCCATCTGACACTGTACATTTTTCAATTATAGTTGACATTCAGTATTATTTCATATTAGTTTCAGGTGTACAGCATAGTGGTTAGACATTTATTTATATAATTTATGAAGTGATACCCCAGGTAAGTCTAGTACCAACCTGACATTAATACATAGTTTTTACAAGATTATTGATTGTATCCCCCATATTGTACTTTATAGTTCCATGACTATGTTGTATCTACCAATTTGTACTTCTTAATCCCTTCACTTTCTCACCCAGCTCCCCAGTGTCCCTCCCATCTAGTAACCATCAATTTGTTCTCTATATCTATAGGTCTGCTTCTGTTTTGTTTGTTCATTTATTATGTTCTTTATATTACACAGTGAGATCATATGGTGTTTGTCTTTCTCAGTCTGACTTATTTCACTTAGCATAATACCCTCTAGGTCCATGCATGTTGTCACAAATGGTAAGATTGCATTCTTTTTTGTGACTGAGTAACCTTCCATTATATATATGTACCACCTCTCCTTTATCCAATCAACTATTGATAAACACTTAGGTAGCTTCCACCTCTTGGCTATTGTAAATAGTGCTGTAGTGAACATAGGGGTGCATCTATCTTTTCAAATTAGCCTTTCGGATTTCTTTGGATAAATATCCAGAAATGCAATAGCTGGGTCAAAAGGTAGTTCTATTTTTAATTTTTGGAGGAACCTCCACACTGTTTTTCATAGTGGCTGCATCAATTTTCAGTCCCACTAATAGCAGGCACATAGATTTTTTAAGAAAGTTATTTGACCTCTCTGAACCTTAGGTGTTCTCATTCATGAAATGAGGAACATGGTATCAAAATCCTAGGGGCTGTATTGAATGAAATCCAGCATACATGACACCTCGTAGAATTCCTGTCATATAGTAGTTCAGTTCCTTGGTCCATGCTAAACTCTCCCTCTGTGCTCTGAATCCCACCTTTTTGCCTCTTCTTGCCAATGCCATTACCTCTCTCCTTCCCTCCCTCCATCTCTCACCTCCTAACCTAAAAACAAAAAATCACAGGAACAAGCAAACACAAAAACCTTCAATTCAACCTTGCCTGTTTCTTTCCCACCATCAACTCCCCTACTCCAGCTATTACCCCCTTCACAGCTTGGGTTAACTTTTTACACTAATTGCATCCACTATCTCTCCTTCAATTTACTCTTTTTGTTTCTAACATATTTGACTTGCAAAACTTACTTTTGAGCTCTTATCTACATGAATCTTTTTCATAGTTGCCATCAGACCCAACACACGTTCTGAATTTTTCATGTAATAATGCACAATGAACACAGTTTCTCGTGTTTTAGAGTCTTTATGTGTTTCATTTTTAATGGTCATATACCATTTTGTTAATGATCTAAAACTTTTTAAATCATTCTCCTAATGTTATTTTATATTTCAGTTTTATGCTTGAATTAAAATTATGTGTATGTTGATGTGTGTATGTATATGTCTACATACATGTTAAAATAAACAGAACACAGAGTAATTTATAAATATTGAAGACAACACTAAAAATCATATATAGGTATATATATTGTGTATACACATGATATATAAGATTTACATGCATTTATATTTATATATGTAAATACATGTAAATTTATATATGTAAATATATTTATATATGTAAATCATACATATGATTTTTGGTGTTGCCCTCAATGTTTATAAATTACACTGTGCTCTGCTTGTTTTTCCACCTTTTCTATTTTTTGAACTTTATTTTAAAAATATCTCCATTTATGTATATCTAGTCCACATGATTGTTACTTTTAAAGACACCATGGCATTCCATTGTGCTAATAGTCCAATATAATGGAACAAACTTTACAGAATTCCTTAGCAGAATCTTTAGCAAAATCTGAAACCTCTCATTTAAAAAAATATTGTAAATTTTTACTCAAAATAATAAAAGCACATAGTTTAAAAATTAAGTTGTCTAAAGGCCCTCTAACAAAATCCCTTTCCTGCCCTACCATTCTCCGTAGCTCCCAGTCCCCACCCCTTTCAACTAGTTTAGCTAATTCTTATGGCTTTTCCACATTGCCAGGTTTCTAAATGATATGCATACACCGACGTATTTTGATTCATCAGCCTCAGACATTACCCATTGACTTTCTATTTTCGAGGGGAGATTTAGCTCTTCTGTGTCAACACATCAAGGTAGCTATCAATGTCTCTTCCCGACACCTTCAGTCTCCTTCTATCTGGACTGGCTGCACTCTAAGCCATCACATGCCCATTATCCTGGGGCATCACTTTGTTGTCATCTGAAGAATTCTCTTTGCCTTTATCCTGAGCCGGTGCATTAGTGAGGGTTATCCAGGAAAATAGAAGCAATAAAATGTACAGAAAGAGAGAGATTTAAGGAATTGGTTCATGCAGTTGTGAAGGTTGGCAAGTCCAGAAATCTGCAGAGCAGGACCGGAGACCCAGGGAAGGGTTGGCATTGCAGTCTTGAGTCCCAGGGTGGTCTGCAAACAGAATTCCTTCTTCTGGGGACCTTAATCTTTTCTCTTAAGACCTTTAACAACTTGAATGAGGCCTACCCACATTATGGAAGGTAATCTGCTTTAGTCAAAGATTATCAATCTGGTGTTTGACCTAACAGTTGAACACTGTACTCCAGCCAAGTTGACACATAGAATTAACCATCACAGTTGAGTTCCTTTTTTCCTTGGTAATAAATTTAGAAGAACCACTTTCAGAGTGTTTGATTTTTCTACCACCAGTGACGCAAATCTATTACTGCCGTACTATTGTCATTCACATGATTAACTTGGAGAAATGCAAAGATGAAGATTCTAGCTCATCCAGGAACTACTGAGAGTTGATGGTTTCTTAGGATGCATGCAAAAAACAAATACAAAACATGCTTTCAGGCTATCAATAATCTGCTGACAGCAATGATTTTTCTGCTAGCTTAGAATGCTAGATCACTAAACTCTAAAGAAATGTCTGAGAAAATGGTTATATTCAGTGATGCTTCTTTCTGGTACTGGTTATTTGAGATCTAATGATCCATTAAAAAGAATATTATTTTTTAGACTTATTAACTCATTCATTCACTCAAAAATAGTTTTTGGATTTCTACTATAGGGTAGACCCTGTGTTTACACTGAAAATACAAAGATGAATACAACATAACCTCACAAAGTTTAGTTGGGAGACACAAATGCATAAGCAGGTATTGGGACAACAGTGTGGTTAACTTACCTTCTAGAGGAAACTCAACATGTTTCCTCCACCCCACCATGCTAATTCCAAGGAGAAGTAGATCTGACATAGTTGAATTCTCAGTGATATGCTGTTGGATTACAACTCTTTGGGACACCTTCTCTCCCAGGTTGTGAATGAATTAAGACATGAAAAATGTCTCATCCTCTTATTAATGAGATACTCCTTCCCTAAGAAGATCCAGAGGTGAACAGGAAGGAGCCCCTGGAAAAGAGAACAAGACAGGGCTACTTAAGCTGCCTCTAGTCTTGATGAAAGGAATCCCCAGGACACTTGTCCCTACTCACAAACCATCATGGATCACCAGGGCACAGGAGGGTTTGGGAGTGGAGCTGTGGCTAGTATCAAGGCATGCATTGACCTAATGAGCTTGCCTCTGAGTCCTGACTCCGTAGGGAACTGCTTGGGCAGCTGTCAGAGCTGGGTTAGCTTTCTGCCATAGGTTTTCAGGCTCCATTGAGCAGGTGTCCAATATGATGTCTAAGAAGAAAACTCATCCTGGAACCTCAAATATAAAAGCATTTGTCTTTACTGTGGTCAGAGTAACACTGGGGAAGTCGTATGTCATCTATTATGAGGAGGCCTCTATGTCCCCTGGGACAGAATTGATTCCTGAAGCTAGAACGGACTCTTCTTAAGATAGGCAGAGCTCAAGGCAAGGGTGGTGCTACTACACAGGCTTTGTTCTTCTGCCCATCATATTTCCATCAAAGGTTGGGGATTGACTTGCTCTGAAATCTTTATCATAGTCATACATCTAGGCACTTAAAGTGTGGGTTTAATCCAAAGAAAATAGTGGGATTAATAAATAAACACATAAAGAAGACTAAGGGTCCATACAGAATTCATTGGGTTGAAATGGAGAAAAGAAAGCCAATGGAATTATTACAAATTAAAGAGCCAAAAAGGAAGAAATAAAGATACATGCCCAGAATACTGTCCTCTAGAAATCAGATTGGCTCAGAGGCACAGGAGAAACCTCAGGTGATAGACAAGAGGGCTTTAGAATTTGGTATCTATAAACAGAAACTATAAAACTAAAGTGTGGAGGGAGTTCATCACCAATTTAGTAAGTAATGGATGACCTTAAAATACAATTCCTTTTTATGCCATTGGTTCAGAAACTGTGGGAAAGAGGGGCAAAAAAGGAAAGAAAAGATCTTGGTCTTGAATATGCTTAAATATGCCAGGGTTAAGCAGAACTGGGCAGAAAAGGGCTGAATTGATATTGTATTTAGCTTTGTGTTGGTCTTGAGTTGCCTGATATAGTCTTCCATTGGACGTTTGTAAACTCCGGATATGTCAGTTCCCTGGACTGTACTGGTTCATTTCATCCCTTGTTTAGATTTTGAGTTGGATTGGCCTGGTCTCTGTTTTAGAGAGACTTTGTTCTCAAGACTTTGAATCCTTATAAGGATCTGGGATGGGTCTTTTAGGATATGCTGGTGTGAATTATAGATTATCTTGTCTGAGTCCTTGCAGGAAGGTGCTTTCATGAGGCTTGCTGTGGTAGGCTTTGAGCTTTGGCTAGACTCTAGCTGAATTGGGCTAAAAGGGGACTGGTGATTAAACTTCATGCTAGGTTGGGTTTGGCTTAGGATGGACTGGAATGGTCTGTGGATTTAGCTGAGCTGTGCTGTGAACAGAATCTCTCTCTGGGCTGACATTTACTGATATCTGAAATTGCCTCATTTTTTCCTGGGCTCTGGATTGATCAGAGTTGGATTGGGGCTGTGTTAAGTGAGTCTCATCTCTGCTTTTGGGTGGCTGGGAACAGGGATTTAGGGTGGAAATTGAATCAAGGAATGACCGCATTCTTTTTAAAGCTAGACTGTACTGAGCTCTGGATAGGGTTATTAATGGGACGTTGGGATGTTACTAGTGGGTTTGGCAAGGCTTTGATTGTTTCTGGGCTAAAGTTGTGAATGACCTGGCCTATGGGATGCCATCAAGGTATCTTTCTCTAGACCATGATCTTGCCTCTGGGCTTAAAGTTATCACCAGTACCTTTGCTTTTCCTATGATCAAAAGCCATTATTTTCCTGATTCAGATTCTTTAGAAACTTTGTTCTTCCAGATAATCAATTGCTTCTGAGAATGCCCCTATGACTTCTAGTGAATGCTGGTTCTATGGAAGACAAGCATGTAGGAAAGCTCATAACAATGAAAAAGAGACTATTTATACTAAATGATGTGTTGCCTTTGGGGTGCCACCAAAGCTAAGGATCAGGGGGACCTCCAAGAACATGGTAAACACTGGACCTATTTGATGGACACAAAATTTGGTGGACAGTGTCAGATCTGTTCATATTGTGAACAAATATTTCTAAGAAAAAAATTTCTCAAGTTTTCCTAGATAGTCTCTGTTATCTGGAGCATTTTCCCAAACCTTTGCCAGAACTCAGACAAATGGGGCTTTAGCGTCCAATGAGATTCTTGGAAGAATAGATGGCAGTATTATCAGGAGAGCAAACTTTGTTTTTGACAGGTTGACAAAAGGGATTCAGTCACATGTGTTGGAGAGTGGGGAGCAAGTAAGGAAGAGTGAGTCACTGGTGAGCAGGCAGGTCATATTTAACAATTTCTATCTCAAAAAAAAAGGAAGTCTGGCAAATTCAGGTGGAAGAGTAACTAGAATGCAGCACTAAGGCCTAAAGATGATCATTCTAGTAAGATAAATTCTCCAATCTTTTGGAAGGCAGAGAACTTGCAATTCCTGGTATCCTTAAATATCTTGGTATCCCTTCTTGCAGCATATAAAACATTTAAACTTTCCCAAGTTACCCCCTGACCCTCTCTCTTCTTACAAGAGAACCTTCCCCTTCCCAGTAACCCAATGCAATCTAACATCCCCCTGTACTACTCCACTGTCATACTCCTTGGTGACACAATGACACTTGTGTCAAATCAGTGGGGCTTTCTCAGGGCTTATCCTCTTGACTTCCACAGCATGTGGCACTGTTGACTGCTTTTTCCTCCAAGAAGCTCTTCCCTGCCTTGACTTCCAGGTTACTATTCAAACACTTCCACATGCTTGCTTAATTTGCCTTTGTGCTTATTGAACCCTAGAAATATCTATCCATAGCCCCAACATCACCATCTATATTGTTTTTCCACTGGCTTGAGTTTGAAAGGCAGAGGAGTTTCTTCCAAAACTCATATATCTATCTCTATGGATCTTGGGAAGGCCAATCAATCTCTTCCAGAACACCGGGGTCCTTGGAAGGGATTAGGAGCTCAGACACCTTCAGCACAATCAGGGCATTGAGGGGTCCCTTGAGAAGATGGTGACGTTTGTATAAGGGGATCTTGATACTTGGATATCTCTGAGCTGTAACATCAATCTGGGAAATACTAGCAGGAATGCACTGAAGACTCTTTCCAAGTCCTCCTCCAACCTCAAGTGACTAATACTCCTCTCCATTTTTCCTACATGCACTAATTATAAGGCTGCTACATCCCATCAACCAAAGAAAAATGTTTCCAATTCAGAGAACCTGATAATATCTCCTCTTGCAAATGAGCCAACTGATGAGCCACCATGTTGGGATCACTGCAGGGGCTTTCTTTATCCCTGTTATAGACTCTGGATATCTTTGTTCTACTTCAAACTTCCCTCAGAATGATCATGTCTCTGTTGCTCAATGTCAAGTTCACTGCATGGGTGTATTTGGAAGACACCTCCACATAGTGAGTGAGGCTGGTACAAAACCCTTTAGTTAGAAGAGGTGCCTGAAATGGATTTCTCTGGGCTAAAGGGAGAAGACGGTAGATCCAATTTAAGATTTAGAGATGATCATCTTGTATTAATAGACCTCTTGCTAGAATATTGGAAGAAGGTGGGGGCAGTTGGGCCATTCAAGTGTCTGAATCCTGCTAATTATCCCTCTGTCCTCTAAGCATCATCTTTGTCCCAGGGGAGCCTCTTCCACTCTCTCCCCTCCCCCACAACTTTGTTGCATATTAAATTTCCTTCCCTCTCTGGGAGCTTTACCTTCACCTATCTTTAATAATAGTGTCTAACTTTGAAGAGTTAGGACACTGCTGATTCCCTTCCACATTAACTTCTTAGGCAGTTTTTTCTGCAAAGCTCTGAGACATTCCTTTGTCACCCAAACTTTAAAGGACCTAAGAGGCCATGAGGCTAAGAGAAGGCATTCTTAATATCTCCCTGACTCCTCTTGTCCCCCAATTCCCTTTCCACATTCAAGCTCTTTCCTATTCCTTGCCAATCCTGTTACTCACCAATGTTCTCTCCACTACATTTTCCTATCTCATATTCCTTCCCATTTCTAATCAATTCCCCCTGCTTTTCCAGCTTTCATGAACCCATTTAATTTCTATAGATCTTTCCACCTTCTTTCTCATCAGAGAGCTGCAATGGGACCAGGATGGGTTTCCAACCCTTTGGGGAGGGAGAAGGTATGGAAAAGGAAGGCTTGGACAGGTTAGAGTATTTTAATCTCCCCCAATCATTTTTTTCTTGAGAGCAGTAATTCCCAAAGTATGGCTGTCAATGGGTATTATTTGAAAAAAAGTTTCATAGTCAAGTAGGTCTGAGAAATACAGTGAGACATTTTTTTTCCTTAAAATTTCTCAAAGCTTTAGGCTTACAATAGGCATTTACGAGTTATTGATTATTACACAATAAATTACATCCAAAATTAGAGGATTAAAACACTAATAAACGTTCACTATCTCATAATTTATATGGGTCAGGAAGCTGGGAATGGCTTAGCTGAGTGTTTCCGGCTTGCGGTTTCTTGTGAGGTTGCAGTCAAAATGTTGGCCAGGGCTGCAGTCATCTGAAGGTTTGACTGGGGCTGGAGAATCCATTTCCAAGATGGGGCACTCACATGGCTGGCAAATTCACGCTGGCTGTAAGCAGGGGATCTCAGTTTCTTGTCATACAGACTTTCTCCACAGGGCTGCTTTTGTAACCACATGACAGTGGGCTCCCCAGAGCAAGTGATCCAAGAAAGCAAGGAGGAAACCACAATATTTTTCAAGACCTAACCTCAGAAGTCACACACCATCATTTCTGCTATGTATGATAAACTACACACAGGTCAGCTTTATTCAGTGTAGGTGGGGCGGGTGTGCATGAATACTAGAAGATAAGAAACACTGAGGGTCATTTTGGAGGAAGGCTAGTGCAGTGCGTTGTGAATCTCCAAAACTTATTTGACAACAAAGTTATTTTTTAGTGGATCATTACAGGACAGCAGGATTCCATGGTACACATGATGGGGCAAACACTACCAAGGGTGGTCACATAGGGGAGTGAGGGTCTTAGAGGCTCACAAGTGGAGGGGAAGATGTGTGTCTGGAGAACTAAAGCTGGAAAATGGAGCATGAGTTGCACTGAGGACTCCGGAGGTGGAAGACATACGAAGTTAAAGCTGAGTTCCTGCCTGGAACTGGGGCTCAGAGGCTGCTCTAAAGAGGATCTCTCACTTTAGAAAGGCAACCACAAGACTTCCCTGAAAGTTCCCAAATGTTTGAAAGGTCCATATTCTTGTAAGCTGTTTACTTCCTCTGCCTTACATCAAAGATAGGGTGAAAAAAGCCAAAGTTCACAGGCTGAAAAGAAGAACTATTACAGAATCTCTAAAATCTGGAGATGGAGATAATCTGGAATGCTCGGGCTTTCTATGCCAGGAGGGAGCAAGCTCCTTTGTGGGAGTGTTCATGCTGTTCTCTGCCACATGGCTGGACCCCAACAGTCTCTTTTATGATCTGCGCTAGTAGTACAGAAAAATCTCTTGGATGATTCAGATCACAAAGGCCCCGTTCTTCTCTGCTTCATTTGCACAACGGCTTGTTTGCAAAGATCCCAGCCTGGGTAGCAGCCACCGTGATTGCAGGAAATAAGTTCTCATCAAATGTTGACAGTAAACTTATCAACAGACGTAAGATAGGAGAGGAAAGAACAGGGATAAAAAGGCTAGAGAGTGAGAGAGAAATGGGGATGGGGAAGAAGTAATGGGGCAGGGAAGGGGGGGAGGAAAAGTGCGTGAGAAAAAGGAGGAAGGAAACCTGCATTGCCACGCTCCCACGAAGAGCGCTTTCACCGTCTTCGACCACAAGGTGGCATCCTTCGAACTTTCTCCCCCATCAAAATAAGAAAGGGGGTAGAGAGGAGTGAGAGAAGGCAAAGCACTCCCCCAACCAAGAACAATTTGAAAACCCACCCCATAATATTTAAAATCTGGGACAAAGAACCGTCTGGACGGAACTGCTTCAATTGCAAAACCTCAGCGCAGCCTCGGGAGAGGCCGGCTGGCCCGAGTCAGGAGCAGCTCCTTTAAAAAAACGGAGTACAGTATTGGGATTCTTGAAACCTGAAACCTAGAAACAGATCGAAGCGGAAACCAGAAGGAAAACCTTGAACTCCTCCAGACAATTGCTTCCGGGGAGTTTCAGAAGAACGAGGGGGAATAAAGGGCCCGAGAGGAGGGCCCCTCGGATGGCGCGTCCCTGAGGGTCCTGGCGAGTTCGAGGAGCGTGGGAAGTAGAGGACCTTACCCTCTCCCTGGGCTGCAGGTCATGGCCACCGTGGAGCAGAAAGCCCTTGGCATTGGCTTCAAGTGTCTCTCTTTGGCCACTTTTGTGCTCATCTGCGCCGGGCATGGGGGACGCAGGGAGGAAGGGGGTCCAGCCTGCTACGGGGGATTTGACCTGTACTTCATTTTGGACAAGTAAGTGCCTGAGTTGTTCTGCCCTAGGCTGAGCTGATGATGCTTTCTTCCCGGGCTGGGCTTGTTGGCAGGGGCGCTTTGGGACAGGCACGCCTGTCCAGGGACCAAGAGGGACCGCGGGAGGTGGCCGCGGGCCCCAGCGCTGCGCCTTTGTCAGGGGAGCGCGCCTCCCATCCTTCTCCTCCTCAGCCCGAGCCCGCAGGGGAGGCGTCGCTCCTTGATCGGGGGACAAACTTCTCTTCTGCCTTGCTTTCTGGGACCAAGGAGCGTGTCTGGGAGTGTGAAGATGCTGTTGATCTAGTACGTTTCTGTGAATCCTTCTCATTTGCTGTAGAAACCTTGGTGAGAAAGGCTTCCTTAGCAGAGGTAGAACTTCTGAGGTTTAGAGGTAGGCACGTCTAAAGTAAGACGCATAGACTGTTGAAAGTCAATCGGCTCCTTTTAAGAAACGCTCCTACTTAATGCATTACCTTTGTTCCTAATAATATACTGTGTGCTGACCCGGCAGTTAGTGGAAGTACAGTACAGGCGGATTTCTCAACCTTGGCACTATTGAGTGTCAGGCTGGGGAATTCTTTGTTGTAGGGCCACCCTGTGCATTTGTAGGGTGTTTAGCATTATCCCAGGTCTCTACCCACCAGCTCCAGTGGGGATGCCAGGACCACCCCTCCTACCTGTCCCCCCTTTCCCCGCCCCGAGTCCCGCAGTGGTGACAACCAAAAATATCTCCAGACGTTGCCAAAAGTCCCCTGCAGGTCAAAAGTCCCTGTTCTTGAGAACCCTTGATGTAAGAGAATTCAAGTTCCTGGAGATTTGGCTGGTGGGCTACCAGGGAGGTGCAGGAGCCCTGGTTTCCTTACGAAAATGGATAGCGGTTAGGCTTCGGGTTGTGCTCAAGGGAGAGCTGAACTCTGGCCCATGAAACGCTTCCCAAATCCCCTTAGATTTGCCAAGCCGCAGCCATTTAAGGAATCTCCACGCTATCTACTAAAAACCAGCTTCAACAATAAAAAGTCCCTCAGAGAAGATCCATACTCTTTAAAACTGTGTGAGCTCCCCAGCGCCAGGAGAGGCGCTTGCTGTTACTGTGGTGGGGAGATGAATTTCACAGACTGGAAAGTATTTGGGAGTTGGAAAAAGAGTCCTGCAAAATAAACTGGCCAGCTAGAAACCAAATGTGCTTTGCAGTTGCCCCTGGAGTTTGAGTTTTTTCCGTAAAGGCTGTTTTGAACTCCAGATTCTTTGGATGAAAAGTGAGATCTCTTTTTTGCAGATTTATGAGAAGGTGGATACTGAAAATATACTCCAATGCTGAGAAATGGAATTTCTTTTGTTACTTCTAGTGCTTGGGAGCACCAGCTCACAGATGAGATTTGTGTCTGAAAATAGTCAGGGATGCCCATTATTGTGCATTTAAAAGAAAAAGGGGGGGGGGGAAAGCCAGTTCAAAAAAACATACGGGAAAACTTGAAAAAATGGACAGAATCACCATATCCCTGAATGGAATGACTCTATACTATAGAGATCATCAATTCTCCCCAAATCAATTTATAAACTGAATTCAACTTTTCAATAAAAGTTCTGTAAGAATTTGGTGATGAGAGGAATTTAACAAAATGATTCTAGGTTTATGTTAGAGGAAAAAAACAGGCAAAAAGTTCTGTAAGAATTTGGTGATGAGAGGAATTTAACAAAATGATTCTAGGTTTATGTTAGAGAAAAAAACAGGCAAAAAGAGCTAAAACATTTTTGGAAAAGAATAATGAAGAACTACTTCCAAATATTAAAATATATTATAAAACAAATTAATAAAAACAGGATGGTAAAGGCCAAAGAGTAGATGAACAGAGTAGAAAAATCTAGAAATAGAGCCAAGGACATGTAAGCATTTAGTGGAAGTTCAAATCAGGGGAAATTAATTATTTTAAAAAATGATTCTTGGACAAATGGTTGGTAACATGGGAAAATAAAAAGGTTATATTTATGCTTTACACCAGACACCAAAATGAATTCCAGAAGAATTGAAAATTTAAATGTTTAAAAGGAAATGAAATCTGTGTAATTTTACTAACAATTGTCACCCCAATAAATTAAAAATAAATTAAAAAAAAAAATAAAATATGTAATTTACAACTAAAATTATAATGGATCTAGAAATAAATCTAATAAAAGTTTTGCAAGCCCCCCCCAAAAAAAAGGAAATGATGAGAGAACTAGAAATTTTAGACAAATATTACTGTAATCTTAGTTTTAGAGCTTTGAAACAAGGTACAAACAATACAGGAAACTATGAAAAGATTTCAATATATTAAAAACTTAAATATCTATAAGTGAAAAAATGCCATCAATGAAAGATAATAAGTTACAGAAACTTTTGCAATATAAATTTCTCTTTAAATACAGAGGGTGCCAAAAAAATGTATACACATTTTGAGACAAGAAAACGTTGCATTCAAATTGTAAAACTCAATATATACTGACAACAAAAGATGAATACAAGTCCTATATATATACATTTTTTGGCACCCTGGTGTATATAAAACGCAGTTTTAAAAAGATCACCCCAATAGAAAATAAGCTAAGTATGTAAATAATTTACACACACACACACACAAAAATGAAAGTCAATAAATAAACAAAAAAGTTCAACTTTACTAGTAATCAAAGAAATGCAAAATCAAGATATATTCTGTATTAAGTTGGCAAAGATTTTTAAAGAATTACAGTATTTTGTATTGGCCGGTTTGTCAGAGGTAGGCACTCTCATATTTTACTAAGAAAAATATAAATTTGTACAATCTTTGCAGATTTGTGTTGTCCAATAGAACTTTGTTATGATGGAAATGTTCTATATCTGCTCTGTCCAGTATGGTTGCTACTAGCAATATGTGGCTATTATTGAGTCTGTGAGATATGGCCAGTGCAGTCAAGGAAGGGAACTTTTTATTTTATTTTAACTTAATTAAATTTAAGTAGCCACGTGTGGCTACCATATTGGATAGTGAAGACAAGAAGATAATTTAGCAACATGTATCAAATGCTTTTTAAAAATGGGGTTCTACTTTTCCATCCCGCAATTCCGTGTCCTAAAGAAAAATTCCAAGATGGTCCCATACAAGTGCCTATATGTATGCTCATGGAAGTGCTGTTTATAATAATAATAAAGCTGAAAATTAGCTAAATGTCCAACAACAGGGGATTTGTTAAGTAAGGCATGATAAATGTATAGTATGGTATATGCATATGATGTGTGATTTTGAGATATTTTAGAAAAAACATTTAATGCTCATAATATACTCTTAGGTGAAAATACACAGACATTATATATATATGATGATTCTACCTTTGTAAAAAAGCTAAACAGACATATATGTGTCTGTCTATTTACCCAATAGGGAATAGTATTTCTCTCTAGAAATTTTTAAATTTTGTTTTCATGCTTTTCTGTATTTTCAAAATTTTCTATAATGAACAGAGACTACTTTTATGGTCAACAAAAATAAGTTACTTTGAGTTTTTAAAAAATCATTTCAAATGTGAGGAGGATCTCTAACCAGCGTGCTGAGCTCCGAGCCCTTCGCGGTTATAGAGGATGCTGCTTCTTTTATATTTAATCCTGGAGCAAATTTCGAAATGAGCCGTAGGGTCTTTTGCAGTACATCAGAGACCCCAAAATGCTCTGGGAAGCAAATGGTGGGGAGACCTTTACAGGCACCTACCTTTATATTTGGTGGATTTCTCTGACTTCCTTTAGTTGTCCTATTGCTTGAAGAGAGGGATACTTTTGTGCTGAATGAAAAAGTTGCTAGAACTTGGTATGACAGCGTGAACAACTTCAGCTTGCCATCTCGATCCAGGCTAATTTATGTGATTGTTGAGCCCAGAGCTGGGGGATGGGCCAACAGGCAATGATGGCTTCCAGGCCCCTTGGTGGGCCCTCAAGACATGGACTTCTAACCTAGAAAGAACCTCTTCAGACAGTGCTGTCCAGCACCCAACACAGCAGAATGGAAAGGGAAAGAATGCCGACTTGTTTTTTTCTTGGGCTTCTAAGATCCTTTGGCCATCAGGACACTGTCTACAGGCTGAAATGAGTGGATCACAGGGCACTGAATTCACCATTCTTCTCCTCACCCCACAAGTTCCTTTTTCCCGGTGGATAGTTTTCTTCTTTTCCATGACATTAAATCTCAGCCATTTTGACTTGAAGTAGGATGCATCTCTGGTCTGAAGGGAACCCAGATTATACATTTAATGGAATGCCATGTTTTCTCAACCAGGAGCAAAGACTTCATAATGACAACCTAGATTACCACGGTAACACAATAGGGCATTATTAACGGCTTTGGTGATGGCATTGGTGGACTGAGCTTCAAAGGGCTTTGTACCGATGGAATTTCATATTCATATTTAAACATGTTTTTTTGGTTACAGTCAGGAAAAGTGGACTGCTGGGAATTCAACCATGGATTTCAAAAGTCAGACTTGGAAGCCCTCTATCCAGAGAAAAACAGTCAAGGAGCCTCCTTTCAGTCTTCCAGGGGGTCCTGTAAGATTAATGCACCCAGTTGACCAACCCATATACATGAATGTACCTTTCCTCTCTCACACACTACATATTTATGTATCATATATCAGTCTCTTTATAGAGCTATTAGTCACTTAAAAGGAAAAAGGGGGTTCTTCATGAGTCTCAGGGAAGTGCTGGCTATATTCATGTGTGCCCTAAAGACTTCAAAAATAGGATGGTGGCATAGAGGCAGAAGGAATGGAGGAGACGGTGAGCTAGAGGGTGACAGTAAGCACTGAATAGCTTTATTTATAGGAGTTGCCAAAGCCACATCCTGTCACCCAATAAATCTCTACTTTTTTAAAGGCCCCCCACAGGCTCACCATGTGCTCTTCCCAATTAAAGCATCTGTACTTCCTTTTTGTTCCTTTTGTACGTTTTCTCTTTCTCTTTACCCCATAGAAGGGGACCCCATCATGCCATTCAGAGTTCCAACCCCAGGACCTATAATTGGATGATCCCATATGGTTATGATGTGTAGCATCATTACTGTGTGTTATATTTCAAGGACCTTGTCATTAAACAGATTTTTATAGCATTAGGCAGGGGACCTCACTACCAGGTATAGTATTATGTTTCTGGGGAAATACACTTTGGGTTCCCAGCTACTAACTTACAAAAGAAATCTTTAGAGTCAAAACTCAAGTCTCCCAACACTTATGTCATCCCACAAGTGCCCCAAAGACAACCTTGCTTGGTGGCTAGGGCAAGCACTGCTGTCCCTAACTTACAGATGAGAAGATTGTTCAACCTTTGTCAACCCGTTGGATGAAGTGACCTGCCCACCGACCTAGGATTAGATCATGACAGAGCTGGGGCGATGTCTGCTCCTGACTCCCGGCCCAGCTCTTTCCACTCATCACTGCCCTGTGCAGTTGGGTCATAATGGGAAGCACATGTCAATACAACTAGAGCTGGTCAGATTCCAGGAATTTAAAATTCCTGCATCAAAGTTTCAGTAAATGATGGTGCATAAGGCAATTCAGGTTACTTAATTGAAGAGCTACTGCTCGGCTCTTAAGTCAGCTCTCTTTGATTGAAAGTTTTAGGGACTCCAACCTCCTGCAACCCACAGAGATGCTTCAGAAATCTGGGGGTTAACTAATGGATAGGACTCTAAGGGTATCTGATGATAGCATACTTAAAAGTCCAATAAATTAGTAATTTGTTCAGCTTGAACCTGATGGAAGAGGGAAATTCAACTTTGTAGATGTGTTAAAAAACACAGATGTAGCTTGTTTTCAGGGAGATTTTATAAGAGGGCTTTGAGTGATGAGGATGCGACACTGGTTCTGAATAAGGGAAACAGTTCATTAGAAGGTACTTTGAAAATGCTACAGTAATACTTCTAAGAGACATTAGGGAAACAGAGTTTTCAGGGACCAGGAATGTCGTCGCCTTCTTCTCTTTCTCCTTCTCTTTCTCCTCCTTCTCTTTCTCCTTCTCATTCTTCTTCTCCTCTTCCTCCTCCTCCTCCTCCTCCTTCTTTTTTTTCATATTGAGATAGTTGGTTTTAAATATTCCTCCAATTAGGTTCTAGATTTGGAGAGGACTTATCATATCAGGCCAGGTAATAGTTGGTAAAATTGTCTACAAATTGGAAGGTTTGGCATATGGGTCAAAAATAAATAAGGCAAAAATGTTTTGTTTTGTGTTTCTGTCTGGGTCAGCCAAGTAATTACCTCTAGTTTCCTGAGCTGTGGAGAACTGGTAACACTCAGTGTCAAGCTGAGAATAGAATCCAGAAGTCTTGGAGGAAGGCACACATCCTAAGATAACCTGTAATTATCTCCAAATGCTAAAGGACTCCCAGTGGTCCAGGAACAAACTCTGGCATCCCTCAGTGAGACTTGGCTGTCATATAAATGCAAATGGGATTTGCTTTATGGTAATTTGGAATGTGTGTCTTTTTTGATATGTGGCTAAGTGACTGGATTTGCCTCTCCTAGCCATTACTCAGCAACGAAAGACAAAGCGGGTATTTAAACATTTCTTGACATGTTTCTCAGACATGCCAGGTTCATACTGAAAAAAGTAATTAGATTTCTTCAATTTGGCTGAGCTGATTCTTTAATTCATTTGGCATAAATATCTTCTCAATTTTAATCACAAATATGTAATCCATTAAAGGCATGGATTAGACAATGCCTATTGCAAGCAATGTCCTATTCTGGTAGAAGCTGCAAGGGATGTAAAAGCAGCAGGAAGCACACCCAGACTTTTTGCTTTTTAGACAGAAAGACCTTAGAAGGGCTCCAGGCAGCCAATGCTAAAGGCTACAATGAGGATTTGGGACAGAGTAAATTTTAGATCAGTACCAAGGAGAAATAGTAAGTAACTGAGTAGTAGTTAACTATTTAGTAACTCAGTAAATAGTAATTTACTGAGCCCTTGTTACCTTCCAGACTCTGTGGAAAGTGTGTTGATTGTGTGATCCCGTTTAGTCTTTACAACCACTGAAGTCAGTACAGTCATGATCACCATTTGACACATGAGGACACTGAGGTTTAGAAAGATTAGCCAAGGTCACTGTAAGTGGTAAAACTCGGCCTCAAACCCAAGCCTCTCTGACTCATGATCTACACACAAAGATGAAAAGAACCTTAACATGCAAAAGAACATTGAATCAATCAGGGTAGGTTAGGTTTTGCTCTGGTAACAACTAATCCCCCATTTCAATGACATAAAACAACAGCGGTATCAACCTTTGTTTATAATCTCTGCCTATGCTACATGTCTGATGAGGGTCAGCAGGATCTCTGCTCATTAGTTGCTCTGGGAGCCAGGCTGGTGGAGACTCTTTCTTAACACCTGCTTCCACCATCATGGTTGCAAAAGAAGAAAATGAAAGAGGGTCCCCGGCTGGCAATGAAATGCTCCAGCCAGAAGTGACATGCACCCTTCCACTCACAACCCATTGGTCAGAACTAGACATATGGAAAGAGGGTGAAAAAAATGTCATCCTCCTATGTATCTAAATGGAGAGAAAAGCCAGACATAGGTAGGCATTAAAAGCCTCTACTGCAAGCATATAATTATACACTGCTTTGGCCTGAGTAAGTAAGAAAGGAATAGTCATTGAGAGAGGAAAGAGATAAGTCTTCTGGAAAAGAGTTAATCTGGAGCTATAAGTCTTAGATATATTCATCAACCTGGAACTACTTATCAGACATGACAGTCCAATCTGCCCGTGAGGCAGTGATGGCTCCTTTTCTTTTCCTCCCCTCTTCGTTCCTCCCATACTTTAGATCAGGGGTGTCCAAACTGCGGCCCGCGGGCCAACTGCGGCCCGGAATCCATTTTTTATTGGCCCGCAGCAAATTCCAAAAATATATTTAGTTTACTTAAATAAACCAGGTGAGGCAATAGGTACTTCACCTCGAGTGAGTGGCCCGGCTGTCTGTGTATTTTACCGCATATGGCCCTTGGTAAAAACGTTGAAAAAAGTTTGAACATCCCTGCTTTAGATGAAACATTCAGCACTGTGGTCAAAGGCTTAATTAGATTAAATAGACGGTGGAAATGGAGGTGAGACATGCTCGCCTACTACCTAAGTATTACATGAATATATTAGAAAGCTAAGACTCTTTTTGTCCATAGTTTGTAGAATATGAGGGAATTTGAAAGGCAGGGAAGGGAGAGCGGCCAGTGGAACAGAGCAGCTGCTGAGCCAAGAGGCTGCCTCTCTATTGTATGGCTGATTCAGAGTTTGAATCAAGAGTATCTAGGCTCCAATCAAATGTGTTTCTGAGTGGGGGTGCTATTGGCATTTTTGGTGGGACCGTAGGAAGCTTAACATTTCTGATCCTTACTTTGTAAATGCCATTAGCCTGCTTGGTCAGTGTGATAACCAGTAAATAAATGCCTCTACATTTACATCTAAGTGTCTTCCTGTGAGATGGTACCATCCTAATTGAGAACGTCTGACTGAAAGACTGCAGGACACAGCAAGGCATGCCAATGATGCTGATTCCTGGGGTCCTAGGACTGCATCCGAGCAGGAGGAGCATTTGTCTAGAGGAAGAAGGAGGAGGCTTTAGTGATAAGAGGGCTGGTAGAAACTGTAGACCTTGGAGAGGGATATGCTAAAGGAGTGGTTCTCAACCAGGGGCCAGTTCAGAACCTCGGGGAGCCAAGGAGGGCATGTCTAGTTTGGAAAAGTTTCCCAGGTGACTCTGATGTGGTTCTCTCCTTTCCACAAAAAATCCTGAGACTGAACAGGAAGACAAGGAAAGCTGCCCCATAATGATGGCTTTCCTCCTCTATGCTGAGGATGTAGCTGAAGCAGCAGACACCTCAGAACGGGATACCAAGCAGAATTCTTATTTTAGGAGAAGCCCAACATGCTATGGAGGAAGGAGAGCAAAGGTCATAAGTAGGCCATGCTTTACCCTTTAGTGTTGCCAGGTCCTGCCGTGTATGCACACACATATAAGCCACAGTGTTTACTAGGACAGTCCTTGGTCCCCTTCCTGTCAAGACTCCGTGCATATAATGTGCCAGTCCGTTATGGGAATGAACTGAGGCTCAAGCACAGGGTTTAAGAGAGCCGACTTTGAAATCAGGCATCTTCAGCCTCAAATAGCAATTCAGCCTTTTACCAAGCTTTGTGATCTTCTATTTAGCCTCTCTGAACCTCAGTCTTCTCATCAATAAAGTAGGCATTACAATTTCTGCCTGGCAGAAGTGTTGTAAAGATTAAATAATATTAAATTAAAACCTTTAATGAAGCATTTGGTATGTGAGTGCACAGATCATAGTCGGTAATGGTAATGGTGATGATGACGGTGGTGATGGTGATGATGATGGTAATGGTAGTGGTGGTGGTGGTGGTGGTGGTGGTGGTGGTTATTACCCCTAGAGAAAGAGGATGTGCTCCTCTAACAAAAGACATCTCCCTAGATTCCAAGCAGGACTGCCTGGCTAAAATAAGGAATACCCTAAAGGCTACAATGAGGATTTGAATTCAATTCAGTATTTATTAAACTATGCTAAATTTATGGAATTACAAAATGCCTTGTGGCCCTGGCTCACAAGGATTTACAGTTTATACAAAGGGTTAGAGAAACAGAGTTGGTAAAATAATTAATTTTTGTTGAGGTGAGAGAGGTTTAAGAGACTCCACAGAGGCGGTAACTTTGAATCTGGAACTTCAACCTTGAGCAAGATTTGTCAGGTAACAAAGTAAAGGAAACACATGGCTGGCAAAGGGGCAACATACAGGAAAGCAAAGTGAGACATACTCTTTGTGATGTAAGCATGACAGGGAGACTGACAGGAAAAGAATCTAGAAAGAATATGTTTTTTCATATCAGCAATAGATTATGGGATTAAAGGTTTTTAAGGACAAAAGTGGAAAGCTTATGTGTGTGTTGTATATATATATATATTTTTTTTTTACATACATCACTTATTCTTGCAGTAGGAATGAGGGGAAAAGAATAAATGAAATTGAGAGCTCTTTTGTAGTGAGAAGCAACAGGACTTGATGAGCAATTGGATGTGAATGATGGAAAACGAAAGAGTTGTAAGGGTAAGGAGTAGGTCTTGGAAGAGAAGAGAACTTTGGTGTGGATGTGTTAAGTCCTTACATGTGTGTATTTGGGTGGAAATGTTGAGTAGGCAGTTGGATTTATACCCTGGAACTGAAAATAAAGACTTGAGTGTTCTTAGCCCAAAGACAGTAGTTGAAAATGTGGATATGACTAATACATAATATGGAAATGATATCAATATATCAGGATTTTAAAATGTCAAGAAGAGGTGGAGTTCAATGAAGAAGATGGCCAGGATGCAACCTAGAGGAATTACCAAGAGGGATATCTGGGCAAAAGAGGAAACTCCACTGAACAGAGCTGAGAAAAAGCTGCCACCATAGTCGAAAGAGAACTAGCAAAGAATTGTACCACTGAGGCAAGGAGAGAGAGAATTTCCATGAAGGGATGATCAGGTAGATGTTTTCCCCTAAAAATCACTTCCTCCTCTATTTCTAGTCTTGGTGAATGACGTCACACTAAATCCAGCCCCTTAAGCCAAATGTCTGGGAGTAATCTTCTTTCTTACACTGCAAGGCCTGACAATATCTGCTCCCACATTTCTCCTGTATCTAATCTCATTCTCTGTCACATCAATTGTCATTTGTCGTAGTTCCTAGTCCAGGCCATTTCTCACCAAGTTCACTGGAACATTCTTTAAATTAATTTTTTTATGTCCTTTCTTTGTCCTTCCCCCTACTTTGTTCTTGACACTGGTACCAAAGTGACCTTTTTATAACACAAATTTAACCTTGACATCATCTTCCCCAACTCTTTAACTTTTAAACATTGCCAAAGCTCTTTTAGTTAGAAGTATAAATTCTTTAGCAACGTATTCAAGAGCCTTATTGCTCAGACCACTGTGTGTTTCTCTAGCTTTATCTCTTTCCACACCCCCACCCTTATAATTTCCAACAAAACTGCTCTAGGCAGTTAGTTGAACTAACCCATGCCCTTCCTTGCCTTTAGCTGTGATGCCCTTCATCACCATATCTGTCTTTACATAGGCGATGCCTTCTTACCCTCTGAGATGATTACCAGTACTTGGGCCCCTCCCATCCCTGGTAGTGGGTTCCCTGGGGTAAGAAAAAAGACTTGAGTGTTTTCAGCTTCTTTTCAGCTCTCTACATCACATCATTCAAAACCCCTTTCTTGTTCAGAATCCCTCAATCCTGATATAACAAGTCATATCCCCGATAAGCAGCAGAGCGGTCCATTAGAGAGAGAGAGAAAGAGAGAGAGAGAGAGAGAGAGAGAGAGAGAGAGAGAGAGAGAGAGAGGGGGGGGGGGTGGGGGAGAGAGAAAGATAACCCTTAGTGTTTTTCCTTAGGGGTTGTATTCAGTGGCTTTATTTTCTTTTCCTCAAACTCTGATGCTCAGCTATATACAGCTCCAATTATTAAGTACCTGTAGGAACTACCTGGAACAGGGCTTTCCCAATATCGTGGTTGCAAAAGGATTATGATCAGAATCATAGTCTCCCTGACATCATTCCTTACATAGAAGACAATGCAAATATCAGATTGGTGGAAATTATATAGCAAATAAAAGTGAGCTATTCTAACTGTAACTATATACCAGTCACAATAATAAACAATATGAGGTAAAGGAAATACAAAATGCCATTGGCCAGCCAAAATCTAACCATAAATAAACAAACGTACGACCAGGACATTCCTGGCCTGTGCTTGTTGTCACAGTATAATTATGAATAGCTTCCTATTTTATTCTTGAAAGTATCTCAATTTGGCTTTTAAATTATATGGTCATCCTGATTATTAACTGTCATAAAAGACAGCATCAAATGAACAAAAAGGGAGAGGATTGAAGGCCAAATAGGTAAAGACCCTTGTAAACCATATTCCATTAAAATAAGCCACCAGTCCACACTCCTGATTCCATTTAAATGCCCCAGTTTTAAGCTTTTCCTGGTATCCCCACTCCCAAATTCCCATAACAATTTGTGGAAATTCTCTCGTACTCCTCCCTGTCTTAGCACCTAACCTTGTGACTTGTGATTGTACATTTCCTGACCCCTCCAGGCGAGACCAGGTGTTGCATAGGTGTCAAGAGCACAGGGGTGAGCACCAGAAAGGAGATTGTATGAGCATAGTGTTTGAACTAAGAGCATAGGCTCTAGGACAGACCATCAGAGTTCCTGTCTCAACCCTGCCACTTACTACTTGTGTGTCCTTGAGCAAGTTACTTAATCTCTTTGTGAACTCAGTTTCCTCATCAGTAAAAGGGAGCTAACAGTATTATCACTTAGGATTGCAGTGCTCAAAGCAGAGTCCTAGGAACCCATAGGAAGTGCTCATTAAGTGCTAGCTGTTAGTAATTGTAAAATGCTCAGCACATGCCAGATACTTAGTAAGTACTCAGTAATTGTCATGTTGTAATTATTATTTATTTTTACACTTCTAAAGGACCGACCGGGCATGCAAAAATCAGTTTGCTGAATCATTAAATGTTATCTGTTGTATTTGGTACACTATACATACATCCAGCAAGAATAAACTGAGAGAGGCCATGTGCTTTCGCAAAATTAAAGGCATTGGTGACTTTTGGAAGTGCTGTTTCGGGGCATCAGAAATGCAGAAACTAAAATTTAATGATCTGAGGGGCTCAATGGGAGATGAAAAAGGAAAGTAAGTTCGTTTCCGTCTTCTGAAAAAGAAGCTGAATATAGGCAGTTAGCTTCTCCTTCACTGCCTCCTCCACTATCATCTAAAACTGCTCCCCTGCCCCCCAAAAAAGACAGTTTTAAGGCGGCATCTAGCTGCACTGGATAGTCCAAGGGGCAATTACACCATGGAAGATGCTGGTTCTGTCCAGCACTGCTGAGTCCTCCCCATAGATCCTGGGCCCCCAGGGCAATGGCAGAGTTGTGTCTTTGACTATGGGGATGCAGGAGGGATTGGGAATGAGGCCAGATACAGCACAGTGTACACTTGGAGTAGATACCGGACCAAAACACCCTACATGTGACAAGTTGGAATTGGTGTAACTGTGTCCAAAACAAGCACACACACCTTGCAAGGATGAAGTTCCTATGTGGGAAATGATGAAGAGCTATTCTACTTCCCACTTCCCCTAATTGATGGGACAATAAAATAAGCTTACTTTAGCCATTTCTTTTCCCCAGATTAAGTTCTTATAGAAATTTATAAGTGTGAAATGATGTCTCAAATATATATATATATGTATATATATATATATATATACATATATATATATATGATATCACACACATACACACACAGAGGGTGTCAAAAAAAATGTATACACATTTTAAGAAAGGAAAAAACTGTATTAAAATTGTAATACTCAATATATACCGATAACAAAAGATGAATACAAGTTATGTGTATACATTTTTGGCACACCCAGTGTATATATGTATATGTATATATTATACATATATAATTCAAATATATAATTTGAATAACTATATAAAATATTTGGGAAGCAAATATCAGACCCAGTTTTACCTTCCCGTATTCAAAGATGAAAATAGGGCCTACAAAATTTTAGCAACTTAAAATAAGTGATTAAGCAAAATTCCTGAAATAGAAGAACATATTTATGGAAAGAATTTTCAATGGCAAAAGAAGTCAGTTTTAGCTCCATATGTTTTATGATTTCAATGAAGTTAAATAAAATAAGAAATTTGTGAAACAAGAGATATGAGTAAAATATGAAATGAGAATAAAAAGGACCTAGAACAGTTAAGGAATATAAAATAACATGGAAAAATGTAAAGTCACCCAAGAAGCAGTAAAGAGCAGACAGAAAATGAAATAAATGATGAACGCATGTTTGAGAAATTCTCATAATTTGAGTAGAAGTTGAGTTCGATGAAAGTGATGAAAATGAATTTGATAAATAATGAATGAAAAAAGTAGATGTCCAATATACCAGATAATTTGGGTTGCTAAAGAATAGTCTCGAAGAAACATTTAAAGATTTAATAGAAGAGAACTTTTCTGATTCAAGAAAAAACTGAAAATGCAGATTGAATAGGCTCATCAAGTAATAAAATTAATTAATTAAACAAGACTAATACTTAGACACTTCCTGGTAACAATTTTTAATTTCAAAAACAAAAGATTTTTATTAGTGGGAGAAGACATAGGTTGCCTGCAAAAGCTCTGCAACGTTAAATGGTGAAGAATTCCGATGGATAACTTTATGACTTAAATGTTATACCTACTCAAGATGTCTCTTACATATGAAGAAAATGGAAAGTCATTTTCAAATAGATATGGATTCATCTAAAAAGAGGAGTAGGAATAATTTTCTTCAAGAAATTATACAAAAAAGTGAATCAAGTTTTTTTAAAAAACTTCAGAACATGATTATTATATATAAGAAATAGTGATAACCATTGAAGCCATTTAAGCAAATATATGTCTAATTAGTATTTTCCATAAATTTTGAGATGACATTGTATCAACAAACAAGAGCAGTCTGTCATGAGGAAAAAACAAGCTGAAGATAAGCTTTTGGAGAGAAAATATGCTATTTCTCAATATCCATTGGAAGCAATGACCACCACATTGAATCCTATAGAAAGTAAATTCCATTCATCAGAAGACAGTTTGAGAAATTTGTACCAGAACTCAAAGAGAAAGAATTTAGAAAGAATAGAGAGAATAGAGAGAATTTAGAAAGAATAGAGAGATTAAAATTATGAGAAAAGAGGTTAAGTAATATGAAGGCTAGGAACAGGATAGGCTTCCTCGTACATACAAAAATTCTAAATGTATACCATCCACATACCCTTACTGTAAAAAATCACTTGAAATTATTGACATTAAAATGGAAAATGTATAGGAAATAAGGTATAAGAAGAAAAACATGGTGTAAAAGAAACAGAAGTAATGGCCCCAGAAAAGTTATTAAGTCACGATAATGTTATCAATTATTAATAACTATACTCATACAGCAAAATAAACTTTAAAAATGGATTCTCAAAGGAAAAAGTGAAAAAAAGTACTCATGCTGTATGTTCACATATACAAAATAAATGTTTACTTTTAGCTCCCAAACTCTTCTTCTTCTCCCCCAAGTCTACCTACTGCGTAGTAGGAAGGACGGAAATCCCTAAATTTTGATCCCAAGTGATAACAACAGTCTGATGTGATTTTTTAAATCCCTTTAGGCGAAATGCTCAGTCTTTCTGATTTGCCCTCCCCCAATAAAATTTGGATATTTGAGAGGGACTAATTTGCCCTTGTGAATAGGTCCTTTGGTTTTAGACCAGTTGGTTTCTTGGAAAGTTATATCACATTTTCAAGAAACAGAAAATTTCAGTATTAGTTAAACTCTTCCAGTAAATAGAAAAAGATGAAGTTTTCTAGTTTTTTTTAGGAAGCCAGCATGTATCTTATGTCAATATCCACCAAAGATAATACATTCATATGCAAAACTCCTGACCAAATTTGTATAAAAACTTTAGATCTGAAATCAAATATCATTAAACCAAAACTAACAGTATAATGAAAGCATAATATACCAAGTAAAATTTATCCTAGGAATACAAGAGTGCTTCGGCATTTAGGAAATGTATTACACTCACATTTATTTTGAACGCTGAAGATGAAAACCAAATTATTTCCTCAGAAGATTCTGAGAAGACATTTCTCTGAATACTTAAGCATTCAAAGGATATAGAGGATATGAATAATAATTAATGAGGTTGATTTAATAAATACATTTTGAACCCTATACCCCATAGAGAATAAACTTTCCTTTCAAATGCCCATGAAATATTTATTAGGTCACAAAGAATGCCTCCATATATATCCCAAGGCACAATTTTTCCAGTCCACATTCTCAGCAATAAATAACAGGAAATGAATAGTGAAAGTACACTAAAACTTCAGCTACCAGGAAAAAAAAAAAACTACATAGATTTTTTTTATATTATCTTGTCATAAGGAAGACTGAAAGAAAGTGACTGTCTATGACAGAGGATGACACACTATGTCCTGCAGACTGTTTTTGTAAATAAAATTTTATTGTAGCACTGCTATGCCCATTTTGTTCAAGCACTATCAGTGGCTACTTTTGTACACCAGAATTTAGTAGATGCAACAGCGACCATGTAACCCTCAGAGTCTAAAATATTTACTGCCTGGCCCTCTACAAAAAAAGTTTGCTGACTCCTGGACTAAGAAAACATTTGCACCCCACTAGAAAATGGACAAAGAATATTGATACCAACGTCAGCAGTTTCCCAGAAGCCCACGCTTCGTTTCATGCTCTGCCGTCTCCATCTTGAATTTCTTAATAATTTTTGTACAAGAGGCTTTGTGTTTTCATTTTGCACTGGGTTCTACAATTATGTAGCTGGTCCTCACCGATACGCAATGTTTTTAAAACAAAGAAAATCAAATGAACAATATATGTGGGGGGAAAAATCTGTGGCTTATAATTAAAGGCATCCACATAAAAACTATAATGAAAATCCATTTGCGTTTACAAAACGTACACATAGCTCAGAAGGAGTTAATCAATAGTGTGGGTGAAGGGTAAGAAAATGAGTACTTCATAACTTGCTCCTAAGAGGTTAATAACCATGAGGGTGGGAAGTGAGTTTCAGCAGCTACCTGTGTCCTGCGTGGTCACAGTGTTCCAAGCAGGATGCTGGGCCTCTTACAAACATTAGATTTTATTCTCCAAACAATCCTTAGGCGATAGATACTATTGTTTCCATTGCATTAAGGAGGAAGCTGAAGTATAAGAAAGTGAAACATCATGTTCAAATGTCACGCTAGTAGTGGAAGAGTATGAGTTTGAAGTTACATCAGCCAGCAGGTCAGGGCTCATACCCGTGGTGTGAACAGCCTCAAGAGTAAATTGTTCCACATTTCTGGGGAGTTGGATCATAGCTATCAAGAGTCTTAGAGTGTTTTATAAACTTTAACCCAGGAAGTCTACCTGTATTAGGAATTTTTTTTAATCTAATTTAAGAAAATGCAGTCATCATAAATATATGCGTCTGAGAATAGAAAAACAAAACTTATTCTCACTATACTCAGATATGTCGAAACTAACTGAAAGCTGCTTTGCTTATCCTCAAAAGACCCTCCTGCTGGATGCAAGTGTAGTGCAAAGAGGAGGCAATTTTCTTCCAAATTGGGAATCTTAGACCAATGCAAGAATTTAAACTCTCAGTAAATGTCTTTTCAGTTTTGTACCCCTCTCCCCCCGTGTCTCTCACTCTTATGGCTGTGTGTTTGAAGGGAGGTGTCCCTGTGGCAGGCACGTGACAGGGGCCTCTGAATTTGCTGGCAGCCGCAGTACCATTCCTTGTCTGGTCGTGGTCGCCTGGTGGTCATCCACAGATCACATTGTTGGCTTTGGCTGATGAGCTGTGGGTCTTATTTATCACATCTTGGTGTGCATTGCAATTATGGGAAATACTTTTTGGGCAGCTAACCAACTTTCTGTTTCCTTAACAACAAAAACAAAAATTTTGTCTTAAATTTGCACCAAAAGTACCAATAGTTAATATCAGAAAATGTTTTGTGGCTCTTCCTGGTGTGTGTGTGTGTGTGTGTGTGTGTGTGTGTGTGTGTGTGTGAAAAGGAATTAGCGGAGGTGAAAGGAGTACATATCTTGCTGTGTGATATCTTTCTGATCTTGACCCACAAGAAAAAAATACAATTTATATCTTGACACAGTATACATATATTACTTACATATAATTGACCTAAAGTTTCACATAGCATTAATTTTTGTTACAGTATGTAATATATCCTAGTATTTCTATTCTATTCTATTTCATTTTTTCAAAATGTTGGCAACATCCTACCAAACTGATTGCGCAAATCACTAACAGTTTTCATTCTCTCGTTTAAAAAGTCATTATTCTCATAGCCATCAATTAGATTGACTGAAGGGGAAATTCTTCACAAGTCATTGGGGTGGGGCTGGGCATCCCCGGCTGGGGGCTCCGTGGCCCAGACAGGAGCAGGGCGAGGAGTCTCACACTCACTCAAAGCACAGCGCTTAGTGGCTTGGTTTGGGTCTGGACTGGTATCTGAAGAAATGGAGTGGAAGTAAGAGTTGAGGTCAAGCTTTTTGAGCAGGAGGGAGGCTTGGCCATGACCCGAGTCAGTAATAGGAGGGTAAGGCTGAAGGTCTGGGCCAGGTTTAGGGCTCCAGCCAGTTAGGGTGCAGTGTGAGGTTAGGAGGAAGGAGAGGGAGGCCAAGGAAGAATCTGGGAGTGGAGGGAGGGAGCAAGTGAACTCGGGGCCTCTCACTACTTGCTGGTCTCCCTCAGTGGTGCTCGACGCTGCCATGCCCTTCAGGATTGGCTGGGGACCTTGGTGGGTCACTGAGGACATCTGTGACTTCAGCCGGGTGGGGCTGAGGAAAAGCAGCGACTGACAGTTTTATAATTTCCGTCCTTAGAGCAACTCTCCTCTTCCAGATTTGAAAGACTCCTGGGTGATGGTTCCAACTATGAGCTCTCTTTTTTTCCCTTTCTTTTTATTCTAATCCATGTGCAAAAGAAGGGGGGCCAATTTCAACTCAATTTGGCCCACTTGATTCTTTCTGACTCTGGTTGTATGTGTGGTTAATGGAAAGAGCCTGTGTTTTCTAAGGAGCTTAAAACCACAGGGAGGTTTGGAAACTCACATAAACACAAAAGAATTTATTTCAGAAAACACATCAGAATGAGACTCAGAGTTCTTATTTTGCTCCTACCCTTTGCCATGGATGTAGGCGAATGGTAACCTGAGGGCAGTGCTGCGTTCTATGCAAGGTCACTCCCTGGGAACACACAGTGAATGCAATGTCACAAACCGTTACTGACTTCTTTCCACGTTCCAAAGACTGGACAAGGCAGAGAACAACAAAAATAAGTAAGAAACGCTGGAGCTGCCTCCAGCAGTGACCTTCTCGTGGGACCAATAATGAGGACTGGTGGCTTTGCCTCCCTATGGTCTGGGGAGCTTTTCTCAAAGCCAAGTCAGAAGGTTGTGTGGGAAGGCGTGGACTCTGATCTTGAGTGGATCCATATATTGAATGAATCTTCAAGCACAGCATTCAAGCAGAACTCCTGGGAGGCAACTTGAATTTCAAATTTTGTTGAGATTTATATTTGTTGGAACCAAGGCGCAACATCCCAAGAAGGGAGCTGAATCCTCCACAACCACACTGATACCCAGCTGGCCCATGAACATCTGCAGGGGATAGAATTACATTGCAGTTCGGATTTAATTGGTTCACATATCAGGGACCTTTCACATCTACTGATTTCTACAACATGCCACTGATTTCTAAAATATGGGCATATCAACTCTCCATGACTATGGTTTGCCCAACAATTGTGGGTTAAAAGCAACTCCAAAAAAAAAAAAAGAAAAGAAACAATTCACAACAGAGTCCTATGGAACATTTCCTAGTACTACTTATATTTGGGCTACAAAGGAGTTTTTATTTCTGCCTTGGATCTTTGGTCATGGAAAAGCCATTAGTGCCTGAAGAGAACATCAGGATTCCATAGCTGGGATTTTAAGATTATTAACTCTTAAACAGGTTGGCATGATAAATGAGATATTTTATATATTATAGGGTGGAGAGATGCTGGAATTGCATCCACTTTCTGCCACTTCCCCAACCAACACCCTACTTTTCACTTAGGTCCTTGGGGTTGAGAAGAAGCCAAGGGTCTGAACATGGACAGACCTCCCTGGGTCGATTATTCTGTGAGTAACTACTAGGGCAGATTTCAAACCAGAAAATCAGTTTACAAGGCTACGTGTGATGAGGCATTCATGTTTTAAGAGGAATTCCAAAGTGAGTCAAAGGCCCAGCATATCTACACCTATCGGAGAGGGGAGGAGTCTGGTTGAGTGCCAGTGGGTAGTTTTTAGAGGTTCCATGGATGAGGTATTTAGAGTTCAGGGTGAGGAAATCCAGTGACCAGAGGCAGAGAAGAGAACGGTGGCACTGGGCAGGCAAGCTTCTTACTCCTGGGGATTTGAGTCAAAGAGATATAAGCAGCCCCCTCAGGGAGGCTCTATCCTTTTCCTTCGAGTGATTTGATCTTGGGGTAGGACAGACCGTGCATGTGTGGGTTAGGAAGGCTCAGTAAGAAGAACTAGAAGGATTCCAAGGTGCCAGTTTAGATAACCCTACATTCTTCTGTCCTTTCGTAACTGAGGCCCTTTGGGATCCCATGGTAACCCAGAGAAGACAAAACCAGTTTGGTTCCCAGAATCTTAGGAGATTATGTTCACCCTCAATGCTTGAGGGAAAAGGCTGATGTACATCTCAAGTATGTTCCAAAGGGGATATATTTTGGTCAAAGTTTACATAATTGTGTAAAAAAATGACCATATGTAAATATGAAACAACAAACCTCAGGAGTAACAGGGCAATTATTATCAGAGTTAGAATGAGAGAAACAAATCTGTCAATGCCTTCTCACCTCCAGTTTTATCTTAGGGGCCTCATTTTATTTTATTCTCGGGAAACTACAGCACCTATCCATTAACAAGAAAGTTTTCCAGATAGAGCTAAACTTTTCTCAACACCCCAGGATATTTCTTGAATCTTTCCCTATATCTAGCATCAACAACTCAGATGAATACCAACATTGTATACATTTTACATGTCAGTCAGAAGAACAGTGAAAATGAAGTGTTTTAAGGAGAAAGAAGAGAATTATCATTGGTTGATCCCATTGTATAAGTAAAAGAATGCAAGCTGATTTGAGACTGTGAAATAGGGCCGATCGTGGAAAACAGAGAAGTAGTACACCAAAAAAGATTTACTCCAAACGCCCGCTCCTTAAGCAGAGAGCCAAGATTAATCCCTCAATTCTAGATCAAGGCCCTATTTCACCAACACTTTGTTTGCCTCCCCTCCCTGGATAATTCTCTCATTGCCTGACTTCTCTACTGAAGAAATTGAACTTGAGATGGGGAGGTGTCGAGATTCCTCTAAATCATTAGGAATCTTACAGTACGACGCCTCTGTAACCAAAATTTCAGACAGTACTTGCCCTGGTCATAGGACCAAAGCACAGCATTGCATTCCAGAAGTGGGCATAGCCGGCCAGTGTCCAAGGAAATCTCGATTCCAGGGGAAAGGAGTTGTAGAATTCTGGATTAGACTACAGCTTACAGTCAGCCAGACAGTGCCTCTTCTGGGGCACCTACATGGCATTGGGCCGTATCTGCCAGACCCTCATAGGACCCCCAGGACCAGAGCATCTACCCCATGGCTGAAGGAGAGCATCCAGGACCAATCTCTGAGATTAAAATACACAACTGAATCCTGTCAAGGATGGCGCTGGGATTTTGATGAAAGAGGCTTTCCAAAGCATTAACAACCCAAGGCTAGGATATGCAGTTCTGGTAAGCTCTTGGGAGACTCTCAACTGCCATTAAACTCAGAGATCTATTGTTGATGATTACGTAGACCCATTCACCAAGGAGCTGTGCTCTAGAATCATTGATCCATCTGGGAAGGCTCCTCAGGTTCACACAGGGTCACAAGAATTGGCTGGAGCCAACTGGGTCTGAGTCCCAAACCAGAGTGTTTATCCAAATGAGGGAGGAAGTGGTGATGTCCAGCTGGCAAAAGGTCAGGAGTTTCCACGAGCAGTAGAGGCTTCTCCTCTTCATGCTCTTCTTCCTTCCATTCAACAAACAGGTAGAGGCCAGAGAGGACAATCTCCTTACGACCCTCACAGGGGGAGCCTGACAAAAAAAGTGATTGCAACCCAGTATCAGAGGATGATGACTGAGAGGCGTACATGGTGCCCTGAGAGCATGGGGCACGGGCAGTGTGCCTCATCTGTGCTGGTCAAAGGCCACAGGCAGAGACTGAGTTCAGTCTTGAAGAACAAGTAGGAGTTTGCCAGTGTGGACATGGAGTATCCCAAGCAGGTGGAATATGTGTAAAGGCAGAGAGACCGGAACGGAAAAGGTTTATTGGAAAAGGTTTATTTTTGACAGGAGGGCCCCCCATGTCCCTTCTCACCCTGATCCCTTTCCCCCAACTCCTCACCCCTAACTCTGTGGCTTCTCTGCTGCTGCCACATGAAACAGCTTGATCTACCCCAAACAAGTGTTTAAATATGCATTTCTGTATTTACTAGAAGAGTTGAATGATTTTTCAAGTGCTAATTTACCATCCTTCAGGGGATTGCTTGTTCTGATCTTTTGTCTATTTTTCTAGTGTTTACCTTTTTAATATTTACTTGTACCAATTATTTACATATCCTGGACACTAATCTTTTGACTTTTATATTTTTTGCAGACAAATCTTCTGTCACTCTTTTCTTGTCTTTGAACTTGTTTCTGGTATCTTTTCATCATTCCGAATTTTAAACACTTCAGGTAGTCAAAATTATCATTTTCTAAGAAAAAAATTTCTACTTTCTGTATCTGGTTGAAGAAACTCTTCGCTAACCTGACGACATAAAAATCTGCTATAATTCACCCAATGGATTTAAAGTTTTGTTTTTTCCATTAGGTTTTAGTACATCTAACTTTACATTGTGTGTAAAATTAGAAATCCATTGTTGCAGTATCATTTATTGAAGGGTTTATTTTCCTTCCCCAATTTGAATCACCCCTTTTCACTTTATAACGAGCTCACATCGGTGGAGGTCTGGGTTCTCCATTCTACCCCGTTGGCTCTACTATTACATCATGTATCTTGCATACGGGGTCATTACATCTATTAGGACAAGCTTTCCAACTTTGCTCTTTTTCATCATTGCCTTGATGACTTTTAGACCCTTAATCTTCATTTCACTTTTAAAGTCAGTTTTTCAGTCTCACAAAACATTCTTTCCCAATTTTTCCTAGAATTGAAGTTATAGATTAACTTGGGGAAAGTGAGATATCCTTACAGTATGGAGTTTTTCACTGTATGATCACACCCAGTGTATCATTTGTGTTCAAGTCGGACAGATATACCTCTCTGGATATGGGGCACAGAAAAATAAATGCTCTTCCTAGAGATGGAATACACTCAACCAGAATGAGAGGGATATTGTACCATGAAAAGGACAGCATAAAATCTACTTTGCACAGATTCATCTTAAATATCTATAAAGTAGTCTAAAACAAAGAAAACATAGCAACCAATCTTCTCTAGATGTTAAAATTAAGGCAAATGAATACATACAAAAATAAAAGTGTTCCGAAACTGTCAGAAAATGTATGCAGTACAAAATGGCAAACTAGAAGGAGCAAACTCTAACGTCAACAATTGTTAGAATGACAGACAGAAATGCAGAGCTCAGCTGAAATAGACCCTTAAGTGAAAGGAAAGAGGCATAATAGCTACAGAAAAGAGTGGGTTATAATAGGAAAAAGCCTACTATGAAATCACTGCAACGGATGGAGTACAAGCACTGTGGAAATGCTTAAAAGCTGAATTGAAGCCATAGTGAATGGTATCAGTGAAATAGAAGTCAACCTTGGGAAATAAAGAAGACCCCCTCCAAATCTAAAATTCTGTGATTATATATGTCCGAGAGAAAGTTTTCCTCCTTTTTCAGTGAAAGGTGCCCTTTTTTAATATAATAAAAAGGTGTGCAGTTTTTCTTCTTTTATTTATTAGAATGACTAATTGCATTAGATTTCCTTATATGTTGAATTATCAATACATTCCTGAAATAAACGTCACCAATTAATTAATTATTATTATTCTGGATTCCTGCTGGATTCTTTTGCTAATACTTTATTTAGAGATTTTGCCTCTATGTTTAGAAGTGAAATTAGACTCTTTTTCGAAGGGCAGTTTGTTTATCTTTCTCTGTTTGGGCATCTAGTTTGTGCTAATTTCATTTAAATCAACTGGAGTCTTTTATAAGAGGAATAATTTAAGTAGTACAAGAAAACCCTTTTTTTTTTTAAAGATTTGAAACTAACCTGTGAATCTGGTTGAACCCAGGATTTTTTTAGTGTATAAGTGTGTGAAATGTGGGTGGGAAGGAGTGGGAAGTGGAGTGAAGAGGGTCCTGTAACAAACACTAAGTCTAAACACCATTTCAAATAATTTCAAAATTTATAGAAGTTTCAGATAATAAGCCCGATTAACGGATTCGTATGTGAAATGTCAATTAATAGAATATGAAGGGAAATGATACAAGGTAAATGAACAGCTGATTGAGTAATGTCTGCTTTTGTTTTCCTAGATCAGGAAGTGTGCTACACCACTGGAATGAAATCTATTACTTTGTGGAACAATTGGCTCATAAATTCATCAGGTGAGAAACATAATGCATAGTTCTCTGCCATGATCAAAACCAGACTACGTTTGCTATTCTACTAATTACAAACTACTTTGGTGATGCTTTTTAACAAAGGCGGACTCTCGGATCTTGGACCAGACTTTGTTTTCATCTTTGCCATGTTTTAGAATGACATTTGGCTTTGTGTTTTCGAGAGGATCCCGATTTGGTTATAAGACCAAAATTTTAACTTTGTCCCTCTCTTATTTAATAATACAGTCTTCTAGAAGGATCATTTAACATTTTCTTTCACAGTGTATCACGCTGGGACAATTGGCTTATTCTAGCTCGACTCATTCATGTAAAGGGGGGTATAGGGTGTAAAATGGCCAATTCATCCCAGTTTGCCCAGAACTGTCCTGGTTTTAGCACTGAACACCTCACATCCTGGGAGCTACCCTCAGTTCTGGGCAGATCATCATGGTTGGTCAGCGTAGCTATATGCTGTCGGGTAGAATTCTCTGAGCATTCTACACCACTTTCCAAAAGAGGACAATGCAGTTTTGAACGTCATCACTGTAAACATTGCAGGGACCTTAGAGATCCTACTTTACAATAAGCATTGACACCCACTAGTAAAGGAAAGGAGGTCATTCTACCCTCCTTGGGTGCAGCCTCTAAGGGATAAACAACTGTGATAGCTTTCCTGGAGGTGCTTGAAGCCAGCTGTCAAGGTCTTTGATAAAATTTGTTTGATCATTATAATTCTAAAGCAACTTCATTCTCGCGGGTGGCCTCTGTAGAGTCTTCCAGCCGATACAAGTAACCATAAACTTTGTAAAATAAAGTTCTTTGTCTCGGAAGATAGGTTCTCCTCTGAGACCAGGGTAATGCCAACAGGTTCCCTCCAAATTCAGTTACCCATCTCAGCATGTACCTGTCTGCCTGACTGGAGAGAGGTGTCTTCTCTGTGATGCCAGAAATTGGAAGCTACAGCAAGAAGCATCTAAACCCAGATGAATGAGAAAAAACAGATGCTGAGAGGAGAGAGGGGAGGGGGATAGGGGAAAAGCAGAGAGAAAGGAAAGAAGCAAATACTTGGATGGTGTTAAAAGCAGAATGCTTAGGAGACTTGTAGAAGCTCAGAATCGAAAGAAACAACCTACAAACTTATCCTAAGAGGCATTCACTAACCCCCAACTTGAATAGCTCTGGTGAGAAACTGCTGCCTTTTGAGGCAAACAGTCGAACAGCTGGACAATTCCAGTTTCCAGAAAAGTGTTTTTGTCATTCCGCCAAAATGTCCTTTCCGACACTTTTATCCATTGGTCCTCTGGAGTGATATAAAACAAATCTGCATCCAGATATTTGCTATGTCTCTGCTCTTCTAGTCTCCTATTCCCCCTGAAGCAGAGCAGTCTACTGGAAAAGGCTTTGAAGTTAGGCAGATGTGGATTTGAATCTAAGCTCCATTGTGCAACCATAACAATGAATTTACCCTACTTTGCATGTAAAAACTACGAGAGAAAACGTGCAAACCAACTAGCCCAACACCTGATTCAGAGTGGGCACTCAACACTTCTCTTTCCCAGTTCCTTCAGCAATTCCAGACACTTCACTATCTTAGACTCAGAAAAAGTTAGAGGTAGGAGTTTGGGAACTATGAGACCACTTAATTTAATCCTCTCGTTTTATAGATTAAGAAACTGAGGACCAGAGTTGTTGACATGGCTTAACCCAGAACACGAGGCACTTCCTTCCCTCTGCTTGTCTCCTCTGGCCCTCCTTGGCCATGGACCCCCTCAAAGTGTGGCACCAGGACATTATTGTCATGCAAACTCCAAGAGGGAGGGGCTGTATTTTGTTGACAGCAGCAGCCAAAGTGCCTGGAGACACATAGTGCATGCTCAGTCAATGATTTTGAATAAGTGAATGAATTTTGAAAAAGAATGAATGGTTTTTATGTATCCATTGTAATACATAGTCTAGGCAGCTGATACTGCAGGGTGACACTGTTCATTCCATAACAGTGGCTGATACCAGTACAAATATGTCATTTCTAATTTCAGTGGGATTCTTGAAATTTCAGGTCCTTTATTTGCCTTTGTTCTGACCCTTCTCACTTTCCTAATAATGATCCTAACTCTTCACCATTTTTTTCAAGCCCCAACCTATACTTCACACCCATCACTCTCAGCAGAGAACTTTGCCTCCTGTTTCACCCAGAACCCAGAGAATAGTGGACAAGTGATTACCTCGCGTTCTAATTCTACTCTGAAAAGACACATGCATGTCCTTTCCATCATCTTTGAAATTGAAGTTTCTTTTTAAAGCCACTCCCTCCATTTTAGTCCACTTTATTCCTTCGTCTCCAATCACCTCTAGGTCTTTGTTTTTCTCTGTATTTTCTCTGCATTTCTCCTGGCTCCATTTCCACTGTCAATAGACATAAACTAATCTCTCCTGCCCCTTGTCTGGAAAAAAAACAAAAACGAAAAACAAAAATCTCCTGATCATTTCTTCCTATAGGTACCATCCTATTTCTTTACTGGTTTCTCACTCAAATATCTTTAAAGATTTGCTGTCTCCATATCCTTAACCCACTGCCACCCGGCTTTCATCCCCACCCCCTAATTCGCTGCTCTCACCAAAGTCATTAAGAGGTGCCCTAGAGGACAAATCCAGTGAGCTCCATGTAGTGCATATTCTGCTGGACAGAGATTTCATTTGATTCAGATTCATCGCTCCTTGAAATTCTCTCCTCCACTTGCTTCTGGTTCTTTCATCTCACCGACTAGAGCTAGGCCTTCACGTGTTGATATTGGCTCTAAATTTGGCTCACATCCCTTCTCACTGCTGACACTTTCTTTGAACAATTTTATTCACATCAGTGTGCTGCAAACTCACAAATTATTTCTCTGGCCTTTGGGAGACCTACATTTCCCACATTTCAAATTCATTCTTTCCAGAGCTGAACCCTGTAGAAGGGAGGCAGCATAGTATAGTGGTTAGGGGCCCAAGTTCTAGAATCAGAATGCTTGGATTTAAGTCCCAGGCCCACTATGCTCCCACTGTGGGACTTTGGGGAAATCACTTTATCTTTCAGGGTTTTGATTCTCTTCTGTGGAAAATAGAAATAATAATAGTACTGATCTCATAAAGTTGTTCTAAGTTTAATGAATATTATCTCATTATCTCATGCGAATCACTTACAATAGTGCCTGGCACCTACTAAGCACTTGATAAGTTTGGCCATAATTAGAATGACCATAATCATTATTATTGTCATTTAGGACATGGTGTCCTGCTGGCCCAGGACTAGTGAGGGAGTAACAAGCAGCAAGGTGTCATGGACAGAGAACCCATGTTTGTCTCAAGAGGCCAATATTCAATACACCAGGTATTGCTTGGGCACCTACCAAGTATTAAACACCATGCTAAAGGTTTCCAAAGATGCGTCAAACAGATGGTAATGAATGTAGACTTTATCCTGGAGGCAATAGAAGCTATTAGAGGTTTTACGGCAGATAAGTGACAAGATCTGATTTATATTTTCGGAAAATAATTCTGGGAGCTGTGGAACAAGGCATGAGTCAAGGTCACCAGCTAGGAAATAATTGCAGGGGTCTGATAATTGAGGGCAAGTTCCTAAGTGAAGAGATGGAAAAGCGGGACAGGTTTGGGACACGTTTTAGGAAGTGGGAACGATAAGAGTGGGGGCCAGATCAGGTTTGGGATGCTATTGCGTTGTGAAGAAATAGGTTGGTGCTATGATGGATGAACCAGTTGGCCACCCAGAGAGAGCCCCTCGGGATGACATTCCACTGGTGAATCCGCTGCAGTCTGACAGTCCACCTTGCAGATGGAGAAGCATGTTTGGGCCTCAGCCGAAAGTTGTTCCGTCTCCCAGAGGGTGGATTTTACATTGACAAAGCTCCCAAGCACTGTCATATAAAAACCATGCCAAGGTGTTCATTAATAATGAGAAGTATAACTACTGAGTGGAATAGATATTCTTGTGGCCCATGAGCACATTCTCTCCTTTAAAGGATAACCTCCTTGGAAAGCCAAGTAGAAACTCAACGTTGATGGCGATCCAACTCTCAGAGCAAAAGGAGTTCAGTGTATGATCTTAATGGCTGATGGCGTCAGCTGCAACAACCTGAAACACTCTCTTCGTATAGGAAGACTACTCTGGAGACACTATCAAATTTTATCTATCGGGATCCCCCTTTTTACAGACACCATGCAGATCAGTCCTCTTCTAGGGACACACTTCTTTAGACAGAACACAGGGCAGTGATGAATTTTAGCTTTCGTACTTATAACCCGCATTCACTGAGGGGTGGTGTTAAATCAGAAGCCAGCCTCCAGGCAGACAACGCAGGCCTTCTCTTTAGTCATAGCTTCAAGTCTGATGCTGGCTAAATGCTTGCAACACCAGCTGTGGAGGCCCCACTGGGTTACACATCCTCAGCTCTGGCAGTGCTGATATAAGGGAGGTACAGGGAGGAAGCCTGGAAGGGAATGGCATTCTATAGGCTTTCTATCTGCCCTAATAGAATTTCTTTTCCTTTCCAGCCCTCAGTTAAGAATGTCATTTATTGTCTTCTCTACTCGAGGAACAACCCTAATGAAACTAACAGAAGACAGGTAAGAATGTTTCCCCATCTCTGTCATTAAAATGCCCATCTTTTCTTGAGTAGTTCTCCTATTTTCTGCCCTACTGCTCACTTTGACCTGTTGCTCATTTTAATCTAATAATTCTCTCTTTTCACTTAAGCCTTGAACTTTGCATACTGACCCATCTGCTAGTTTACTCTGCGATGACTTTGATAGAATTTCCTGACGTTGGTGAATTTTTATAAATGACTGGTGAAATTTTATAAATGACTAAATCACATGAAGGTAAATCTTACATTTGATTGGTGACTTGGTCTGCTAACTTGGAGCAAAATGTTAGCAAACCACATTCTTGGGGGACTATATTTTCATTTATTAGATTAGATGTTTTTTGTGAATTAAGGTTTGAGAGATATAATAAGCACCCTATGAGAGAAGTAAGAACTTGAAATATTATCATACATAATTACTAAGGCAGGGAATAGAAAGAGAGGGTTGATAGTACCACAATATAAAAGGGAATTTGAATCAGGAGTGGAAAAAGTCATTGACATAGAAGGATGAGTTAGACCTAGCTTAACAAAAATATTATTTGGGGTTTTACCACTTGCAGATGAAAACTAGCAATAAAAGAGACATGCCATTTATTCATAGTTAGGATGGTGTATTAGGAAAGGAGATGAGTTTTCCTGAGTTAATGATACTTTGTCTACTTCGTAAAAAGTGACGTGGGGCAATGCCTGTGGGACTATTAGCAGACTTATATAGGGACATGTTGGGAAAAGGAAAGGAGGTAGGGCTAGCACAGGGAGGGCAGAAAGACTTTATAATACTCTTCTTCTACAACTGAGACTAGAACTAACAGGACAGACTAAGGTGTTTACATTTTGCACTGACACAGCAAATCTGAGCTAGACCTTATTTTTCTCCATGTCTTTGTTTCCCATCTGTAACAAGAAGAATACACCGCACCACATAGAAGTCTTTAAATGCTGTTTCTTTTTCAACAGTATCTAGTATATGCATGCATGCCATTTGAGGTGCACAGAAACCCTATTTTAAAAACAGGCGTTTCTTATTTCTTATTAACAGAAGAAGAAACTGAGGCCATAGTATGATTCTAAGGATACCGAGCAAAACCCACATTAGATGCAGCCCGGCATTTTTCCACTCCTATTTTGCTGCTTTGTGTTAAAATTAAACAGGGAATCATAAAGCCCAAGAAACCTGTGTGACTTTCCTTCAGTGTTGGCGAAGGATTTTAAGGAGTGTCTCTAACGTATGGGCTATATTCCAGATTCCTAATCTCTCTCAGTCATTGTGTGATGACATCCTTTATGCAGAGATGTCTTTTATTCCAAGAAAACTCTCCTCTTACCCGTTCTTCACATCTTTCTACATACAGAGGCTGCCTAGTATTACTTCCACTTACTCTGTGCCAAGAATTTGGCCAAGAGACCAAATTCACACACCTCTTGTGGATATGTTGGGTGCCGCTGCTCACAACCTCTGAGAGCTGGGGAGGGCAGAGGTGGGCCACAGATTGACAAACACTATTACAATGCCTAGGCTTTCAAACCCATTGTGGTAATGCTAGTTCATATTAATCATCTGAATCCTACTTTGAATCTCCTTTTTTGTGCCTTAACTCTGCTTCTAGTTCCCTGTGCCAATGAGGAGACAGGTTAGAGCTCCAATTTGTTAGAAGCAGCATTTAATATTTAAGGATAGAATATGCATCAAACAATAGCCAGAAATGCCTTGCGAAAGGCTGTATGGGTTTCATGCGGTGATTGCTTGTCAGATGGCAAAGCGTGACATGGTTCACTGAAATGTCCCCAACCTTATCAACCTATGGAAAAATGTGGGCAAACTATCTCTCTCTAAAAGACTTTCTCACGAGATTGGCTAAAAGAATTAGGCTTTCAGAACTTCCAAGCCAGTACTATTTCAGAAATATATGACTTTTAGTGTATCAGTTGGTCACAGGAATTTGTGTATTTTTCTCTGTATCTCATTTGATCTTCATAACATCCGTATAAGACAGTAAAAGATGCATTATTTACCTATGTGATAATTGAGGAAACTCACAGTTTAAAAAATATGTTTAAAAACAAGACATGAATTAGCAGAGACTCTCATTTCAACAAGAGCAAGAGATTTGGGGTAAATCAAAAGAAATCATGTCCAAGGTATATTTGCATCCAATTCTTGGGATCAAATCCACATAAAGGAAGCCATGGGAAAGTTGAAGAAATAGAATGGAAAATAACTATGGTGTGCTGAGATGTAGATGTACTATTAGAATAATAATACCTATCATTTGTGTCTTATCTGCTAAGCACTTTACCTATCACTACTTATCTATCCCTATCTAACTGTTATCACAACTTCTAATGGAGTCTCTGGTCATTTGATTCATTGTTTTATGTGCAATATGCCATTTTTCACTGTTTTCAAGATTTTTTTTTAATCGTTAATTCTCAGCAGTTTGATTATGCTATAGCTGGGAATGGTTTTCTTTGAGTTTATCCTATTTTGGATTTGCTGAGCTTATTATATCTATAAATTTATGTCTTTCACCAAATTTGAGGACCATTATTTTTTCAAATATTTTTCTGCACTAGTTACTTTGTCCTCTCCTTCTGGGACTACAATGGCACAAATGTTAGACCTTTTGATATTCCACATGTCCCTTTTCAGTTCTTTTTCGATTTTCTTTGTTCTTCAGATTAGATCATTTCTATTGATCTACCTTTATGTTCACTCACTCTTTCCTCTGTCATCTCCATTCTACCATTGAGCTCATCCATTCAATTTTTTACTGCAGGATTGTGTTTTTCAGTCCTATAGTATCTATTTGGTTCTTTTTAAAGTTTTTATTTCTGTGCTGAGAACTTGCATCTCTCCATTTACTTCAAGTGTGTTTACCTTTACCTCATGCAACGTAGTTATTATAACAGCTTTAAATTCTTTGTCTTATAGTTCCAACAGCTCACGTTTGGCATCTTAATTATCTTCTCTCTTGAGAATCAGTCACATATTCTAGGTGCTTTTGTGTCAAGTAATTTTAGATTATATCCTAGAAATTTTTTAAATTATGTTGTTTAGACTCTGAGTCATATTCAGATCCTCTGGAGAATGTTGATTTTTTTCCCCTTTGTTTACTTTAGTAGGAAATCACCTTGGCTAGGTTCAAATCACAAGCTCTATCTCTTCTTCTGTGGCCGGTGGTTTTTATTTTGGTTCTATTTTCAAAGGCTTTGCTAGGCTGCATTGGGTCTGTCCCACACATGTGCAGCTCAAAGATGAATCTAGGACTTATACAGCTTCATACACAGAATTATATCCCCTTCTCCAGCTCTCTGCTCTCTAGGATCCCCCAACACTATCTTTCCCTCTGAGGCCTCCTTTCAAAGTCCTCTAGAAAGAAAAATGGAGTTTCTCTTGGAGTTTTGGCTAACACATTGCTGAATGCAGTTCTCTACTGAGGTCACTCTTGGGGCAAAGCCAGGAATAACAAAAGAGAAATAAAAATGGTGATTCCCTCCACATTCTTTGAACCACTGGGGTGGGAGGTGGGGTGGGGGAGAAGCTTTAACCAGGGGCCAGAAATATGGGGGCTTTCTGGGCTTTTTAGGTAACAGCCCAGACCACTGCCTTGTACTGAGACCCATCCTCGGGTTAAAGACATGAGAGAAAAGAGGAAAACAAATTTGGAATTCATCTTTGTGTGGGTTATTTTCCAGGTTTTAACTGCCTTCCTCAATCCACCTGCTTTGTTTACTTTTCAGAGGCCTTGTGTGTTTGCTGTTTTTATTTTGTCCAGTTTTGTTATAATTAATAAGAGATAGCCAGTGCCAGGTTTACTTCATCTTACCTGCTATTACTTTAATTTTACAGATAATGACACTGAGATTCAAATAATTTAGATAACTTGCTAAAGTCAAATAATAAAAAATGGCAGAACTAGTATTCTTAGTCTGGATTCTGGATTTTGATCAACTCGTGTGCTTTCCATTGTATCATGTTGCTCCTTCAAGATTTCTTAGTTTCATCAGTTGCAAAGCAATTGACAAATTGTAACAAATATTTTAGGTTTCTTCATTAGCATAATAAAGGACATGTGAATTTAAATAGTATTAGAATTAATTATTTTAGTGTTAACTACTGGATATGAGTCCCTAAAAACTCCTTGGATGTCTTTTCCTGATCTTAATCCAAATTCTTCAAATATTTCATCATTGGAAATGAGATCATGTCAAGGAAGTCCAACTCTTACTTTAAAAGAAATCAGGAATAGATTTTAAATTTAATCAAATGAATTTTGGCAGCTTGAGTTGATCATATTTTTTCTTTAATTTACTAATACAGTGAAATGCACTAAGAAGATTTTTTTAATATTGGATCATTCTTGCCTTTCTGTTTACACTTAATTGTAATATATTATTATTTTAATGTAGAGCTGAATTCTATTTCTGTATTTTATTCAGAAATTTAGCACCAATATTCATAATGGTGATTGGGCTGCTATTGTCCTTTTTATGACTACCTTTACTTACAGTATTTTATGTAGTTGTTTTTTTTTTAATTTAGATTTTATTTTACACCTAGAATTTATCCTGATGCATGGTATAAGGCCAAGATGAATCTTTTTTTCTCCAAATGGTTAGCCAGTTTTTCCAGGACCATTTGCTGAATAATCTTTTACTACCAACGTGAAAAAGTTAAACTCTTTTATAGACTTGGGGACACTGCTCGGTTTTCTCTTCTGAAACACTGCATTTCGGTCTGTTCCTACCCTAGAACCAGTTATGTATTTTAATTAGTTTTAACATCTGGAAGACCCATCCTTCCTCACTTCCAATCTTGGGTGAAAAATCTCCCTGGTATTTAGTGGGTTTTTTCCCTACCATGTGAATTTTAAATAATTTTTTTAGGTTCCAAAATATTCTTGTGATTTTTCACTTTAATTGTATGAAAAATACAAAATAATCTTAGCAGATAGCATTTCATTTTTACTATATTTATTTTCTTATTTGAGGATCTATCACTTCGCTTGTATGTCCCTCAGTAAGATTCTGTTATATTCTTCAGATCACTCTTGTACAATGTTTGTTAAGTTTACTCTTCGGCATTTTAAAGGTTTGCTTCCATTGTGAATAAATTTTTTCTAGTTGTATTTTCTAAATTATTGTTCACTATAGAACAGATAGCCTATAATTTAGGGTCCATGGGCTTTGATTAAACTCCATTAAATTATTTTTTTTTAATTTGCAAGTCAGAGAGATTGTAGCTTGCATCAGAAGAGGACTATGCCCCCAAAATAGTTAAGAAATATTGGTTTGGGGAAAACTATTAGTTTTGTAGACTTACTTTTTATCCCATCATTTTAATGAAACATTTTATTAGTTCTAGTGTTTTTCCAGTTAATTTTGGAGTGGTTTTCTAGTAAGATGGTTGTATTATTTGTAACCCCTGTTCTCTTTTTTTTGTGTGTTTGTGTGTGTGTGTGTGTGTGAAGTGAGATTCTTTTTTTTTCTCTCTTTTCTAATATTTATAGCTCTTATATCTTCTTGTGTGTCTTATTACATTGGTTAAAAGTTTCAAACTTTAAGGGAATGACTTGTGTTTCACAATTATATACTTTATTGGATATTGACTTCATAGAGATATTTTATCAACTATATTAAGGAATGATTCTTCCAATTTTATTTAAAAATTTTTATATGAAATAAATGTTAAGTTTTGTTAAATGCCTTTTGTCATATCAAGATAATTATAGCTTTCTTCTTTTATTTCCTTTGTCTTGTCCATTTGAAAATTTTAAATCAAAAGATTTCCTGATGAAAAACAAATCTTACATTCCTGGAGTAAATTTTATTTATCATGGTTTGTTCTTTTATTTTATTTCTGGATTTGATTTAATATAAGCCTGAAGATATTGCTTATCAATATTTAATATTAAGAGTATTCAAGAGTTTTAGTTTATACTATTTTTTGTCAATTTTCAGGCCAAAATAATTATGTGAATTTGGAAAAAATGAATTGGCAGCCTTGGAATATCTTAACTATATAGCAAGTGTATGCTTGTTCAAGGTTTGATAGAATTCAAAGGAAAATCATCCAAGCCTAAATCATTATTAAAGAAGTTCTTTTGACAGTTATCTCAAATTCTTATATGACTTGCTGTTAGTATATTTTCTGCCTTAAGAAGTGGTAGAAATTTCCCCATTCAAATTACTCAGTGGTTTGACTCTTAAATTTATTCATCAATTATCTTTTGTATATTTGTTTTGTTTTATAATTCATTATTTTATCCTTTAACTATTATTAATTCCTGTCTTCTGCTTCTTATCTTCTAGTTCATCTCTTTTTCTGACTTCTTGAAATTTAAAGTTTATTCAGAAAAAGTCAAGAACCATATGACTTCACTCATATGTGGCATATTAGACTGAAAGCAACAAATGAACAAGACAAACAAACAAATCATAGACACATACAACAGTTTAGTGGTTACCAGAGGGTAAGGGGGAAAGAAAGGGGTGGTAGAAGAGGGTGAAGGGGGGTATTGAACACACAATACAGTATATAGATGATATATTACAGAATTGTACTCTTTAAGCCTATGTAATTTTACTAACCAATATCACTCCAATAAATTTAATAAAGATAATAAGAATATAAATTATACTCTAAATCTCATCCTTCTTGAATCTCCTACACTCTGACATGCACTGTTCTTAGTATTGTTAATTTCTAAATAGCTTACTTTATAATTTTGTGTTTTATTTAATATGATTTACAAAGTATTTCACAATTTCTACATAATTTTTTTATATTTTTCTCAAATTTCTAGAGCCATTGCATTTTTTCAGAAAATGTGGTTCATACAATTTCTACTCTTAAAATTCATTCATTTTTGTTGGTGGACCATTTGTTGATAAGATTGTCTTTTCCCCCATTGGATGGTTGACGTCCTTATTGCAAATCACTTGATCATACATACAGTTTTATTTCTGGGTCCTTTATTTTACTCCATTGGTCTATATGTTTGTCCTTATGCTAATATGACACTGTTTTGATTACTGTGGCTTTGTAGTAAGTTTTGCAATGAGGAAGTGTGAGTATTTCAATTTTTGTTCTTTATCAAGATTGTTTTGGGCTAGTTGGGGTCCCCTGAGATTCCATATGAATTTTAGGATAAGTTTTCCTATTTGTGCAAAAATAATGCCATAGGAATTTTGATAGAGATTGCATTGAATCTATGGATCACTTTGGGTAGTATTGTCATCTTAACAATGTTAAATCTTCCAATCCATGAACACAGGCTATTTTTCCATTTACTTATGTCTTTAATTTCTTTCATCAATGTTTTGTAGTTTTCAGTGCCATTTTATTTTTTAACTGACAAATGGTATCTCTCAATGCTATGAATATTTAATTTTCCTGATCCTGAATTTTTCCTTTTGTGTGTGTGTGGCACCCTGCTATTGTGTTAGAGATGGAATATCTTCATCATGAATGTGAACTAGAAGTGTTTTATGTTTCTTATATGACTTGGCTTCAAAGGGGAAGTTTTCTCAAATTCCTCTAATTGGTCGTTTTCTTCCCAACTTCTGAGACATTTTTTTTTAGTATACTGACTTAAAAGAGAAACAGCTAGGTTTTTCAGTACTGGGTTTTGGCGTGAGTTCTGTCAGAGATCATATAAATCTTTGTTGAAAATGTGAAGATTCCAAGCTAAAGAAGACAGGAAAATTTAGATGTGCATAGTGTAATTTTTTTCTTGGAAATGGTGGAGACCCAGTAGTGTATCCAAGGTAGGGAGGAAATTGAAGCCAAAGGAAGATGGTCAGGTGTAGATGTTGGACCGCTCTGTTAAGGACCTATTCCACCACCAACCACAAGCTTTTCATCTCATGTCCTGGAATTCCAGGCTGGTGGGTCCTTCCCTCATCCTGATCTCAGCAGCTCTGCTTTTTGCAGGAATTCTTCCAATGTCTGGCATGTGTATCACATCCTTACCTGTTTTCCAGCAGTGAAAAACATTTCCCCCTATTATACTAGTTAACTGTTTCTACAGCACTTTGGAAAGAAAGGGGGAGGTTAAATGTGTACATGGACCCAGATCACTATCTTTAACTGGAAATCTCACTTTGTTCTAAACTTTGCAAGACTATAAAAGAAAGCATAACAAAACAACAAGTCAAAGAATTATGTCTTATCCAACCCACTGGCCTCATTTCATTGCTAAGGAAAATCATTCTCAGAGAGATTGAATTATTTGCCTAAATTCACATAAGTTGTCAGTGGCAGAATGTTTTTCACTCATAAAATTTTAAATCCAGTGATTTTTTTTCCTACTACATTAAATAGCCTATCCAATTCACTGCGTGTGTCGGCATGCCACTGTCTTGTTTCCTTATCTGTGGAATACTTACATGGAAGCAACCACTATGTATATGTGCAAATGCATAAATACATGTGTTGTATAACAACTTTACAAGGTAGTATTATCATTTTTCTCTTTATAGTTAAACAAAATATTCTGGGTTATTGGTACATAATTGGTACATAAAAGCCTATTTATGAATGGCTTTTATTAATGGCTTATTATGTACCAATAACCTAGAATATTTTGTTTAACTATAAAGAAAAAAATGATAATACTACGTTGTAAAGTTGTTATGGGAATTATATTATTTATTATATGTATTAAATAGATGGTGATACTCTGTCAGAGAAAGCTAAAGTCCACTTCGCTGTGAAAGTGTAGGAACCTGGATTTGAACCCAGGCATCATGACGCCAATGTCCACACCCAATGTCCACATTATACTACAGGGTTTCCCACAATCTTACTATTATATATAGTTTTAATTAAAAACAAATCCAAGCATACACAATTGAAGAATTGTGACTCAGACCCTCTGACTTCTACCAGAAAACAATTCCCTGAAAGCATATCCCCTCTACCCATTTTATCTTCATGGCCTTTTAACGTCAGCTTGGAAATACTCCTTACAAAGAGGTAAAGAGGTAGCATCAGCATTTCGCAGATGGGGTTAAGAGGTTAAGTAAGTATCTTGCTTATTGCTTAAGAAGTTGGAGTGAAAGCCAAGAACGCTTGGCTCAAACTGCTGAGTGGAAACCAAGAGACCACACTCCTCTATCCCTCTCAGTTATCCTTTAGTTTGGTTGGGAGTGTGGTTTTGCCATTAGTGTCACAGGGGAAAATGACATATTCTGAACACATCGCTTGATTCCTGGAGCAGAATGATTATAGGCTGTCATTACCAAGAGACATAGTTCTAAAAGCCTTTTCTAAATTTAAAACTAGGAGAGAAAAAAAAAGTCTTCAGATACTTTGTGCTTGAAAGAACCTGGATTCATTCCATTTTGAGATAATATTCATTTAGGTACGAGAAGATTTGCTGACAAAATGAAGAGAAATAGAGTGGAACATTTATTTATTCCCTTGTCCTGTTGATTGAGAGGTAATATCACGGGGTCTGAGTCCATGAGAAAGTTCCTTACCTCTCTGTGCCTTGGTTTCATCCCTGTAAAAGCAATGTAACAATGGCCCCTACTTCATACGTAGAACTGTTGGAAGGGTTAACAATGCCAGGGATATAGTAAGTGCTGTTGTTACTGTTGTGGTTGCTGCTGAGGTTTTGACAAACAGCTAAGGAATTACCCCAAATCCTCCTGGACACACCCCACATAAACCTTCACAGCGTATCCAACAGTAATTCAAGGAGTGAGTTCCCAGCTCTTCCTGGCTTACATCCTTCTCTGAAGTTGTTAACATTGGGCAGGTCTATCCTTCTATAGAGGGATACAGGTAGAAAATGCTGCTTCAGCATGAGGCCACATAAAAGTTAGTAAAGTTAGTGTTTCCTTTGTCTGGTGGTTCTAGTGAGACTTCTTCCGGACAGGAGCTCACAGGCAATGTCTCTAGAGGAAGCTGTCTAAGGGCTTCCTTATTGAATCTCAATGTTGTATAAAGAACACACCTTGAAGCAGTACAGCAGGTCTGGGATCACATTGATTTGTTTGAGTAGCGTGGTCCAGCACTTCTCACACGCTTCCTCTGGAGTACCCCTGTTTGTAGAAGAAGTAAGAGGGTACGTCTGGGGTCATAGGATAATATATGGAGTGGCTCGTCACAAGCAAGAAAATGTCTTCAACAACTTTCATCTTAAAAATGCATGTGCATGTGTATTCTATTCCATAATGTGCCAATGGTTGATTCTATATAAAAATCCTGTTGAGTTCTTCCTCAAATTGGGGGGTAAAATTTATGCTCCAGAAAATAAAAAGATATATATGTATATGCACAAGGTCTGACAATTAAGTTCGCGAACTTGTTGCAACACTGTTCCTACCCTTTTTTGACATCAGAGGGATGATTCATTATTAACTTGTACCGACTGAACAAACAGTTAACCAAGTTTACTATTTGGAAGTGCTGAAAAGGCTGCGTGAAAAAGTTAGATTACCTGAACTTTTCACCAATAATTCATGGCTCTTGCGTCATGACAATATACAAACTCACAAGGCACTGTCTGTGAGGGAGTTTTCAGCCAGTAAACAAATAACTGTATTGGAACACCCTCCCTGCTCACCTCATCTGGTCCCCAATGACTTCTTTCTTTACCTGAAGATAAAGGAAATATTGAAAGGAAGACATTTTGATGACATTTGGGACATTAAGGGTAATACGACGGCAGCTCTGATGGCCATTCCAGAAAAAGAGTTCCAAAATTGCTTTGAAGGGTGGACTAGGCACTGGCCTCAGTGTATAACTTCCCAAGGGGAGTACTTCAAAGGTGACCGTAGTGATATTCAGCAATGAGGTATGTAGCACTTTTTCTAGGATGAGCTTGCAAACTTAATTGTCTGACCTCATATGTATGTACCTGTGTCTTTGTGTACGATACACTGTCCTATACCTAGCTTGGACACCACAGATGTAATAGAGACAATACAGACTTTGTGTCAGGACCAGTATAGGTTCCAATCTGTGCTTCACCAGCACACACATGTTACTGCATTCCTCTGAATCTGTTTTCTGACATGTACAATGAAGATAACAATTCCCACCATATGGTGTTATGAGGCTTTTGTGAGTTAATGCATGAAAAGTGCCCAGCAGAGACGTTGGCACAACATAGATACTCAGGAAATGTGACTTCCCGTCCTCACCTACTATCCCTCATGTGGCAACTACATTTAAAGCAGGATTCAGAAACATTCTTGTCTGGGTGAAACCAGCAAGGCAAACTTCAGAAGTAGTCAACGGAACCAAAGAATGGTAGGTAGAGTTCTCATACCCAAAGCTAAACAGCCAAAACCAATAAAACTTCTGTGGCCCAATAAAAACTACCCCACTATCGGTCCACATCAGGCAACTCCATAACTGAAGCACCCTGCCTGTCCATCACCCAAATCTTATCTCCTTGGCCTCCAGGGTGGGGACTTGCGCCCCAGATGTAGCGCTGTCTTCAATAGGTTCTGAGCGCCTCCTCGTGAACTGCAGGTTCGATCTTTGCTACTCACCCTCAACAATTTTTTTAATTAAGTATTTCGAGTACAACAAAAGTATACAAAAAATGGATAATGAACAGTCATTATTCACATGATGATTATGAAATAAAGCATTACAGGTATTGACATGCCCTGTATACACTTCCTTTCTTATTTCCTCACCAGAGATAATCACTATCCTGAATTTGGGGTTTATCATTTTAATGGATGTCGTATATTTTTATACACCTATGAGCAATATATTATATTTTTTCATTTTAAACTTTATAATAAATGATCACATTGTATGTATTTTTCTTGAACTTGCTTTTTACAATTAACATCATGTTTTTGAGACTTTTTCTACATAGATACATGTAGCTGTGCATGGTTCATTTTAACTAATGTGTAATTTTCTATTGCACCATATTCTGTTATAATAATATACCATCATCTACTTATCTGTTCGCTTATTCATAGACAGTTAGTTTGTTTTTAGCTTTTTGCTGTTATAAACAAAGTTGCAATGAATATTCTCATACATCTCCTGGGAGGTCAGAAGTAAGAATATCTGATATATAACTAGGGATTGAATTGCTAGGTCTTACAGTATGTGAATATATAACTTGACTAGGCATTACTCAGTTGTTCTCCAAAGGAGCTGCACCAATTTACAGTCCCACTGGTGATTTATAAGTGTTCCCATTGCACCACCTCCTCCCAACATCTTGTCTGATCCCCCAGCTATTCTCAAACACTGTGTCCCCATATGACTTGTGGGTTGGATTATCTGGGATGAACCTTGTATACTCCTACCTACTCACCTCCAGCCCAAAGGGTTACAAGGAAGTTTTCTTTGGAGAGAACTGTAGCCTTCACCAGCCTATACTAAAGAGATGTGATCTGACAAAAGCAGAAGATACTTGCTTATCATCTACCCTAGGGTTGTCCTTTTTCAGCTTCCACGCAAGATGACTCTGGGCTCCACAGTCTCTGTTGCAGACTCTGTGCCACTCTAGCCTATGTCCCTCCAAATGCTCACTGTGGTCAGTAGTGCTGAGCACAAGCATATCAACCTGACCATCTCAGATGCTATCCGCACCAGGAGATACCCAGTCCCTCTTGAACTAAGAGAAGCATGAAAGGGAAGGTTCTCATAGGAGGACGCTGTATGTTTGGGAAACCCTGAATACAGAGCCCACTTTCTACCACTCCCCTCTCCTGCAAAATGTGGCTCAGCGAGGGAAAAGAGTTAGTGACGGGGAAAGTCTAACTGGGATTTGTTTCAAAACAAATAGGAAACTGCATGGTGCAAACCACTGCACAAATGAGTAACCAACCAAAATAGAGTTGTGTAAAGTGCAGTTTGTTTGGACAAGTTCATCATGTTGTCTTGTGATTAAACCATCACTCCTGTGCTTTATGCCAATGGGCTGCAACTTTTGGAAATTCCTTGATGGGTTCCTCTTAGTGAACTTCAGTGATCGGTCTGTTCTTGGCCCGGTGTCATGTCACCTCGTAGACTCTAATCTACCAGTGTGGCCTCTCCACTTCCCCACAGAGGCCCAGGTTCTCTTTCTACTTACTGTTTTGCCCCCATATGAAATCAGATGCACCATTCTGATCTGGAGGGAAGCTGATAGATCTTATAGTTACATATCTTCATTTTGCATTTGAGAAATCCAGAAGTTGACGTGGCCTAGGAAGTGGCAGAACTAGGATTCACTTCCAAGTCTATCTTCCTCCAAATTTCATGCTCCATAGAATGGCACTGAAGTCATGGAAAGAATGAGATTACCTTAAAACTGCAAGTGTAAGAATGGAGGGATCTGACTGAGTTCTGGGGTACTCCAATTTTTAGAGTTCTAGAAGAGAAGGCAAAGCCTACACAGAAATATGAGAAAGAACAGCTGATGACGGAGATGGAGAGAATATGCTGTAATGGAAATCAAGAAAAGAAAGCATGTTAAATTGAGGGAGAGGTTAACTGTGTCTATTACTGTAAGAGGTGGAGTAAGATGAAGTCAGAGAAGTGACCGGTAAATCGACAGTGTGGTGATCGTAGAGGGCCTTGACAAAAGTAGTTTTAGCAGAGTTGTGGAGATCAAAGTCAGAGCAGAATGGGTAACAGGTGAGGGATTCCAGTTTTAAAACACGGGATAAAGACCGTTTGTGCCCTTCCTCTCACAAACAGCACCCCAAAACCAGGAGAATGTGAACCAAAACCATAAAGCCCATCTATGGAGAAACTAAGAAATATTTAAACCATAAAAACACTATAGATGAGGACAGAAAGAAGACAGAGGAGTAGCAAATGATGTAAATAGTGTAGAGAAAAGTCAAATGTAATCTTGCAGAAGAAGATACTGGAGTAAAATGTAGCCTTGCAGAACCTGGGCAGGCTCAAAACCTGGAACTTCAAGTACCGTAAAAGTCAAGGAAGGGCTACAGGGTGAAAATCAGAATATTGTTTAAAAGTTTATCTGAGGAAGCTCTTCAACCTTCAGAACCCACTCACCTTCAGTACCTTCTGCAATGTACCCCTTCTCTGTATATACTTTGAATAGAGTATATTCTCTGACAAAATTACACAAGAATGGTTTCATAGACACCAAGATTATAGAGACATCTACTAACAAATGTTGCTACTTCCAGTTCTCTCCCTTGTCAATTCCAGACCTAACACCCAAGGAAAGAGTTTGAAAACTACTTCTCTGTAGAAATAAATATCTTAGGTAAAAAAGGTACATACATTTGAGGGTCCTTAACAATAAAGCCCAGTGACAAAAACTGGTCATCCACCTTTGTTAGAAGCACACAGAGCTTCTAACAAGTCTTTTAGTCTCACTCATTCTCTGTGGCAGACAGCCAAAGATCACTCCACATTTGAAGGAATTCTCCACCAGGAAACAGAGAAGTGCAGAAGTGAGTAGTGTTTCAAAAAGTTGTGTTGTGAAGAGAAATGCAAATCAATTGGTCCATAGATGGAGGGAGATGTGGACTCAAAGAGGATTAATTATTTTAAGGTGAGAGATACTTGAGTATATTTGTATGCCAGTAATCAGCCTGTAGTATTTTTCTTCCTAATTTGAGACAAATGTGTAGTTACAAAACATTTAGAAAAAGCCTTTACAGTATATCTGCTTCTAGTTAGGATGTAGAGGGATGTGAACAACCTTTATTTCCATGGTCAATCAGAAAAGTCCAGACGAAATAGAATTCATATATTTCTATGGGGCTAGCAGCACACAGGAAGCACTGATAAACTGAATTAGAGAGAAACAAGCCCTTTAGAACTGAGCAGAAATCTGCAGAAGCTTCTACCCTTGGGGGTATATACCTGGTCTGGGTCTGGGCAATTGGAAAAGTAGGTCAACTATAACAGAAACTTTGCAGAGATGAGGAAAAGCCAGCTGAACCTTAGGCAACAATGTGTGACAGAGGGGTGGATTATCTAAAAGAATCCCAAATGAAAAAAGAAATCGCTCAGCCTGACAATTCTACCCTCTCACACACACACACACCTCTCATCTCTATTGTTCCAAGAAAGTAGCAGTGGGGGAGTTGCTGAAAAGTAGAGAGAAACTGCATAATCTCATGGATTCTTGTGGTGCTTGGATTCTGGGGTCCTACCAGGGTTAAATCCAAAGGTCAAGCAAAAATATATGAAGCTGCACCTAACCGCCTTCCAGCTCAAATACTAAAAAGACCACAAAGGCAAGACAGTGCAAATGGCTGGGAGTTGTGCTAATCACAGGGAACACACTCTCATTAAAACTATGACCCAGCCCAAGTTCAACCTAACTCAAGGAGGAATCCAAATAACTAGCCCCTCACAATAAAAAGCTTACACTCTGCAGTAAGTAAACAAAACAAATCTATATTATACCTAAGTTTCCACTGCTTTTTTTCTATGTAATGTTTGAAATACAAATTAAGAGATTATAAAACATGGGGGAAAAGCAGGAAAATGTGACCCAAGAAAAAACACAGTGATGGAAGCAAACCATAGATGATTCAATTATTGGAATTAGTAGACAGAGACTTTAAAGCAACTATTATAAGCATTTTAAAGAATTTACAGGAAAAGATGAATGTAATGTAGGGAGACATGGAATAGCAGGGGGAAAAAGTAGAGAAAGAACCAAGTGAAAATTGTGGAACTGAAAAATACAATATCTGCAGAAAAGGGATTAATGAACTTAAAAACATGTTAATATAAATTATCTAAACTGAAAGAGAAAAGGGAGAAAAGATTAGGGGGCAGGAAGAATGATCCAGGTCTATGATTTGTGGGATAATATCAAGGGGTCTAATATATGTGCAACTGGAATAGCAAACTTGGTATGCCACACACAGATCCAAGAAGCTCAAGGAATCCCAAGGAGGACAAATACTCAAAAAAAAAAAAAAAAAAAACATCTAAGTTTATCATAGTTGAATTTCGGACAACCTGAATAAAGAAATAATCTTAAAACCAGTCAGAGCAGGAGGGGAAAACACATATTATAACAGAGGAACAACAATGAATATCACTGTTCATCAGAAAAAAAGCACATGCAATCCAGAAGACAAAAGAGCTATATCTTTAAAGAAATAAAAGGTAATAAGGTCGACTTAGAATTCTATATCCAATGAAAATAGCCTTAAAACTAAAGGCAAAATTAAAACATTTTCAAAGAGACAGAAACAAACAAACAAAAAAAAACCTAGGAGAATCATCACCAGCAAATCTGCGCTACATAAAATAAATGCTAAAGGAATTCTTCAGGCTGAAGGAAAATGATACCAGGTGTAAACTAAAGCTACAAAAAAGGAAAGAAGAGTGACAGAAATGACAAATATTTTCTTAATTTTATAAAAAGATAATTGACTGTTTAAGAGTAATAATAGCACTGTACCTTTGAGTATATTACATAAATAGTAGTAGAATATATGACAAGAGTAGCACAAAGGATGAGTGGGGGTTACTGGTACAGCGTTAACTTATGGCAACCTGTGGTAAAATAAGGATGAATAATGTAATCCATAGAGCAACTGCTAAAATGTAATGAAAGATGATGTTACTATAGATCCTACAGATGTTAAAAGATAAAGAAATATTATAAACAACTTTATAGAAATAAATTCAACAATTATAAAGGAAATGAATAAACACCTTTGCATGTTATTGTATATAAATTGTACTTCACTTAAAAACATATGGAAAAGGATCTTTCGCTCAGTATGCATCTTAATGTCATTAATCACATTGGTCCATCCTTAGGTAGAAGTCCCAAGGAGGCTATGATGCATATACATTAAAAACAAGTGATTAGGGTTGGTCCTGGAGTTTTATGACTCCAAAATGAACAGCAAAAATGTCTTTAATTAATCTGCGTTCTTCTATTCACCTTTTTTTTTTTTTTTTGAGTCAATACTGGAGTCATAAGGCTATCTGGAAATGTTGTGAATGAAGCATTAGGGGTAATAGATAGTTTACAATGTAAGTTGAGGCTCCAAAGCCAACAACTGCAGGGCATTTGAGAAAAGTCCAGTTCCACAGAAGCTCTTTTATTAGAGGCAAGAAATCGACAATGCAGAGCTGAGGTTGGGTTATTTTGGGGTAGTGGTGGAAGTTATTTTTAGACTGAAAATGTGGTAGACATTGCAGAACCCCATGGAGGATTTTGCAGTAGAAGGGATAAAAGCTGGGATACTTGGGATAAAAGTGCTTATTGAAGTGCTTATTGAAGTACTTATTGAAGCACTTATTGAAGTGCTTCTTGATATGCTTCTGTGTGTTCATAATTTCATGTTTACATCAGCAAATATCAAAAAGTCACAATATAAATGGAATCCCAGAAAGTAATCTTCATGAAATGTGGAAAAATTCCCAGGGCAACAGAAAGTCCAGCAAACACTGCTGCTTCTCTCCACCCCCATCCCTTCAAACAAGCGTAGTGCTGGGTTGACGGTGCATGCTCAATAAATAGTTGTGAAAATTAATGAATGGATAAATGGATGCATCCAAACTGCAGTCGTTCATTCAATAGCAAACCATCTACTGTTGGCCCCTTCTTAAGTGTTGCAGGGGTTGCAAAAGAAACACAAGATATGTGGGCTGAGAACCCTTAACTTCTAAGTAGGAACACTGGCAGACATGTGAAACCACCAAGGAAAACAGGAGACTCTTTAATAGCAGCCTGTCTTGTAGAATTCCCAGCCACTCTCATTTCCCAGGATGATAACATTTCATTTGGTAATAACCAAGTCTTCGGAGAAGTTCTTATCAACCCCTTTAGAAGATCTTTCTCCCAATTTTCTTGTTTCTACAAGAACATAAAAAATAGTCCCTTATTAATTGTTCTATTGTCCCACAATCCACGAAACCATCTGTTTCGTTTGCTTAGATGATGTGGGTGCTTAGAGAAGGAGCAGAGAGCAGGGAAGTGGGGCCACAGGTCATTTGATCTTTGGAGAAGTGAGGGTGGTATATGGGAGGTTGTGATTACTGCTTGGGACTATTGAGTTCATATCTTGCCAGACACAAAGCATTGAGAATAAGGACAGTTTCCAAAACAGCCTTTGCTTGTTCTGTTACCAAAAAAATAGAAAGCTCAAGAAAATACTTGTAAAGAAAAGGAAATAGTCTTAGAGAAAACACCCCAGTTCCCAGACTTTATTTGGCAGGGAAAAAATACAGAGAAGCCAAGGAACCTTTTCCACTCTCCTAATATATCTTTTTTAACCCTCTTTTTACGCTTCAGTCTTAACGCAATATTCCAATTCTAGTGTTACCAACATGTCCCAGAACTCACTGGTCCATGGCCACATGAATACGACCACATTTGCCTTTTTTTTCACATTTACTTTTAATGTCCAATCTCCTCTCTCCTAATTGTCAGAAATTAGCCCCTCCCCCATAGTACCCCCGAGCTATTCTGAAGCGCTCCATGGTACCACCTCTGTGTGCTCAGGAACAAACCAATTTTCCTACCCCAGACTCACCCTCATGCCACCTTGTCACTGCTATTACCCTCATGAAACCGCCGACCTGCCGGGCAAAGCTGCCCTCTGCCAGATGACTGCCAGGGCCACCATCTCCCATCCCAGCAGTGGCCTTGGTGGGGACAATGTTTTCATCTTTCCCCTTTCTTCTGATGCACAGATATATGCCCTTTTTCATTACCAACCAACACAGTTGAAATTAAAATATGCTTTTGATGGGATTGATTGCAATATTGGGGGTAATGTAAAGAAGTACAACACAGAGAATGATTTATAAGCACCACAGGGCACAGACCTAGGGTCAGTGTCGCCAAGTCAGCTCATGTCTGGCCTCCCTCCACTCAGCCAAAGGAAATTCATCCCTGCCTCCAAGATTGACTTCTTCGCAGGATGATTAACAGTGGAGGTGCATCTTCAGTAAATATTTGTTACATGTCTAGAATGTTCCAGGTACCATCGTAGACACAGAAGACATAGGGGACACCAAAACACACATGGCCCAGCCCTCATGGAGTTTAAAATCCGAAAGAAGAAAAAAAAATCCCTAAACAAATAATTACATAGTCAAAGGGTATCAGTCACAATATATCCCAAGTGATGTGAAGCAGAAGTTGGGTTCCTTGAGAAAATCTAACTGAGGGACCTAATTTGAACCGGGGACGTCAAATAAGGCTCCTTTGAGCAGTTAACGTGAAGTGGGGAGCGGAGGCCCGGTAAGAATTAGCCCAGTCAAGAGCTTGGGAAAAAGTCTCCCCAGTCCCCAGACAGCAGTGATTACAGGTGTGAAGGGTCTGTGGGAGAAGGAGCTAGGGAAGACCAGTGGGGCTCAAGTGAAGAAAGTGGGGACAGAGTGGTGCCGGGTGAGGCTGTCGGCTCCCTGACAGCACAGGAACCATCCCTGGGAGGCTCTGGACGGCCGTGGAAAAGAGTTGAGATTTTTATCCCAAGTGTAATTGACTGCTATTGAAGGGTTTTGAGCAGGGGAATGAATGGCATGTTTTGATTGATATTTTAAGAACATTCTGAGCCATGTGGAGAATGAATGGAAGAGAGGCAAGAGGACCGTCAAAAAATAGCCAGTGACTTTCCCAATGGTCTGGGCAAGAAATGATGGTGGCAGAGATCATGACTTTTGCAGAAGAGGTAGAGAAGCAGTCAGTTTCATGATATGTTTAGAGTAGAACTAATGGAATGGGGTGCTGGATTACGTAAGGAGAGAGGAGAGCCAAGGTAGAGGGAAAAGGAAGGCTTCCAGCTTCTGACTTGGGCAGCTGGGTACGTGACCTAATATCTGGGCACTGATACGACAACCAGACAATAGTCACTACATTCCCCAAAGTCTGAGTTACTTGGTCTTAAATATTCTGCCTGAGAATCATCAGTGGCCCCAGCCAGGGACAGGCTCAAGCGGACTTCTTTTCAGTTTGTCTTTTACAACATCCCACAGCTTGGCAATCAGTTTTAACAAAAGGTTAATTTTGCCTTAGACTTCCTCCCCAGGCAATTGTCGTAATAGACCAGTAATACAATTCATTCATTCAAGACAGAGAGAAAGAAACAGTTTGTCATAGTGAAAGCAGGACCTCTGAGTTCAAATCTCAGCTCTGCCACTTAGTAGTTAAGGGGCTTTGGGCAGGTTCCTTAGCCTCTCTTTGATTCAGTTTTCTTATTTATGAAATGGAGATAACAGTAGTATCTAATTCAAAGAGCTGTTATAATGCATAAGTGAATTAACTGTATGCGGTGTATGTCAAACAGAGCTGGGCCCACTGTCAGTACTCAAATGGTGTTAGAAATTGCTCTTACTTTTCACTCATTCAAGTGTCACTGAGAATTTCCCACTTCTCCATCACTGTTCTGTCGTAGGAGGCTGGTTGGAAGAGTAGAAAGCCTGTTTTGAGTCAGATAGATTTGACTTTAAGTCTCTGATCTCCTACCTAACCTCTATGAACCAAATTTTCTCACCTATCCTATGAGGGCAATATTACCCACCTTGAGTGGTTATTGTGATAATTAAATCAGAAATCTTTGAGCAGGGCCTTGTACATAGTAGATTCTCAAAAAATGTTAGGTTCTCTCCCTACTCAAAAGAGGCTTCCCTTCCTAATTTAAATAGTGCCCCTCCACCCTCGGCCACTAAAGAGAAGAAGGTAATTTCAAACTTTTTCATAGGTCCCAGTTTATGAATAAGACTAATGTTTGTTCAGAAATTACACTTTCTTACCATTTCAGCACAATATGGGGCTATTTAAAAGACAGGAATATGGATGTGGACATCTTACATCCCAGAGCGAATGGTCCACAAAGACTCTATTTGACCCCCAGACCAGTCACGTTTCCCACTTTTAGTCGGACCCTTTCCTAATGCCACAACCCACTTCCTCTTCCTGCCCCACTGCCACCCTGAGCAGCCAGAGTAAGAAAACATAGGCACCAGCCCACAGAAAACACTCTTGGTTGTCCTGGAAAGCATAGTTTGCCCAGGCTTCTATTTTCAAAGCTGACTACACGGTTTCCTTTGGCACGACTGTGCGGGTGGCAGAGTTCACTCCAGACGCCTGCCCCTCCCACCTGTGGTCCTTGTGGTGGCCATGCCCTGGGTTCTTGTATTCGCCTCTTTCTGCTTCACATGAGCCATTTGCATCTTGAGATAAAGGTGCTACATTGCTCTGTGTCCTCTCAGGAGCAGTTGCCTTTTAAGACTCATTTCCAAAGTAGAATGAAAACTTTGACATGTTAAGGGAATGGAAGACTCTCACGAGCAGACGGAGATTCCTGGAGAGGTCTTTTCCCTCAATCCTTGAAATCTCACTCATTCCACCCGATGGCTGACCCTAAATGGATAATGTGCTACAAAGACTTTTCCTCTGATAGGGTTTTGGGGGAACCACTGGAGCAATAGAGAGTATCCACAGAGATAAGATAAAAAAAAAAAAAAGACTACGGCATATAACTATCAACAGCACAGTAGAAATGGCTCTCCTATAACTAATAGGGTGTCTTTGGATTTCAGAGAACAGATCCGTCAAGGTCTTGAAGAACTCCAGAAGGTCCTGCCAGGAGGAGACACCTACATGCATGAAGGATTTGAAAGGGTAATTTTAAAACAATTTTCAACTCCAAATATAAAGTGTCATGTGGAAACATCAACCTGAGGATGGCTGATGAGATGAGGCACACAGATTAAGGGAACTGAAAAACACCCAATGGCAAGAGAGTAAAAAAGGTTTCCCCATAAGCTTGTACACCGATAATGCTATCCGCAAGAACTGAAGACGTAAATCTCCTTGCTCCTTCCCCTGACAGTGATGAAAGCTTTGTCAGCTAACACTTGGCTGACGCTCATGAATCATGCCCCATGACAGTCATCTCCTTTCCCGAGGTCACCTTTTCTACATGTTGCTTCAGTGGCTGAGACAGAATTTCAATGAAACGTCAATCTTAAGGAGTCCCAGTCTACGAGAAGTAAGACACTGATCCGTGTTCACGAGTATATTAGTTAAATATCAGGGTAACTTTAGATGAATAGCATCCTTTGATATCTGAGTGAAGCCTGGGTGGATTACATAAAGAATCAAGACTGAGCCAGGGCTGCATATCCAACACCAGAGCCCACTCTCCAATATGGTATTTGGAGTAGCAAACAGTGGCTGTGTATCTGATGGCTCTTTCATGTGTTTTGCAGGCCAGTGAGCAGATTTATTATGAAAATAGTCAAGGTAAGACTGTATTATGAATTACCATTTTGAATGATTTAACTTCTTTTCTGTGTTTGCTTCTGAAAAAGCATCTCAGTAATTTCATGTTTCCAAAGATGTATTTGATATTGCCTATAATCCTTGGACGTACACTTCATCACAAAGATGGAATGCAAAGTAAAACGATGTGTACCAGGTCCAAGTCTACTCTCCTGTTGGTGTCAAGAGAAGTTATATAAAAGTAATTAAGATCCCATTATGGGCTACAGTCTGCAATACCCAGGAACAGTTTTGCATGTTGAATTCATTAAATTAGTAAATACTTGGATAGGTTAGTTAAGTCTTAGATTTTTATGTCAAACTTACTGTTCTTGTCCTTCTCTGAGCTCCAAGCCCCTTCGTTACTGTGATTGGATATGATATTAAGATACCGGTTTACTTTAAAATTTCCTTCATTTAAATGAAAAAAATGCAACACCTCTGTCCACTTCTGATTTCACTCTAAACTACAACAAATAAAACAGATCCAGTATCAACGCCAACACCTATTAATATAAATCAACCATCAGCAGTGTTACTAGAAATCTAAAAAATCACTAGAAGAATTCTAGTAGGTTTTGCCAACTGCTATAATCCAGTCAGCTTGTAAGTCATAATGACTATTACTCTTTGCCAAACTCTTCAAGAGGGGGTGCATGTGGTCAACTCCAGCATGTGAGAAGGGCCCCTGAACAGCCCAGGTGGCAGAGTTTGTTCCCAGGCCTTGGCGACGGTCATGTGGACTGTTACTAGAAATAACAGACACTTGACTCACTAGAGCCACTCCTAGGTATCGGTCCAGAAACCATTTCACCAAGCTTGGCCATTTTTTGAGCTCAGACTGAGAAACCCAGGAGCAAAACCTATTCCCCTTTAGAGCCTGTCTCCGCATTCTTCTTCACGCTGGAGTTGTTTCCAGTCCCGAAAGAAAAGTTGCTGATTCTCACAATGTTGACCACGGGAGGTTGAGCTCATAAGAGCTGAGAGAGGGTTCCCTTGGTGCAGCAGGATGGACTGAGCGGGTCTGTGTTGTGTTGAGCAGGATACAGGACAGCCAGCGTCATCATTGCTCTGACTGATGGAGAACTCCATGAAGATCTCTTTTTCTATTCAGAGAGGGAGGTAAGCAACGATCTGGCCTATGTCTGTCTAAACAGACATGGAAAAGGGCTTTTTCCTTCTGAAATGCACTGCAATCTTTCTACTTAGCCAAAATGATAACTGTCTTTGCAAAAACCCCTGGATAAAATAGTGTCTCCTATGTAAAAAAATAATCATTCACTTTTTAAACTAAATTTTCATGTCTTATATGTGGTAGATATTTTTCCCCTTTCAAAATATTTCCATGTTATTCTATGTGTGAGGGAGTGATAAAAAATATCTACCATGCCTTTATTGAAAACCCTATATTGATCTAGCAGTTTTGAAATACTCTATATCATTTTAAAGCAAAACCATTGGTACCATTTTTTCCTCCATTTTCCCCTCATATTTTCTACTAAAAACAGGAGGAGGGAAAAGAATAACTTGAAATATGTCCGAGCCAATCTTGGCAAAACGTATTCATCACTGAGGTTCTCGCTCTAAGAACCAAAGTGGAATGTTAATTGGTGGCAAAGTAAATTGCAATCTCTCCTTCTATATTTCTTTTTTCCTTTGCTTTATATTCTCATAAAGTACTCCTCAAAGCAAATCAAAGAATTCTCCTAAATAAAATTTTCAGTTCGTATAAAGAGATTCAGAAAAAGAGGTTTATTCAAAAATTGAAAAAGTACTGATATTTAGGAAATCCTTTCAAGTTTCAGATTTGAGAAATGGCCCAAGGAAACCAGTTAACCATGGGAATGTATTGAAGCCTCATTAGTGACAAAGGCTTATTCAGGCCCAGTTAGAAAGAAACACAATAAAGAAAAAGAAGATGGGCAGTGAGGGAGGGAGATGCTGGCCTCTGGGGAGGAGTGAATCAGAGCATTACACTTACCGCAAGCTCTCAGCCGCTATTTAATTTAAATTTAGTGCTGTCAGCAAGCAAGTATTCATTCATTCATTCATTCATTCATTTGTTCGTTCATTCAGTGTTAACTGAGAGCTTGGCATGTGCTAGACATTTGCTGGACACTAGGGACGCAGAGGTCAGTAAGACCCAATTGCTGCCCTCCTGGACCTTATCATGTAATAATGTTAAGCTTTTTGAAGCGTCTGCTGATAAGGGGCATGAGGAAATTATGTAGGTGAACACATGACTTCCCCACTCCCCCATCGAGTGCAAAGGATTACTCACAATGGGGAAACACACAAGTAAATATGACAGGCACTCCCTGAGCACTGGGAAAATAGTATAATTTCTATGTTCTAAAGTTGAATCTATGTAATGGGAATGCCAGATGGCTTATCTGGATGCCAGACAACAGTCAAGTAAAGCAAAAACCCTAATAAGGAAAGAACTGCACATAAAATAAATGATAGGTGTCAGAGGCTGAAAATAGAGGTTAGGAGAAAAGAATTTTAGGTATGGCACGTACAAACTTGGAAAAATATTTGGAGTGCCAATGCCAATAGAAGGAGGGTTTCTGAAAAAGAAAGATAAAGCTCAAGATACATAAAGAAAATGAACCTTTCCATTTTTAGGAATTCTATGTAAAGCACAACTGGAGAAGAAATGTCAAAAAAGTTGTGTCAAATAAGGCTGGGTCTAGACTAGGTCTAAAAGTTTGTTTTATCCTGAAAGCAGCGAGAAATATTTCTAACATGAAGGAAAAAAGATATGTTTCTGTCCCTTCTAAAATTCAGTGTTAGTCATGAGTGTGTTTAAGTACTAAAAGAGGGAATAAAAAGAACACAAGTTAAATCAATATGCATATATTGAATGCCTACTATATATTTCCTATAAATTATTTATTCAACAACTACTGCATATACCAAGGATTTCCACTTTTTGTTTTCTATTTTTAAACACAGAAGAACCTGGAAATCAGTTATCAGAGCCTTTAATAAATCAAATATTAAAATCAAGCCTAAACCTGGATGTTATTCATTATGTTGCCCTCTCAATACTTAACTGTAGAGAAGGTCATGGGTTCACCTACTCAAATATGGACCATAATTCCCATACCATTAAACCAGTGTATTCTATGGCAATGAAATGGCTTTATTCACAAAAAACGATGACATTTATTAGCATCTGCATTGTTCTACGCTTTGTGTGAGGAGCTCTGCATGTATTATGGTATTTACTCCCCAGAACACTTTATAGAACAAAGGCAAGTTGTCAAACCCAGGTATATCAGGTTCCAAAGGCCACATCCTTTCCATTATAACCATGCTACCATTACAAAGGAAGAAAAGGTATGTCAATAAAAATCCATCAGAGGAATAGAAAAGAGAATCATTTCCCCCAGACTATTTAATATGACTTACTTTAGCCTACACTTCCTTTCCTCCCCTGGTCTTTGAATGCCCTTCCTTAAGACTCTCCTTCTGTGTATCTTTCTCAGCACTTCCCACTTGACTGATCACTCCCCTCGTGACCACCATGCATTACATTAGAATGTGATGCTCGCTGGAGTATTAAACTCTTTCGGGTCAAGGATTACCTTCTCCACTGTAGTACCTGGCACATAGTAGGTGCTCAGTAAATACCTGATCATTACAGTTGACCTTGCTAATCCAAAAGGAATATGTTTGCTACTGCCTCTCTCTTTAATGTCTTTTCTTTGGTTGACCTAGGCTAACAGATCCCGAGACCTTGGTGCAATTGTTTACTGTGTCGGCGTGAAGGATTTCAATGAAACACAGGTAAGATCACGGCCTTCCTCAGGTGTGGGAGGATACCACGCTTGTGAATGACCCAGTGCAGAGAGTGCCTCGGCAGCTTAAACACCTCTTAGAGAGACTGTTTTTCCAGACGTGCTAAGCAGGAAAGGAATTCTTGGATGTGTGAGGGATGTGAAGGCATTTGCTGATCCACTTGAGGGTCTTTAACTCAGACCATCCAGGCAGCATCTTTCTTGGTCCTTTCATGGTAGATGTTCAACTGCCAAGGTGTCAAAACAGATCTGATTTACCTTTGAAAACCAGTTGGTGTTTTTTTTTTAATTGAATTTGATGAATCTGAGTTTTTTTATTTAAATGGCACACATCCCTTTTCTCCCATTAAATATACAATGCATTTTCAATACAAAAAAAAAAAAGGAGATAATTGGCAAATGGGCAGAAAAATATGTACGAGCATATATAAGCAAACTGTGAAAATTTGTGGACAACCTAAATAAATGTTCCTCGCTGTCGTTTGTAACTTCTTTTTGTTTTAATAACATGGGACAGTGCTCATGATATATTAGGTGAACAAAATAGGGTTACAAAACAGCGGGAATAGTATGAATTCACTTTTTAAATAGATACATGTATGTTGTATAGAAAAAGTATGAAAGGCTATATACATCAAATTAACAATAATAAAAAGATGATGGATGGAAGGATAGATGGATTATGAGTAACTTTTTAAAAATTTATTTTAACACTGCTGAGTTTTCTGAAATTCCCCAATGACTATGTGTTGCTTTTGCAATCACTAAAAATCCTGGCACTATGACTGTGACAATACAGAAATGTACAGAGATTTACGGGCAGAAAAACTGACAGATCAGCTTCTCCTTTCTCCATTCCTCTGCTCTGTAAAGCACGACCACCACGTCAACTGCCAGGGTCCTTTCCTCAGTGAGCAGTGTGGGTGAAAGATAAGGGTGTACGTTCAGTGGCCTTACCCAATACCAACACTTGAATTTATTTTTAAAGTTGCTCTGAAAGGAAACTTGAGTTTGTTTGGTTCAAAAATAGTTGCCAACAGAAATTTGAGTGAATGGGAAGAAAGTGAGCCAATGGCCTGCCCCCAAATCCATAAATACATCAACCCAGGCCAAATTGTTCATCTAGCTGGGCAATCGTACCTCTGCTCCCAAGGAGAAGAGTATTAAAACAAATGTAAAAACTGGAGCCAACCCTCCAGGCCCGCTCCAGAGAGGCTGCTGGGAAGTTCATTATTACCGAGGGCTTTTCAGTGAGGCCTAGTCAAGAACTCAGGTTCCTCTGGGTTTTAAAAGGAGATAGAACCCCCTCGGCCCCCGTGGCTTTCCTCAGTTCTCCTCATTCAAGCGTGACACATCTTGGTGTGTTTGTTCTCAGCTCGCCCGGATTGCGGACAGTAAGGACCATGTGTTTCCTGTAAATGACGGCTTTCAGGCTTTGCAAGGCATCATCCACTCAGTGAGTAGAGCACCTCCTCTGAGCCTGGCCACTCGGGCACTTTCTGGCCGCCGATCTGCTGTCAGTACTCCAATTCCATCCTTCTAAGGCTGGTGTTTTCCTGCTCGAGGGAACATGCCTTTGCCTATCTTCACATCTGTCATGTCCTACTTCTGCCCCTGCCTTTCACGGATGTTTGTTTTTTTTTTTCTTTTTTCATTCTCCTGTGCCAATTCGACCCTACAGTGGAAAATTAAAAATTGGAGGGAACCCTGCTCAGGCAGCCAGCCAAAGTTCAGGCCGCCCGTGTGATACTGAAAAGACTACGGCTGGTAGCGTGTACATAGACCTCAGCTTTCCCAACCAGGACAGAACACAAGCTGCTTTCAGAGAATATGCAGGCCCAACCTGTATCTCTTAGCCATCAGAGGCACTTTCAACATTGGCTGAAGGTTCTCTGCTTTGGCTGCCCGTTGAGATCATCTGGAGCAGGATTTTTAAGATCTTCCCAGGTGGTTTTTTTTAGATAGAACCACTGCTTTAGACTTATAATCCCCAAACGTGAGGGCTTCCATGTTCTTCAGGGTTGCACAGTCACCAGCCCTCCTTTCCACCCTAACCTGGTTTTGTAATCACCCCATCCCTGTCAATGAACACAGGCTTCCAGAGCCTCTCTTTTCCAACTTCCATACACGGGCCAGGCCCCTGGTCCAGCTGGCATATTGGATGATGCTGGTATTTAAAGCCTCAGCTAAAAGGCCGGTGTAATGAAGTCCTAAGGCACTGCAGCCTCTACCTTTCAGTTCTGGGACCAGGCAGACAGTCAGTGGTTTCTCCAGTTGGAGCTCAACAGGCTTTAGACTCGGGGTGTAGGATGCAAATTCAGAACTCAGAGAATTACTGTCCTCTTAAGATGTCAAGGGAGTCTTGACTCAGAGGTTACCATCCAGGGGCTTGGGACCGGCCCAGCACCCCCAGATTGACCTAGGAAACCTCCAACATGGCTGTGCCTTCATGTTCCCTCTCCCTCCCTCCAAGGTTTGCTACGAACAACAGCAAAGTGGAAAGCAGAGTGAGAAGTAAGAACTTTAGAGTTGGTCAGCCTAGAGTTTAAATGCTGGCCCAACGAGTTATCATTTATAGATCCTTGGATGAGTTATTTCACTTATTTGTATAAGGGACTGATGACAAGACTTATATCATAGACTTGTTTAAGGATTAGAAGAGAGAACACTGGTGAAAATACCTAATAATTTTCCAGGCACACAATCGTTACTAGAGGTATTATGGATTATTTCCGCTTCCATGTCCCTTCATCATCATATAAGAAAAATGAGTGTCAAATTCCCCCAATCCTCTAAATCTTATAAAAATCACCAGGAAATCTTATTTACTACACTCATTCCCAGGCCCTAGCCTCAAGGGCTTCTATTGTAGGGGGTATTGGATGGAGCCCAGGACTCTGCCTCTTTTAAATCTGTACTTTTTAATAAATGTCCCAGATGTACTTTCAGGACACTGCTATATGTGACCTTAAGTTTTCAGAATTGTGAAAAATAATTCCACCTCAGGTTGGGAATTCCTATCTTAAATATGTACATGGGACAGTCTTCTTCAAAATGTGTTTGTTTACAAGGATCAGAAACCACTCAAACTACCTTAACCAGAAAGTGGAAATTGTTGAAAGGATAGAGAAGTATCTGTCCCAATTATGGATCCCCAAGTGAGGGATCCCTACTATAAATAATTTCTGGGGTCAGTGCTGCATACTCAACATTATAAACAACAACTGCAATGACCATACAAAACAACACTCCAATGGGGCAAAACATGATCAACAGCAGGATTTGGATGTGATCATAAATCCTTTGGAAGCTCAGAGGTACAGGATTCTGAACTGGAGCCTTCATGAGAAGGTGGGGCAGACCTGAATTCCTGGCACCAGAGAAGAGAAGATGTGACCTGAGCCCAAAGGCTGGAAAAGAACAAAGTATCTACTGAGGACAATAATACCTATCTGTCTGGTAGGAGAGTTTGGGTAAAGAAATCAGGAGTGATGGTAAATAAGCTGAGACATTGGGTTGGAACCAGATTGATGAGAGCCTTGAAAGAGGTTTTAACTTCAACTTAGTGGGTGGACTCACTGAAACATTTTGAGCATCTAACAGGTGATAGTTAAGAAGAGAACCTGATGGCATTGTGTATATAGAAGGGAGACGGGAGACCCGGAGGCAGGAACCCAGTCAGGAGGCTACTGCAGGAGTCCTGCCTTCAGATGGCTGGATTCTGAACAGGATTCTCTTATCTGTTCAGAAGTTCTTATGAACCGTGTGCCTACATCATTCAGGAATTGGTTCCTACTCAAATAAATGAAATCTTTGTATTTGCATAAATCACTGTTGTCCCTAAATGTTTCAACCATAGCAATTCACCCAAGCTCAACATGAGCCTGGATATTTATAAAGTGCTTCCCACCTCCAAATGGAAATAACTCCAAAGATGTTTAAGAAATTTTAGCAAAATGGTCTCCCAAAAAGGGGGAAAAATAATATGAGACACCCAACTTTTAGCTGAATGGTAATATTCTTAGGAACTTTTATCTGGGAGTTATGCTAGTGGTCTCCATCCTTCCAGTACTGAACCCATATTTGTGGTAGTTGTTAATTTGTTTGCTTGGACAGAGAAACAGGACAAGCATAGCAGGGCTCATCTTTCTCAAGTCAGACAGAAATAATTATGGCCTAAAAGCTGGCTAACTATTTTTAAGTAGATTCATTTCTGGACACTGAAAAGAAAGCTCTCGTTTTGTCCATCTGAAGCATCTATTGCAGCTTGTTCCCATGGATGCTGTTTTGTGGCTGATCATTTTCTCAAAAGAAAATAGAACTGGGCTTAATTATCCCAAATAAGAGTGCAGAGCAGCTTTCAATAAGCTCAAGTGGTTCATAAAGTTCTCAGCCCATCATGACCTTGTTTTTAAGATGCAGGGACTAGTATTTATTTGCTCATCAAGAACTCACTAAAAACCTTTTATGGTGGACTCTGGCCATTCAATTATAAGTAAAGCAGACAGAGACCCTGCCCTGGTGGAGTTTACCATCTAGTGAGAGGGACACATGAAAACAAGTAAGTTAATATGTTTAATTAAGATTGTGATATACACTATAAAAGAAATAACAGGCTACAGTACTGAGGTTAGGAATAAAGGACTTGACGAAGAATGCAAGGTCCTTTGAAGAGATGACCTGAAGGATGAAATGGAGCTGTTCACTGGAAGAGCATGGACAGAATATTCCTGGCAGAGCAGAGTCGTAGGATGGTGCATCACAGGATGTAGGAAGAGTGGTACTTAAAGTGGAGAATGGCCGAAGATGAAGTGAAGAAGCAAGCAGAGGCTAAGTCATGTGGAGCCTTGAAGGCCATAGTATTTTGCTATAAGGACAGTGGGAAACTGTAGCCAGATACAGAGTCTGACAAGAGAACGATTATGCTTGAAATCAAGACTCCCAGGGAATCTAGAGATCATGGTGCTTTATCCATATACCCTTTAGATGACAAATTGATAAACGCTCAGGATCAACAGTAATGAGGCCTGTAAAAAAGAAAAATCACTATGATTTATTGAGCATCTTCTCTGCACCAGCTCCTCTGGTAGGCACTTCCACAACACTCTCTGATGAAGGACTCATTATGCCCACTTTATAGATGAGGAAACTGAGGTGCAGGAGGGTTGGATAAACTGCCCTAAGCCTTCCTGCTCATAATGGTACAGGAGGGAATTTGAACCCGGGTCTAGCTCCACAGCTCCTGCTCTTTCCACAATACTCAGCTGTGAATGTTTGAGGAAATGGAAAATCACCGCTGGATCCCAGGGGTCGGAATTCATCACGTCCCCTGAGTCTCTGCTTCCTCAATCTGACTCCTGTGTTTTGGTCTTTTCACTCTTTCTCAGTCCTCTCGATTTACAGGAAGAAGTCCTTATGTGTCAGATTTCTATAATGTGTTATTTTTCAAAGTGCTCTCTCCTGTTTTCCATTTTAGTCTCCCATTAGTGGGGCATAGGGAAAAGGCAGAAAGAAATCAACACCGTTGATACCTTATATGGGGCCAAACATTGTTCCTTTATCCCATTTAATATCATGCCATTTAAGAATCGTAAAAGCCCTGTGAAGGAAATATTCTTATTCTCATTTTACAGATGAATAAACTGAAGCCCAGATAACCTACCCAAGAGCACACAGGACTCATAGGGAGAGGGGAGGAACCCAGTTCTATCACTCGAGAACGTATGTCTTCTCCCACCTCTGATTCCTTAGGAACGTAAAAATAAGAAATGCTACCATTTAGCGAGTTCTTATTGCTGGATAGAGACCGTGCAAGTCATTTCACATAGTCATCTCATCAAATTCTCAAGACCACAATTTCATGTAGATGTCGTTTCTCCTTCTACAGAAGCAGATACTCTAAGAGATTGGCAGTGATCCAGAACAGATCCAGGTCTGTCTCTTGACTAATGTGGGTAGGCCAGGAAGCAGAACAATTTCAGAGGAGACACCGACAACCCAAATTGTGAGATGGGTTGATGCAGATCACATAGTTACAGCAGAGGCAAGACCAAAACCCATGGGGTCTGACCTGAGTGCACCGTGAGTGGGCGGGAGAGCTGCTTCCCTTTTACTACTCAGTGGAGAGCACCTCTGAAAATCGCAGTTTCTGCTCAGTGGATGAAATCCCATCATCATGAGAAGCTGGCAGCTTGACACAGGCTGAATGGAACATCTTCCCTTCCACACTTGATCAGGACTCCACCTCGGAGGACAATATTCCTACTTGCTATCACAGAATATGGTTGATAAAATTATGAGAAAATTTGGTTGGTTGGAAGATTGTAGCCCTTTGTGCCAGTAAAACTGTAAAGGAAGAAATTAGTCCTTTGCCTTCTGCTCCTGTGGCTTTTTCAGGGAATTTCCACTGACCACAACTGGTGAAAGCAGCGCCAGCTCTCAAGTGAAAATATGAAGCAAAGGTCCGACCAGGCTCCAGGTCTTTGATTGCCTTTTCAAAAGTGCTGCAGGCAGTGAAACGGGAACCTGCATGAAAGCAAGGTTCAGATAACACTGAAATGGGTCTGCAGCTTTGAGTCCCAGCACTTGGCCTGGTTACCGAGATGCCAGCTCCTCCTCCCAGCTGTCCCACTTCGTGTGCAATAGAGGGCGGTGCCTGGAACCAGGCACACTGCCTATGAGGAGGAAAACCCAGTTATAGGCACCAAGCCATCTCCATCTAGGAGCATTACCCTAGAATAAATATTTGAGCCTGCATCGGGCTTCCCCTTAATGCAAGAGTGAGTCAGCGCATGGAGCTTTGTGCATGTTTGATCAACAACAAGTACTGAGCAAACAACTGTTTGCAAGGATTTCTTGCAAGTTTTGGTATGAACATTCTTGTTATCAAGGAAGCTGTAAGATCAGCAAAACTGAAGAGTAAATCTATTCCATAGTGTGTGTGTGTATATATATATATATATATAAAATTTTATTTATGAAAACCATTTCTCCCATCCGCTCATGGGAAAGTGAGAGAAATCTAGTTTCTGATATGGCCCAGGTACTAGCAAAGCTATGACAAAAGGCGAAACCGGTCTTCCAAGCCTCCCCTCCCACCTACTCTTCTAAGACCCCACTAGGAACTGCTCAGGACTTTCCCCCGAAGTCTGCATCACATTCCTGCAGTCTTGGAAAATACCTCTCTTTACTGACCTAATCCCCTTTCCAGAGCTTAAAGAGGGGAGAGCCATTTAAGCAGCAGCCGCCCTTCTTATAAGTCGGCTTATTTGATTGGAGGGAGCCCCCTTCTCCTCCTCCGCCCCCTTCTCCTCCTCCGCCCCCTCCTGAATCCTGTCTCAAAGCCCTGCTCCAGGCTTCTGTTCTCGGTGGAGCCTCTTCTCGTGGCTCCTCTACTATGAAGTCTCCCTGCCTTGAACTCCAGCAGCACCAGTGGTTGGAACCATTTGCTCGGCTCTTGGAACTTTTTCAGGCTCTGTGCTGTTCCTCTGGGTCAGATGCTAAATTGTGTGATCACAGCTTCTGCCCCATTTGTCGTATTTCCCATGGTGCCCCATGGTGTGCTGTGCATATTTACGTGTATTCATTGTAAAGCATCCCAGATGGCTGCATACCCTTCGTGACCTACACTGCATGACAAGTGGCAATTTTATGGCTCTGTGTCCTGTGAAATCCCCTCAGCCCTCCCCCGACCCTCTCTTCCAAGATGGTATCTGTAAAAGATGGCATTTTGGGCTCCATGCACATGAGCAAGCTTGGACACAGAAATAGAATCAATTGTAGTGAGCAGAAAGTCTTTTTTAAAAAATTATTTGCCTCGGCAGTCATTAATTAGACAAACTTTGCAGACATTTAAGCCAGGCATTTCAATTAAGCTATTATTTCTATTTGACTTCTTAAAAAGTCCAGATGTAATCAAAATTCCCATAGCTTGAAGAGGCTGCAAAGATCGCAGAAGGGCATCCTCAGTTAATCCTCAGGCCAGCCCCACTCCCCTAGCTCCTCCTCCTATATCTAAGAATCTGTTACGATCCATTGTAAAAGCAACAGCAGAACTTAAAACCCAGTGAAACTCCGCAGGAGTCAGCTCCCACTGACTTCACCGATATTCACTCAGGAGGTCAACAAGCTCATCTTACTAAATAAACCTCATTTTGGAGTTCACAGCTATCTGAGCTTTCCTTCTGAAAACAGGAGAGAAACGTGGTTTCGTGGAAGAAAGTGTATTTCCTCAATTCATAACCTCGTTTGTCCTATGCCTTCATACTAGATTCTCACTGAGTGTGAAACTAATCAAGAGAAGAATCGCATTTTATTGAAGTGAGCTGGGTGCCCCCCACTCAGACAAAAACTTGCACATATTTTGAGGATAAGCTTTACTGTCTGAAATTCAGTAAACCCTTAAAAATGTTTCTTGCATGTTATTTGGTATAATGTGTGAGTATACATAAAATTATATATGAATCCCAGAGAGATATCTGCATCATAGTAAATTTTTATTGTAAGTTCAGATTCCATAGAACTGACATGGGTCTAGGATAATGTCCATAGTTAACAATAGATGTGGCTAATGCTTTAAAGTGTAGAGTGGAATTTAGTTAGGAAAGGTGATTTTTTTTTTAATTTTATTAGAGAACAAATATACTAAGTGCTCACTTAATGTCATCAGTAGGTTCTTGGAACTGCAGAGAAATGACATATACTGTAACCAGTTTTACCATAGGTTAATTGATATAAACAAGAGTTAAGTTTTTACAGCATCTCATCAACATTATAATGAAACGATGTTGAACAAAATGACATTAGAGGACCTGCTGTAGTTTCAAAATTCATGGGGAAAACATTGACAGTCCTGAAGGCATGGAAGAGTCAGTTGTGTGTCCCAAGCTGCCTGGCCTTTCAAACTAAAAGCATTGGTCCCCAGGCTTATCCAATGTGCCTTCTGCCATCACCTGTAATAGTACATGTGGCCTTTCTGTGGAAGCCTGAGCCCTACCCCACCAAACACAGACCTGCATTTTTGCCATGTAAAGGTGTCAAGACCTGTTACAAAGCAGTCCACTCTAGATGTTAGACATGGAGACATGCTAGACCCACAGCATTTTGTTTACAAAGATAAGCCATTAAAAAAAAATGGGGAGATGTTGAAATAGGCCTCCTGGGAAGGTAGTCCCCAAAGTTGAGCTGCTTAATGAGAAGAGGGAAGTGTTACAAGATGCAGTATATAGTCTTGTATTCAAAAGACCCTAAGATTATATTTACAGGGAAGAAGGAAGACCAATACATAACAGGCTATAATGCCACTTTATGAGGTCATGCAGAAACTGTGCCATTTATTCATTTATTTATTCAATAAATATTTATTTCGTGCCTACTATGTGCCAGGTTATGCACTGTGGATAAAGCAGTGAGTAAAAACAAATCCAAAACTTGCATTTGTAGAGTTTATAGTCTAAAGAGGAAGACAATGACCAAACAATCCAAAAAATGTATAATTATAAACCAGGACAAGTCCTCTGAAGGATGGTAATTTATACTAACACGTGGGTGGATATAGAAATATTTCACTAGTAAAATCACCAGGACTTTAGTGACAAAAATCCATATTGGATTTGGAGAGTGACAGAGAGAGTGAGGTTAAGGAAAACTGCTAGGTTTTCTCTTCAAAAACTAGATAGATGTAATTGGTCAGTAGAGAATTAACCACCATGGGCCAGCCTGCTTCAAGCCCAAGACATCTTAAACGCAGAATATGCCCTTCACGACAAATAAGACATTAAGAAACATGCTCTGGAAGACCTTCTGAAAGATGTGTGGAGCAAAAGACTCTATGCTATCAATGGATAAAAGAGCCTGGTCTTTTATTAACTCACAAAAATCCTCTAACAGGAAACGGCCAAGTAAATAAAAGTTGGCGGTTCATTGGGAAAGGAGGCAGAGCAATTACTGTGTTTTCCCGAAAATAAGACCTACCCGGAAAATAAGCTCCAGCATGATTTTTCAGGATGACATCCCTGAACATAAGCCCTAATGCATCTTTTGGAGCAAACCTTAATATAAAACCTGGTCTTATTTTTGGAGAAACACAGTAGGGAAAAAATAAAATTAAGTGTGCCTATGGTGAGGGAGGGGTTCCTAATAACTCTATGCAAATATTTATTTTTTATGCAAATATTTATAATTCTTTAAGGATTCTGGAGAAATGTCTGCATAAACTGAGAACTGTATGGAAAAGAACCTTAGATTATTATAGAGTCCAAGAAAATAAACTCATACATACAATGGACTTCACTTTAAATATACTGAACAGCTCTTATTATTTAGCAAAGATCTGTTACATCTGCTGCCTCTCTTACTCCCTCAACAATACAAGGAGATGTGCAAAAGTAACCATATCAGTAGCAATACATCACGTTTATATAGTTCTTTTTGGATTTCAAACATGCTTTCCCGTATATCCTCTTTTTGAAATCTGTCCAAAAGTTTGCAGGAAAATATTATTAGCCATTTTTCTGGGTTGTTTTTTTTCCCCCCAGCAAATTAAGCTTGCAGGAAAATATTATTAGCCATCTTTCAGGTTGTTTTTTTTTCAGCAAATTAAGCTTGCAGGAAAAAACTATTAACCATCTTTCAGTTTTTTCCAGCAAATTAAGCACAAGGCCAGCGGTGGGTGATGGGACACAAGCATAAATGAGCTATCGTCTTTGTCTGAGAGTAATAGCAGTAGTAGTAGTAGCAATAACAAAACTATTGTGACAGCAACAGTGGTTTGAGAACCAAATACATGTCATTCTCCTAAGTGCTTTACTATGTTCTCGTTCTGAGAACATTTCTTGCTGCCTTCTTTTCATGAAAGGCATGCTCTGGCTGGTAGTGCAGGTTGTTGACTAAATATCTATTAACCAATCACATCTGTTTGTTCTGTCTATAAACGAAAACCTTGTCAGATTTCCTTGAATCTCACTTTCTTCCTCACTCTCCAATATGAATTTTACCTAAGTCCAGTTGACTTGACAAACTAAATATCTGTGCATTCATGTCTATTATTCATTTTGCCATCATACAGCGCTTTGAGGTTAGGTTTTTTTCTTATCCCCATTTTACAGAAAAGGAAACTGAGACCCAGAGCTTTAATAACTTGTCCAAGTCCAAATGGCCAGTAAGGGATAGAGCTTGGATTGGAACATAAATCTATTCAGAGCCCAAATCTATCTTTATCTGTTTCCAGAGCCCAACTTCTTAATAATAATACCTACCATTAACTAAGGACATATCAGATTCCAGGCACTGTGCTACGGGCTTTACCTATACTATCTCATTTAATCTTCTCAACTCAACAGCCTCATGTAGTAGGTACTTTTCTTGCCTGAGGTTACACTGCTCATGAATGAGCTGCCCCAAGCAATTTGATTCCAGATCCAAGCTGTTACTCAGTATGTTAAACTGCCCCTCAAAATTGAGGTTCAGAAAAGTTAAAGGATTTTGTCAATGACCATAGGTCAGGTAAGTACAGAACCAAGGCCAGGACCCAATTCCTCACATTGGCTTATGCCTGAGGCATGTGGTATTCTTAGCCAGACTCCATTAGAGGCCAGTCACATTCTCACCTCTGATGTCAACCTGACCCTGTATGAGTCCCTTCCATCCTACCTAGTGATTTCCCTTCAGCAATTCCTCAATGCTGTGTCCACACTTCTTCCATGGCTACCGCTGCTCGGGTGGGGGATGGATCCTTTGCCTCCCCACCCCCATCCAGTCTTCAGTCCCTAAGTTGATCTGATGTCTGGGGAAGTTCAGACAGACTAATTATCATACAGTCTGGGCAGCTAATAACCAAGGGAACCCCCCAAATCCACCCAGTGCCATTGTGACCAGACATTTTGAAACCAGACATTTCAAACTAACAGAAGCCACAGTCCCAGACAAATCCTGCCCATCCCCCTCACTGATAAATTTTACTCTATTGGCTGCAATGCATCCCTTCCAGATGTTTTAAGTTAAGATTGGGAAAGCTGTGTTTTTACTGGATTGAATCACAGCGCTTGGCTGACATTTTTTGGCCCTTCATACACTCCTTAGATTTATCAGCTAATTGCAGACACTTTGAGAGAATAATACAGCATGTGTTTATTATGACAAACCTTGCTGGTGTATCTTTGTGGTCAAAGATTCACGGGTGTTTCCTTTACTGACCCCTGGTTAAGTATTAGAGTTGGTTCAAAAACATTGATTCAGAGTCAAGAACGTACATGGGTGAAAATATTTCATTTATGTGTTTTGGTGGAGTTGGAGATGAGGACAGAAGAGATCCAATAGCTCGATTTTTATTCTTAAACTGCTTTGAAATCTTTTGTTGCGGATGATAAAAATGATTTATTAAGGGATGTCAAATGCCTTAGGAATTTTATTTAAAACATCAAAAAATAGCTTTGTGGTTGTTCTAATACCACTGTGTAATAAGTTTCTCCATATGGGTTAATTCCGTTGCTGCCAATGTGGCCTGTCCGGAGACATGTGCCTGATGACACGTTGAAGGGGGTGGCTACCTCCCTCAGTCACGGCAACCACTGGCTGAGGTGGCCCAATGACAGCAAATTGGGGGGAGAGGGTAAACAATGATCCCAAGTCAGAATGACAATGAAGGGAACTCAGGAACTAGTGGTGACACCAGGTCCCCAGAGTCAGCTGTGTGAAGACCACTGACGAAGAGCTGAGCACCAGATGTGAATCATTCTACAGTTGGAACAGGTTTGGGGACTAGCGGGAAACTGAGGCTGCTGTTTGAGGGCAAAGGTGGCTGGTAAGCCATAGGCTAAGGAAAGAAGGCAAAAGCTCACCAAAAAGGAACCAATGGCTTCCTACTGTGGAATCAGGTGGAAGCTGAAAACAAATAGTGGAATCCAAGTATGAAAACGCCTTTAAATTGTACAAGAGTGGGAAGCAATGTCAGGAAAGGTAACTGGAAATCTGAATTGTAGAACTATCAAAAAAAGAAATACTGCTTTTGATGACTTTCAGGTAGATAGTTACCTAAAATACATGGTTGTGAGGGAACCTGTTTCAATGAATAGATTTTAATGTTTTCGTCATCTGCACATCAGACAAAGATTTTCTGAAATATGTTGTTCATTTCCTTTCACAATGCTTCTCTATGAGGACGCCCAGATTTCTTTCTGGAATGGGTAAATATTATCTCTTCTGAGAAACTGGCTTGTTTTTGTTCTATAGACTGAAAATCTTATAAATATTGTCTGTCCTCATTTGCTCCTAGGAAGCTTAGAACTAAATCTATGAGCCACTCCTAGCAAGGAAATAAGCTAGCTCCTCACAGTATATTTTTTCTATGCTGTTCTGACTCTTATCTCATCTCACTTTATTTTCCCGTTAATCCATATCCTCCCCTTTTGTAATTTATTTGATTGTAACTCACAGTGTATGTGTCACTTAAGCTGGAACAAAGTAGCATGTATAAATAAATACATCAATGCAAATAAGTAGGTATATCCCAACGTGAAAAGATGCTTTTTCTTTTACTGACTTTAAATTTTATGATTTCACTATTAATTCTCCTAACAAATACCCTTTTCATAAATAGAGAAATGTTTTCCTTCAGCCCTCTGAACCATCTCAATTTCCAAATTAAGTAAGGCACAAATAAACATACTGCATTTGCTTGGTAAATCAACTCAGTGTCCTATACTTGTTTAAAGTGCTCGGTTGAAACTTTATAATCAATGTTCAATAATAAGATTCATAAGTGGTGGAGAGAAGTTTAAACCCCACCAGTCAGATAGCCGGCTTTGGACAGAAGAAGCCTTACTTATTGACTCCCTATGTGGTCATGAGCTTCTCCTGCACTGTCCACTCAAACCTACAAGACTCATTTGTGGAGGAAGACTACATTTCCACATAAGAAAGGTTTAGGGGATCCTCCTGAGGAGTGGGGCACAACAAGGCAGTCTTCATAGCCCTCTCCCGTCACATCTTTCCATACTCTTCCAACAGAAAGGGAATTCTGAGTACGGTGACCTGAAAATGACCCTCTAGAACATTGACCATCTCCATCCTACTTTCCGGCTTTACCTGTTCTCACTCTTTTTTTCTCTGCTTTTCAAGCTCCTTTTAATCCAGCTAAAGAGGTTTAGATATTTCTACTTTCTGACCTTTGCTCATGCCATTCCCTCTCTGGACTCCACTCTTTCTCTTACTCCTCTCCACTTGCCCGAGTCCTACCCTCAGCACCCACCTCTTCTGTGATGTCTTTCCCAGTATACCAGACTGCAGTGATCTCCCCTCAGAACTCCATAGCTCCCACTGTCTGCCCCTTCACCCTTGTGCCTACCAAATATGACCAGCCATTGTTATTTATCTTTTCAAGTATAAGTTCAATTTCCCCAACGAGATATCAAACATCTCCATGTCACAGATTCAATAAACATCTGCCAAAAGAACAAATGAATGGATAATTCTTATTGCCTTTGGGACATCCAGAAGCATCTAACACAACGTTGGCTTATTAAGTGTTTGACATTCATGATACCAGTAAAGATGTTACTCCCCATCCACCCACCCACTACAACATAATGTCCTTGAACTTTTCTATTGTAGTAACTAAAATCAAAGCACTACTTCTCTGTTGTAACAAAATGAGCCGTGCTTTGACTTTTTTATTTCCTCTCTTCCTAGATTTTGAAGAAGTCCTGCATTGAAATTCTGGCAGCTGAACCATCCACTATATGTGCCGGAGGTAAATTGAAATTAAATACTAATTGATGTCATACAGATGCTGATATTTTGAGTTCAAATCCCTTGTTTACTTCATTGGTGGGGAAGAGGGGAGGCATGGCAGGAAGGGCAACGGTGGAAAGAGGAATAGAAATTGCTAAATAAATTTGCTTCGAGGAAAAAAAGAAAAGTAAGAAGCAAAATGTCAGTTGTTTAAAACTGAAAAAGTCTGTCCAAGCTCTCTGTTTTCATGGGATTAATTATGAGAGTTTTGCAGAAATACCAGATAGCCACACATCACCACCAACACCTGCTTTGAATAGTCCATCCTCAAGGCAGCCTCACAGATACCAAACGATCACAGTGATCATAGGCCACCCTGAAATGTTGATATATGTAATTATTTAATTGGTGCTCGCCTCTCTCCATAATTATTGCATTGATTTTAATTGTTCAATCTACCAGTCGTCACACAATGGTGTAGGACCACTGATCCACGTAAAGGATCATTGTAATGTTGTCATTAATATAGGAAATCTCTGCTTATGAAAAGCATCAACCTTCTCTGAGTCACAATATTTTCTCTAACTGATCCACACTCAGGTCTTGCTATTGTTTTATATTATAACAGATTGCCTAAAACTTCAACCACGCTGGCTCTTTTTGTATAATTCCTGACAGGTTTCCATCACTCTTTCATTTATTTAAAAAGTATTGTTAAGGACCTACTGAATGCCAGTCACCGTCCTAGGTGCTGGAGGTACAGAAGGATCAAGTCTCTCTCCATGAATGTGCGTGCTCCAGAAGCTTAAGTTTTTCACCATTGAGAAGTTACTGTTAATATCACCTTTCTAGTCTCCCAAAACACCAAGTGCAATTATTAATTTATCACAGAAAATGCATCATGGAACCCTGTAAGCATTGAGGAAGAACTTTCAGGCTTTTTCAAATACTATACATTTTGATTCTTTATGGAAAATTTTATTGGTATAAATGAAGTAATTCCTTAAACATTTCATTCCAGTTTCTTGGCTATGTTTTAGAACAGCTGAAAGACTTTCAAGAATTTAGATGTACTGAATAATATGTGCCAACAACAAAACATTAAGTATATATGTAAACATATAAAGTTGTTAACAATACTTGGTGACTAATCAGAGATATGTGTAAATTTCCCAAAGGAAAAGCCATCAACAAATGTTATCGACTTACCTTTAAATGAATTGCCACCTGATGGCAGGCACAGATGTGGCTGCCACAGGAACAGATCCAGGAGAACCTCTTTAAGAAAAAATAATTGAAAACTCTTACCTTTCCAAATTTGATGACGAGGTGACCACATGAATTCAGAGCCAGGGCCTTGTATGGGGTCTTTGCAGTGAGGAGCCTCAACGAGGTTCATCAGCTTCAAGACAAATCTGCTGCCCCAACTTTTATAGTTCCTTCACTATAAAATAACCAGAAAACAGGGAGGTTCGTTAGTTGTACAATTATCCCATTCGTGAGGAAAACCCCGACTTCTGATTGACTAAACCTAACTGGATGTGTCACAATCTTATAATGAATCAGAGTCTAAAGACAACGAATACACTTCTGTTAATTCATTAGCATGATCAATTTCCCCCCCGTAGGTGTTGTGAGGACAGATAAAGAATCTTATTTCTCTCCACTTCCCACTGCCTAACAGAATATGTGGCACTTAACAGGTGGTCAATAAATGATGACTGAATGTCTTGATTCAGCTAGTCCTTCAAAAAACAGTGTACTGCTTTTTTGCCTATTTGACCGTTATTAACTCTTTTCACCTCGCCTTAAGAAATTATCGTACCTTTGAACTGTCTAAATAAAATGAATCAAAATTAGAAATTAATAGCCAAAGATAGAAAGAACAAAGATAAAATAAAAACAAAATCTCAACTTGGACAATATAAAAATATCTTTCTAAAAAAAAAGAAAAATATCTTTCTAAATAATTCTTCAATTATTCAAAAATTATTAAACCTAAATATCCTTTATCTACCTTTGAGGTATTCAAGACAATAAAAAGACCCCACATATAAAATGGACATGGCACAGAAATATCAGTGTCTACAAATCTAGCAAATTAATAGATTTTAATATATTTCATATTAAATGGAAAAGAAAACTAATTAACTAAAAGATTTTTTTTAAAGCCAAGGAAAATACAAGAAAAGAAGATAAATATGCATTAATAATTTTTTTTAAAGTTGTATTTATGGACAAAATGGAGGAGTAGATAAACATTGTGCTTGCTTTCTCTTACAACGACATCAAAATTACAACTAAACTACAGAACAACCATCATTGAGAATCACCTGAAATCTAGCTAAACAGAAGGCATACAACTAAGGACATACAGAAGAAGCCAACTCAAGACTGGTATGAGGGGCAGAGACATGGAATGGGCTGCTCCCACACCCACATATGGTAGTTAAAAATTGGAAGGGATATCTCAGCTGTGGAGGTCCCTCCTGAGGAGCAAGGAATCCCAGCCCCACACCAGGCTTCCCAGCCCAGGGTCCAGTGTCAAGGAGAAAAGTCTCCATAACTTCTAGCTGTGAAAACCAGAGGAGATTGTGACTGAGTGAGATGGAGGGCTGCTGGAGTCCCAGGTGTTCTTCTTAAAGGGTCTGTGCATGGACTTAATCACTGATGGACTCACTCTCTATGAGCTCCAGTGCTGGGGCAGCAGCTTGAAAGATGCCAGGGACCTACAGAGAGGAATTGAATTGTCTGGCTTCAGGGCAAGTGCTAGAAGGGCAGCTTTCTCCCAGAAAGAAATGCTGGCAGCTGGCAGAATCCATTGTTTCTTTGTCGAGCCCGCCCCCGTACCAAAACACAAATTCAGGCGGGCACCATATCTAAGGCTCCATCAACCTAGCTAACACTGTTTGCCCCACGCTGGTGCTTCCCTGAGAAACCCCCCCACACACACACACAAATTGTGGGCCTACCCAATACACTTCCAGTGGCTTTTCCATCTAAATGGCCTATCTTGGCTCATGCTGCAGACTTTCCTAAAATCTCTGAAAGGTTCACAAACCCCAAACAAGCAGCATCTTGCCTGAGCACATCCTGTACCTCTGGCTGAGCAGCCCTAAGCCTGGCACTAGCAACAGCCAGCATTGGTTCAAGGTGTGGCCTCTCAAGGCACCTCCAAACCCAGCGTGGGTGGCGGCCATCTGCAGATTGCTTTGTGGCTCATGCCATGTAGCCCTGGGCAGGGCACAGGTTGTGGCTGAACTTTGCCTGCAGCAGGTCCCCTCCCAGGAGGCCTCAGGCCTGGCATGCCCAGTGGCCATCTTAGGGCCAAGCCAGAGCACCATCCAACCACCTCCGAGGAAGACACACCAAAAGGGCATGCTGGGCAGGCATCAGAGCCCTGCTAAAGCTAATCCTGTTCCATAGTGTCAGCCCCTGCACAACAGCTCTTCTACTGTAGTCATGGCCAGTCCTCACAACCAATCAGCACAGGGGTCACTCCCTCCCACTCACATGCAGTTACCAAGGCTCAACTACAACAGGAGGGCACACCCAACCCACACAAGGGACACACCTGGAGCACCTGGCTGAGGTGACCAGGGAGACTGCACTACTAGGGCCACAGGAGACCTACTACATAAGGCCAGTCTTCTGAGACCAGGAGACCTAGCAGCCCTACCTAGTTCATAGAAACAAACCTAGGGAGGCAGCCAAAATGGGGAAACAAAGAAATGTGTCCCAAATGAAAAACACAGAACAAAGCTCCAGGAAAAAAAAGAAACAAAATGAAGATGAGCAATCTACCAGACATAGAGTTCAAAACACTGGTTATAAGGATGCTCAATGATCTCAGGGAGAACTTCAACAAAGAGATAGGAAATAGGAAACATAAAAATGGAGATAGAAAACATAAAAACAAACCAATCAGAAATAAAGAATATAATAACTGAAATGAAGAATACATTAGAGGGAATCAATAGATTAGATGAGATTAGATGAAGTAGAGAATCGAATCAGTGATTTAGAAGGTAGGTAGCCAAAAATACCCAATCACAACAGCAAAAAGGAAAAAAAATCCAAAAAACGAGGATAGTTTAAAGGGTCTCTGGGACAACATGAAGCATATCAACATTCGCATCACAGGGGTACCAGAAGGAGAAGAGAAACAGCAAGGAATTGAAAACCTAGTTGAAGAAATAATGGTGGAAAACTTCCCTAACCTGGTGAAGGAAACAGACATACAAGCCCAGGAAACACAGAGTCCCAAACAAGATGAACCCAAAGAGGCCAACACCAAGACACATCATAATTAAAATGCCAAAGGTTAAATACAAAGAGAGAATCGAAACAGCAGCAAGAGAAAAGCAGTTAGTTACCTACAAGAGAGCTCCCATAAGACTGTCAACTGATTTGTCAACAGAAATTTTACAGGCCAGAAGGGGTTGGCAGGACATAGTCAGTGATGAGAATGAAAGACCTGCAACCAAGATTATTCCACCTAGAAAAGCTATCATTTAGAATCGAAGGACAGATAATGAGCTCTGCAGACAAGAAAAAGTTGAAGGAGTTCATCACCACCATACCAAAATTATAAGAAATGTTAGAGGGACTTCTTTAAGAAGAAGAAAAAAAAAGATAAAAAATATGAATAATAAAATGGCAATAACTACATATCTATCAACAATTAAGAGAAAGGCTCCATGTCACACTTCACTTCTGGTATGGCAATTTCTGTGAAATATAAATATTACGATGTGTCCTCATCCACCTTATTTACTGGATCTGGCATCATGCAACTGCTCGTTCTTCCCCAAAGTCAAAATGACCACGAATGATAAATGTTTTGAAATCAATTCAGGACATTGAGGCAGCCACAACAGTGCAACTCAAGACACTCACGGGAGAGGACTTCTAGAAATGCTTCAGAAAGTGGCAAGAAAGATGGGATAAGTGTGTTCGAAGCGAGGTGGAGTGTTTTGAGGGGGATTAATGGCAACGTGTCTTTTACTGTAATACATTCTTTTTTTATTTAAACATTCACTGTAGTTTTTTCATACCTCATAAGTGGATTAAATGCTCCAATCAAAAAATAGGGTGGCTGAATGAATAAGAAAACAAGACCCTTACTTATGCTGCTATAAGAGACTCACTTCAGATTGAAAAGCACCAACAGACTG